>NW_006160117.1:5743700-5778854 GCF_000334495.1 Tupaia belangeri chinensis | reverse complement strand
ACCATCCCCCCTAGGGGGTGATTTCTCGCTTTCTGTCTCTATGTCTCTCTCTGTCTGTCTGGCAAGCACACGCGCCCTATAGCGAAAATCTCTCCAAAATAAATAAATAAATAAATAAATAAGTGAGATTTGAAATGGCTATGATGCTGGTTTTGAGGATGAAAATAAGGGTCATATGCTAAGGAATACAGAAAGCCTTCCTTGAGAGAGTCCCAAAAGGAATACAGCCCTGTCCACACCTTGATTTTCCCCCCATAAAGTTCATTTTGAACTTTTGACCTCCACAACTGTAAGAAAATAAATTTGTGTTGTTTTAACCCAATAAGCTTATGGTAATTTGTTGCAGCAGCAATAGGAAAATAAGATAGGCTTAATATTTTTTAAGTCCTAATTGATCTTCAATAAAGTAGATCATATAAAAGATAACCCTGTTTTTATACTGACTTTCTAGTTTTGTAATTATAATCTCAGAGTATCAAGAATTTGGAAGATAAGCATAATACATGTATTTTCTGATATATTTCTAAACCAAAGCAGAAGTATCATTTGTGCAACATTTTATATCTATTTTATACTACTAACGCCCATGCTGGTTACGGTAGTAAGATACCTCAGCAGCTAAATCTCTAAAATGGAGGCCGAGTTCTTTTGAGTACATTGCGCCTATTCCATTAATAAAGCTAACATATTCCATCTTGTCTGTCTGTGAATGCATGGAACTCATAAATCAGTACAAGACATAATATTTATTGAAATAGAAGTTGTCCTCAAGCCCTCAGGAGAGAATTATCAGCATCTCACAGCAGTGGAATTCAACAGTGAATAGCTAATACATAGACATCTGTAGTGAAATATTTATAACCTTAACAGTTTTCATTTTCTCATAGTGAAATACAAGGATAATTCTGCTTTGGATAGTACAAGTACAGGATCTGATAGACATGGAAGCATGTCTCAATCTGGCTGGGGGAAAAAAAGAGCATGATTTCATGACTTATAGTTAATGCAGTATGTACTAGTGACAAAAATGATGTTTTTGTGTTAATTGCTTTTATTAATATACTATGTACTGAAATGTCATCTCTGAAGGTACATACTTTCCCTCAGGACAACACTACACTCTGCATTGTACTGCAACAGAGACCTTTGGACTATACAACTTCATAGGTGTTATGGTCAGAAACACTACATGACTTATAAATAAAACAGTGAACCCTGCCCCACCCCCTGAAAAAAAAAAATCAAGTATTTCAAACTAGAAACATATCTTCGCATGAATAAATTGGATAAGTCAGGGAAAATATTTGAATGAACACAATCATCATTGTTTCAATTCTCTTTACAAGATGATTCCTGTTCAGGGATTCTAGCATGGGATGCCGGAATAGTCTCAGGCCTCAAGAGTGTGGATCTGACATTTCAAATCGTCCCGGTAACATTTGGGCTTCAACATCTCATTAAATGAAATGCTTTAAGCTATTTTTCATACTTTGAAACCCTTTCTTTATGTCTCCTTAGCCTAAATTAATCTCTCCACCAATTCTGTCTGGACAGATCTTACTCATCTATGCAGAAAAATGTACACCTATCCAGCCTAAGACTGCTATCTTTAGAAAGGCCTGTTTGCAAAGTTAGTGCCCAAAGGGCATCTGGCAACTAAGATTTTAGGAAGGTTCTCACTCACAATTCCCAAAAAAAGAATGTCTCACTGTGCCTATACTGTTTATGCAAAAATATGATTTATGCTGAATTCTTTTGGAGGTTCATAATTTTGATGTGTGCATGGCGGATGGTATTTACTTGAATAGCCCCCAATAAGATGTCTGGACGCTGAGTTTCCAACGGAGTTCTTAGTAGACAACATTCTACACATGGTACGACAACTCCTTGCTGAAGGAATTAAGTGTATCCTGTGTGACTCTCCTAGAGGAGGACTCTTAGAAGCTTGGGTCTAGTTTCCTCTAGTATTCAGCTCATATACTTTTTTTCCTTTGCTGATTTTATTTTGTATTCTTTTGCTGTGATATATTATGTACATGTGAAATGTATATGCTGAGTCTTGTCAATCTTCCTAGTGACTGATTGAACCTATGGGGTGGCCTTGAAACCCTTGATACACCTCCTTGCATTCTCAGTTCCAGTGTTATCTTCTCTGTGAAGCCTCTCCCATTCCTCCCACCCCCCCAAATTACTCAGTTTATTTTTCTGAGTAACCAAATTGATACCAGTTTCTGTGTATACTTCCATCTCCTTTCTGGACAGGGATCATTCTTTATTTATTGTTGTATCACAACGTTCTAGCAGAGTAAGCCATAAACAAATAATGGTTAATTTGGTTTAAATGTCATCAGTGGTGTAACTTGTTAAAAGAGAATGGAATCTAGCAATCTATCCTAATATAACACAAAACATTAATTTTGGCATCCTAAACTGTTTCAGTAACTGAAGATAATCTTTTTGCTTAAGCTAATTATTCAGCACATAAACAAACTTTACATTATAAAGTGAAACATAGCAACATAGTAAATAAAGAATATATTCTGGCCTTACAAGGAGCTATACATTTCAAATTTTACTCCCAGTATGGTCTTTGTCATGATTTGTAATGAGCAAATAAACATCTTGTAACTATCATTTTACTTTTTCACATGCTTGAGCTTCTATGATTAGATATATACATTTTATAAAGCATTGTTACCTCACATTTTCCCGTGAGTTGAATAGTTTTAATAACTGTATATTTGGAAGAAGACTGTTTTACTGTGGAGATAGTGACTGAAGTTACTAAGATCACATTGGGCCAACCCATGATGTGGTGTTGGTGGTGGGGGGCGGGGGCAGTTGCATCCCACATAGCCAACCTCATGGTTCTAGACCAGGAGATGTGAGAAACACACAGGGTGTGTGAACGTTTGTGCTCAAAATCCTGAAAGGGGGAAGAAAGACAGGAGAAGAAATTGTGACATGACTTTACTCTATGAAAGACTCCCTCTGGCAATTTTTTTTTTTAAATTATAAAAAGAACCAAAAATGATATATGATGCTTTGGCTATTATTGATCACATGGAACAAACTGTTGTGACTTAAACTCTGATTTCTGCTGTTTTCTCTGAGTATTTGGCCTAAACTGACCCTTATTTCTTACCATTTCATTTAATCGAGATGCCTTGCACAAATTTTTCTTTTACATATTTTTACTTATGAACATGGTCTTTAGACTTACATAAGCAAAGGTACAGTGATGCTTACTAACACCCTCTATTTGTTAGCTTTTACCCTTAGTTTGCTTTTACCATTTACAATACTCCTCTGTGCTAATGAACACTGGTAAACCAGACTGCCTGAATTTTATGACTTTAATCCAATAAGCTTATAAGATATAGACTCAACTTGATATACATAAATATTTTCATTTTAGCTGCCAAGTATCTAAAAAAATGCTCTTGATACTTGAGAAGATTCCAAATTGGAAGGAATTAATAGCAGCCCTACTTTCTGCATTTCCACCATAGTAAAGTGTCTCGATCCTGATCATCTCATTGTGTGATGTGAATTATTCAGAGAATAAATTTGTTTTCATTTTAACCTAGAAGACAATAAATTTGACAATGGAAATGGATTTGAAATATAAATCATGCTGGAGTCTTCATGAATATTCAAGTTAAATCAAGTCTGGTTCTGAACCCCGTGCTCTGGCTCATGGTGTAAATCACTGTGTATGTTACTCAAGAGGTCGCCCCAAACAGGCTTTAGGAATGCTTTTTCTCTTGGAAAATGCAATTAATTACTATTGTTTGCCCCTAAGGATTTCACTTTCAAATTGTTTATTTTCTGGTGTCACTGATGAGCTGACTGAGAAAATGAAACCCTTCAGTTTAATTACCAGGAGCAATTATAGCTCGTGTAAAGGTACTTCATCTTATATTCTTTTTATAATTGTCTATTCTTACAGTATAATATGCAGTGATATTTGCTGCCTTTCAAAACACTAACAATGCCACTCAATTTCCAAGGAAAAAAGTCAACACAAGATGACTCTAAAATGATTTCAATGTGGCTTTAAGACATTTTAAACACAGCAGTGTGTTCTATTTCACCCAGAACCCTTCCGTTTCTTGTACTCTCAATACAGAAGGATCATAGAAGTGAGAAAATAGGTAAGACAAATTAGTCAACCACCTTACTACAGGTAGGTTTTGTTTAAGGATAGAGATGATACAAGAGCAGAAAGAACATTTAATTCAGTTGCAGGCAGATGGGAGTTTGTGTCCAGCTGTTCTCCCTTAGTAGTTGTACAAGTAAAGTCTTGCTACTTCTCTAATTTCATTGCTTACTTACTTTGTTTCTCAAGTGGTACTTAGAAAATGGAGTGATGTTGGTTCCTAATAGGGATGTTGTGCAGATTAAGGGAGACTGTCAGTATTAATTGTCTCTCATAATTCCTGATACATAGTAGAGGCTCAGCAAACTTTAGTACCTTACTCATCCCTTTACCTTCATTATAATTTGTATGTACTGGGCAGCATGAATATTTGATTACTATGGGTCCTTGAACCAGAATTCTCAGGTTCAAATTCTGTTACTAATTTTGGATTCTTGGGCACATCATTTGACTCCTCTGAGTCTCGGTTTTCTGCAACTTTGATACAGAGTAATTATGGAATCTTCCTCATTAGGTCATTATAAACTTTTAAAAAGCCTAATTCCTACTAAAAAACAAACAAACATAAAACAGGGAGAGGAGGTACATACAGTAAGCTGGGAAAAAAATACAGAAAAATGCTGGCAAAACAATGATATATTTTGTTTTAAGAGAACCCTCTACCCAAGCCTCTTATTTCCCCTTAAGTCACATTTCGAATATGGAAAATGAAGTACTTTAACACTGAAATCACAGGATACAAAATAAAATGCAAATGTAGAAAAGCCTTGTGCATTCTTGTATCTCATAATTTGTACTTGAAATAATAGACACATACTCAGATTTTGCTCCTGGATTGTTATTTACTGGGTACTACAATGTTTTGAATATTTGGCCAAGGGGCTGTGAAACAAGCATGAAATCCATATTAGTGTCAAAACAGATCTGTGCTGTGTTATTATGTTTGCCACTTTGATATACAGCTCTGAGACATGGACTCTGTGCAGCTGTCATAATAGGAAACGTGGACAGTTTTATATATGTTGTTGACACAGATAACCCAGTAAATATAATGGAAAGATAGAATCCCAAATATATCAGTGAATCAAACATTAAATATTAGTGGAATTGCCCATCATGATGTCATCATGGTTTTGGTTAACCAGTTATATAGAATGAATGAAGATATTCAAAGTTGAAACCACTTCACATTGATAGACTAATAATTCTAAGTTCATTATCTGATGTTCTGTTGATCAATGCTGGGCTATTCTGAAAGGCCATTATATGAGAGTGCATGGAGTCTGGTCTCTAGTAGAACTGAAAGTGATAACTTGTTTCATTCTGTGCCACTAACTCTTAAAAGAATATTACTCAAATAATAAAAGGAAAACCCCCCCTTTTTTGTTTTACAGATTCTTGGCAGGTATTAGGGTTGGGGGTTGTGCCCTGATATTTCCATAACTGGATTTTCATTTAACAAATGTAAGCGGTTTGTGTGTCTGTGTGTGTCATTTGTGCTGTTGACTCACTACTTGAGTCATCAGTATGCCTTTAACTAAGTTTGCAGAAATCTATAAAGATATGCAATCTTCAGGATAGACACAGAATATGAAGTTGATTAGCAATGCCCTTTAAAAGCAAGGTAAGGAAGAATAATGCATTTTTAAGAAAACTTTTGATGGTTATGACAAATGGTCTTGGTGGTCAAATAACAAAATGATGTCTTGTTTTCAGCACACTGAACTGCATGTAGATATGAACTCAGAAGAAATTTTAAGTATTCAACCTTCACTTGTGACCCTGAAAGAAAGGTCTCTCTATGGAATTTCTGCAAACACAGAACAGCTCTATGCTTTATGGATGAGTGATAGCAAGAAAGATTTTCACAGAACAAGCTACAACATGCCAGGAGGCTAGAGAGGATGCTGCACCACGTGTTGTGAGGTAGCCGGGAGAGCTCAGATTTGGGTAGAAGAAATTCATTAGAGAGGACGTGGCTGCTATTTTCACATGTTTCAGGGGGCTCCATGGGGTGGGAGAAATAGACTCAATTCAACTCTGCCCATAGCAGGCATCCCTAATGGATTGCTGCTCTTTATCCTGATGCAATTAAAAACACCTTGGAATTGTTCCTAACATTCTAGCCAGTCACTATTAATCACAATTTTCTCAAGAGAGGAAACCTTTTTTGTCATTTGGGAAATATACAGTTTCTGAAATAAGTCACAGGAAAAACAAACCCAAGTGTTCTACAGGAAGGTTTTAGACCCATATGAATAAGTTTCTAAGTTTTCTTTTCCCTTTTTTTTAAAATTTTTTGACATAGGGTGCATGCACTCATCAGAGAAACATAGGTAAAGGGAAAGTGAGAAATCACCTGCCAGAGGTGATGGCCATGCTGCATTCCCTTCTTCTCCATTCTCCTCTTGGGATTTTGGGCATGCATACACATGTGCCCAACGTGATTGTCAAGCCACTGGATCCAGGACCCAGACCGTGGTTGGCCATGTGAGAGTCCACCACCTTAACAACCATGCTAAACCCAGTTATTTTCTTTCTTATGATAGAAAGTGCATGTGTCAGGCCAACCCCATACCCTGGTGGTTAAGGGAGTGGATCCCACATGACCCACTGTGGTTCAAATCCTGGCCCCAGTAGCTTGAAAAACATTCTGAACTTATGTGCATGCATGCTGCAAATCCCATCAGGATGGAGAAATGGAGGAGAAGGAATTTCAGCATGACCATGCCAATGACATTGGGGAGTGGTGCTTTCTCCCACTCTCTCTCTTATCTCTCTCTTGAAAGTATATGCACCTGCTTGGGAACCAGCAGTTAGCGTAATGGCTATGTCACTGGACTCCCACGTAGTCAACCGTGGTTCGCGTCCCAGACCCGGTGGCTTAAAACTCACGCCAGGTGCGTGTGCGTGCGTGCCCAAGATCCCAAGAGGAGAATTGGAGGAGAAGGGATTGCGTTGTGACCATTCCCCCGGGGGTGATTTCTCGCTTTCTGTCTCTATGTCTCTCTCTCTCTCTCTGTCTGTCTGGCGAGCGCACGCACCCTATAGCGAAAACCTCTCCAAAGAAAGAAAGAAAGTATATGCACCCTTTAGCAATTTTAAAAGTATAAATGAGTTTCTTAAAAAAGAAAAGTGCATGTGTGCACAAAAGGGGGAGAGGAGAGAGAGAAACTACACTTGCCATGATTTTGTTATTCCGTGATCCCCCTTTCCCAGCTTTCTAGCTCTTTGGGCTTCTGGGCACTCATATGTGCACCTGACACTTTTTTTTATGTCAAACTAGGATCTTGCCCTCAGTCACCATATGGCTTCCAGCACTACAAGCCACTGGCATTACTGCTGCACCATGTAGCTGGACCATGTTTCTTAGTTTTAAATATATTGACAGTAACATGACCTATAAGTCTTCTACAAGTGTTCAGAAATACTCTGGGAAAGTACTCCATACAGGATTCACGTAAGAAGGTGTGGAAGTTCAAGACTATTTCCATCCTTGAGAGCACAAATGTGGATCAAAATCCGTAAGATGACAAAATTTTTAAAAACCAACAACTAAATATGATTAAAATTTTACAGCCATTTCTATTTAATGACCTTTCCCTGCTGTCCCTTTAACATAGCAAGGAAGAGTAAAGGATGTTTACCTATCTATTATCATTTTGTATCTCTATCTACTACACATATGTGTGTGTATATTTGTAAATAATATCAATATTTCATGACACTTTTTTTGAGAAAAAATGTGGTATTAGAATTTTTAAACCAAGGGACCAGCAGATGGTGTAATGGTTATGTCACTGGACTCCCATGTAGTGGACAGTGGTTCGAGTCCCAGACCTGCAGGCTTAAAACTCATGCTGGGCACGTGTGTGTGTATGTATGCCCAAGATCTTCAGAGGAGAACGGAGAAGAAGGGATTTCAGTGTGACCATCCCCTCTGGGGGGGTTATTTCTTGCTTTCTGTCTCTCTGTCTCTGTCTTTCATAAACACATGCACCCCATACCAAAAATCTCTATAAAAAAAAGAATTTTAGTAGTCATTTTCTATCTGAAGAATTTTAATAGATCAAATAGCTTAAATATAAACATTATATATTTTTATTATTTGTACTTTAAACTAGTGGGGGTCACCTGTGGGTATTTGTCTTCTTCTTGTGTCCTAGTCTAGTCTACCAGCAGCTATGACATTTATTAATCTTTGAGCCCATCACCCCCAGTTATTAATGAGTAACATCTTGTTCGGTGTCACAGGTGTGAGCAGCATGCACCAAATATAAGCAAAATTTCTTTATCCCTGACAGTGAACATCAAAGGCAACAGATATTCATTATAGGAAGATAGAGGAGGGACTTTAAACAGTGAGTAGTCCTGGCCAGAAACTCTCTATATGATGTGGTGTGTTTGAATGTGTGTTTAAGAGTGCATAGGTGCATGCCCATCAAAAAGAAAAAGAAACAGGAAGAAAGAAAGAAAGAAAGAAAGAAAGAGAGAGAGAAAAATACAATATTTACTGAAGAAATTAGTGTGTATGTGTGTGGGTCAGGGCAAACTTATTTGCATTAAGAAGTGCATCTTTGAACCCATTTTCTTTTTTTTAATTTTATTTTATTTAACTGTATTTATTTATTTATTTTTATTTCTTAATTTGACCACAGAGGGACAGAGGGAGAGAGAAAGAAAGTGAGAAAGCAAGCCACCAGGTCCAGGATTTGAACCATGGTCAGCCATGTGGGAGTCCAGCGCCCTTAACCACCATGCCACCTGCTGGCCCCATGAACCCATTTTCTTTTTACCAGTCAGTCGGTGGTGGGCAATATTTGCTACTCCTTTAATATGATGCTTTGCTGTCTAACAAGTCATATTTCATTTCAGGTAAGATGGGTTTCATTTTCTTTGGTATGGAAAATCAGTTATAAAAATTTCCCTTTCCATTTCTTGCCCTTTTTGCCTCTAATTCTTTACTCATTCCCCCCAAGTTTTTCTGGTGACTGTTCTTTCTTTCTCTAAACTGAAAACAAAGCTAATATTTGATGGTTTGGATGGGATGGATGGGAAAGCAATCATTATATGAGAATGTTTTTTTCTTTCTATAAAGATGCTAGATATGCAGGAATGAAGAAATAATATGAGACAATATGAACACTTGTAAGACAGAGCATGGTGTTAATTTTATATTCTACAATTCTACCCTTGTCAATGGTACATGTTCATTAAAGTGTTTATACTGAGTGTATCTGGAATTCAAAGTACTTCTTAGTCCTTGAAAAGAATCTAATAGAAGTAAAACGGCATTTCTTTTCATCTCATGACCAGCTCCTTTTGCTACTTTAACATCATATACAATCTTAGTTGTGATGTTAACTGAATAAGAATGCTATCAGTGACCCTATAGGTTGACAATATTATGAAAAACTGTATGAATAATAACTGAAAATGTGAACTATCATAAATTTAATCCTCTTTTTATATTAACTATAACCAGAAATCCACAAAGCATTGTTAAAAATCTTATATAATAAAACTAGAGAGTACTCATATTGGGACCTAGTGTCCCTTGAGGCTGATATTGAAGATCTTTTAACTAGATGCTGTTGAGAAAGGAGGGGAAAGGTGCCTGTTTTATCACCATTTCTGACAATATATATTTGTTTCTCTCCTCCTTAGACTAAAGGCTCTCAACTTTCACAACTAAAGTCTGCTCTTTTAGGTCAGTATTATACTAAATTTTTCTCTAATGAAATGAAAATATTTGGGTTATACTTTTACGTCAACATGCTATACTTAACTTTTTTTTTTTTTTTTTTTTTTTTTGGGGAGGTTTTTGCTATAGGGCATGTGCGCTCACCAGAAAGACAGACAGAGAGACAGAAAGTGAGAAATCACCCCCCTGGGGGGATGGCCATGCCCCAATCCCTTCTCCTCTCAGGATCTTGGGCACGCACGCACACGCGCCTGGCATGAGTTTAAGCCACCCGGTCTGGGACGCGAACCGCGGTCGACTACGTGGGAGTCCAGCAACATAGCCATTATGCTAACTGCTGGTCCCTATACTTAACTATTGAAATGTAGCCTTAACAAAGTCTGAATTCCTTAGTACGACATTGAAAACCCTCGTAATCTGATTTGGGTCTATTTTCCCAGTATCATTTCTCATCACACTCATATTACACTACAAGGCCTTTCTCAAACAAACCATCCTTTTGTACAACTCAGACTTTGCACATACTTTTGCTTCTGTCTGGGATTCCATTCCTGTCTCATGTGCTGGTCAGTTTTTAAATATCCTTTGACACTCTCCTCTCTCAGACAGTATGAGTTCCTCTAAGCTAAGGTTCATGGAGAGACTTAATTTCTTAGTGTTGGAGGGCAAGAACCAATCCTAATTGCTTTTTTGCATCTTTTTTTTTTTTTTTTTAAATAAACTGGCCCTTTGTCCTTTGCTTCCTGAGTCCTTTCATTGGATCTAGTGTTTCATGCAACACCTTAGCAGGAGTACATAGTAAATACAATTTGCTCAACAGGATTTGCTGGCCAATAAGTGTTTATGTTTTCAGCACTATGCACACAGAATATAGCACTGAACAAGAGAAACAGGCCACCCGGTCTGTAAAAATGTTGAATCTAATTTTCTTCTTAAATTCTAATTTAGAATTGTTATATTTTATTACATTATTACTTGTCTCTTGCCTATTTCCATAAAACATATTCTAAATCCTGATTCATGTTTTCCTGCATTGAGAAACCAATTGGATAAAGACAAATTTCTCAGCCATGATATTTGAAACTCTCTTTAACACAATTTTTATCTCTCTTCCAAGGTGTTTTTAATTTCATCAGGAAAAAGAACAACAATCTATTAGTGATGCCTGCTATGGACAGGTGTAAGACTAGCCTTGCTGAATGATGGGAAAATAAGAAAATACATTTAAAGAGCAAATATTACTTGACATATTAGCATAATTAGGATAAAGTATTGAATTACATAAAAATTTTCATATGATCACACAATAGAGCAATGATTGGGATTCATGATGATTCAGTGTAATTTTAATCCATGTCATTTACTCTCATCACTTGTTGCTTCAATGTGCCTGCCAACTATTCTATTCTAGCCTTGGGCAGGGGAGATGATTATTTCTTTTTCTAATTCTAAAAAATGTGCAAGACATTATGAAAGAATAGCAAAGGAGCAGGGACATATTAGTCCTCAAATTTATTCATTGATTTAGCAAACCTTAAATTCAGAATAATTGAATTGAAATGTCAAATTCAAAATCAAATGTCAGAGGACTTTTACAGTAAGCCTTCCTGTATTGGATTATTTTCTATGTAGGAATCCTAAAAGACAGCTAATTCAGCCTAGAAAGAGCTTCACATTTTAATGGGAAGTGAAGTTAAATGACCAAACCATTGTTATTTATATTGAAGGAAAGAGTTTTTCTAAGTCTATTTTACTAGCTCTCTAAAAGGTGTTTGGAAACTATAGCAAAGTACATTATTTTCAGATAACAGTTAGACACTCTCAATTAAAATTCTTCCAGATTAGATAGATCAAAATACAATAGTTGGTACTTTTTAAAACATGTTTTCTGTAAATTATTCTATCCAAATTTGACTGTAACAATGTAAAACAGAACAAATACTAACTCCTTTATATAGAGGCTCAGATAAACTAGTGACTTTCAAGACCAGCAGATGGCGTAGTTGTTACATCACAGACTCCCATGTAGTCGACTGAGGTTTTAATCCTGGACCTGGTGGCTTAAAATTCACACCAGGCATGTGGATACCTGCCCAGAATCTCAACAGGAGAACAGAAGAGAAGGGATTGAGGTGTGGCCATCTCCCCTGGAGAGTGATTTCTCACTTTCTGCCCCTCTGTCTATGTCTCTCTGGAGAGCATACGCACTCTATAGCAAAAATATTTCTCAATAAATAAATAAATAGAAATAATAAAATTTTTGAAAAAATTAGTGACTTGCTAAATTACTAAAACCAAAATGGATGGGCTTGGAACCTGAAGTCACATGCTTTTACCACACCATACAGTTTTTAACTGTTACGGATAGTCAGTGGCTTCTAGGTATTGCTCTAGACAAAAATGTAATGTTCAAAATACCTCATACTCATACATATTCTAAATTTTATTCACGTAGCATGTCTGACACCTAGTGTGACCAGGCACAGGACAGACAGTAGTTAATAAAGAAAAGCAAATATGGCTACAGGGCCTTAGGGCATAAGAGAATAAAATAATTTTAATATGTCTAATATTATCTAATTAGTTGAAAGAGTTAAATTGAATTCCTCCACATCCTGTGATGTAAAAGGGACAGACTCATGACACTGCCATGCAGGATAAATTAATACAAGCCAGGAAAATGATAAAAATATATGTATGTTCTTTAAGTCATTCTTTTTATCTTTTAGAAGTTTAATATATTCCTTTTTTTTTTGGAGAGGTTTTTTTCTATAGGGCACGTGCGTTTGTCAGAGAGACAGAGACGGAGGGACAGAAAGGGAGAAAACACCCCCAGGGGGGATGGCCACACCACAATCCCTTCTCTTCCATTCTCCTCTCGGGATCTTGAGCATGCACGCACACATGCCTGGCATGTGTCTTAAGCCACCGGGTCCGGGACTCGAACCACAGTCGACTACATGGGAGTCCAGTGACATAGTCATTATGCCAACTGCTGGTCCCATCTTATGTTTTTAATTAAAGAAAAAGGAAGATACTTATGAATGTTTTTCTGAGTAGAGACTAGATAAGCTTTGTATCTCAAATCACTGACGGCTTCTTTTAAGAAATATTTTCTTAACAATAAACATCACTCTTTTAGCTATAGTAAGCCCTCAGCATTTTTAAAGGTCTCTTTTCCATGGTAAATTTTAAAAGCCTGGGCCGGGTAGAAGAACTGAATTCAAGAGAAATAGAATGGGTTAAAGCTCATAGGGAGGTGGACTTGGAATGCCAGTGTTAGGTGGTAAAGTAATCGATGTTTTGGATGCCCCTGAAAAGCCAAGGGATAATGACAAATGAAATAAGGGCTCTATTAGGAGAAAGCTACCTCCATCTTATTTAAAAATTAATTTTTCATAAAAGTCATCTGTGTTATATTAGTTCAACAGGAAAGTCGTGATATATTTTCCTATGCAAAAATGTGTCATGATTTCCCCAATAACCCAAAAGCTCCAAAGAGTCCATGTGGTACATTCTACATAGAATTTTATAATAGTCATATGAGTATAAAGTAATCTAGTTGTTGGGATTCTGAAAAAATGTCCATCGAGAAAATATTGCTGGAATAAACCACAATCTAGTACATCAAATAGGCACCTAAAATAAACATGCAAAACCAAATTACTGATTTTCACTCTACATATCCAGTCTTGATCCTCATTTGTCAGTTACTCAGAAACCAAGTTTCCTAATCATCCTTATCAGCTCTCTCAATTCCACATCTAATTCATCAGCAAGTTTTATTTGTTCCATCATCAAAATATTGGGTTCCTGGAAAAGTCAAGATGTATTTTTTCTATGCAAAAATGCATCTTGGCTTTTCCAACAACCTAATATACTCAGAAACTATCAACATCTTACCATGCCAGTTCTACCTTAGCCCTCGTTACTATTATCTACTCCTTAGATTAGTACTTCCCTGTGCGTTTTCAGATTCCAAAGTTTCCTCCCTAACCATCCATTCTCTAAAGGTCTATGAGAGTTATCCTATTAAAATGTGAACCATGTTACCCACAGAAAGACAAATACTACATGTTTTACATCATATGTAGAATCTAAAAATAATGATCTCATAGAAGTAGAGAGTTATGCAAGGATGGGGAGGGTATGAAAGAAGGGGAGGATGGTAAGTGGGTGGTCAACAGGTACAAGATGACAATAAATATTAGACATACTTATGTGTTCTATTGCATAGTAATGGGAGTATAGTTAACAATAATGTGCTGTCTATTTCAAAATAGCTATAAGACAGTTTTTGGAATTTTCTCACTGTAAAGAAATGATAAACACATGAGGTGATAGACACACTATTTTAACCCATAAATGTGTACAATCATTATGCAGCAATTAAAAAAAATGTAAGCCAGTTCTTATTTTTCCTCTCCTCAAAATCCTCTCACTCAGAATAACAAAGGACTTTGCAGTTTACATGGAAAAAAACCTGTTCCATGCCTGTGATATCTCCCACCCCAATCCTGTCTGATCTCATCCTAGCCTAGCTCTTTGCCCTCACTGACTCTTCTCCAGTCACAACATCCTCCTTGATGTTTTTACAGCCTCTGGACCTTTCCACTTTCTGTTGCCTTTGTATGGAATAATTTATTTCCAGAGAGTAAAAAATAGTAGCTGAGATCAGGGGCAGGTCCAGGTTATGGAGGCCCTACAGCTAATACAATTTAGGGGATTTCTTTTACAAAAGGAATATGACACTTTGTATACAAAATTGAATTGAGGGCCACAGAAGAGGCCCACATAAGCATAGGAACTGCTTATCTTAGCCTCATGTATATCTATATCTTATAAAACACAATATGGGGGTCCAGGTGGTGGTGCAGCAGCAAAACATGACGCTCTGCAGGGCAATCCTACATGAGAAGGTTCCCTGTTCAAGTCTGGAGACCTCCCTGAGCATGCTGGGAACATACATGTCCATGATTCATGACTGGCTAAAAACTAGGGATGGATTATGGTCTCAAGACCCCATTGAGGTTGATGTCTATTTCTTACTCACTCATGTGTAGAAAAAATTAAAAACCTAAAAATCAAACCATCAAGAAAACGTTATATGCCATGCATTTTTCTAAAGGCTTTATATATACTACCTAATTTAATTCTCATAATGATCCTATGGAGAAGATATTACCTCCATTTTATAGATTGGGAATCTGAGACAAATGTGGTTAAGTAATTTCTTTTAGGTCAAAGAATTAGAAAAGAGAGACCAGCAGATAGGGTAATGGTTTTGTTGCTAGACTCCCATGTAGTTGACCACGGTTTGAGTCTCAGGCCTGGTGGCTTACAACTCATGCTGGGCGCACATGCCAAAACTCATGCTGGGCGCACATGCACATATGCCCAAAATCTTGAGAGGAGAATGGAGGAGAATGGATTGCGCTGGCCATCCCCCCTGGGGGGGGGATGATTTCTCGCTTTCTGTCTCTCTTTCTCTCTGGTGAGTACATGTGCCCTATAGCATAAATCTATCTCTCTAAAAAGAGAGAGAGAGAGAGTTAGAAGAAATCCAGGGTATTGAACTTGGTGCCTCCAGAGATTGCTTTTACCTTGACAAGCACTGAACCTGCCTATCGTGCTCTTCTACTTCCTCCAAAGCCCTGGTAGATATCACCTCATCAGAGAAACCTTCTCTGGTTGCCTTACCTTCCCCTAATGTTTCCTCTTTAGTTCCACACCATGTTCATAGTATGTGTCACCACCTGATATGTTAGGTGCTTATTTACCATTTATTGTCTGTCTTTTCCTATCTGAACATAAATACTATGTACCTGTAGTAAAAAAAAAAAAAAAAGATGCATTTTCCAATGCCTGTAAGAGTGCCTGGTATTTTACAAGTTCTCAATAAAATTCTGTGGAATAAATTCTTCCTTTTTAATTTTTTTAAAGGTTTTCTGCCATAGGCTGTGTGTGCTCACCAGAGAAATAGAGAAAGACAGTGAGAAGGAAAGTGCAAAATCACCTCCCTGGGAGGATAGCCATGCCACAATTCCTTCCGCTCCATTCTCCTCCTGGGATTTTTGGCATGCATGCATATACACCTTCAAGCCACCAGATCTGGAACTCAAGTCATGGTCAGCCATGTGGGAGTCTAGCACCTTCACCACCATGCCACCTGCTGGCCCCAAATTCTTTCCTTTTTTTTTTTTTTAAATTACTTGCATGAGCAAGAGAAACAGACACAGAGATTAAGGCAGAGAGAGAGGGAGGGAGGGAGGGAGAGGGAGAGAGAGAGAGAGAGAACTCCCAACAGAATCCTGATGCCACAATCCACTCCCTTAGCCAGCCCTGGATCTTGGGTATCTGTGTACCCAGTGAACTCAGGGAAGTCTCTTAATTTGACTGGAAACCTCTCCACATGGGTTAGCCTCACAGAGTGTTGTGTCTTACCACTGTACCACTATCTGGCCTCTAAATTCCCCCTTTATATCATTATAAAAAATAAACTTAATTATGCACAGCATATTATTTTTACTAGTATTAAGTGGTAATACTTAGATCAGTGGTTATCAAAGTATAGTCCATGGACAGGCAGCACCAACATCTACTAGGATCTTGTGACAAATGCAGATTCTCAACAAGCATATGTAAATATGTTTGGTATCATTAGTCATTAAGGAAATGCAAAAATTCAAATTCACAGTGAGATACTGTTCCATACATATATCAAACTAGAATGTTGATAGTCAAAATGACAGACAATAACAAATGTTGATGAGGATATAGGATAATTGGAAACCTCACACATTGCGGGTGGAAATGTAAAATAATACATCTGCTTTTGGAAAACAATTTGGCATTTCCTCAAAAAGTTAAACATAGGGCCCAGCTACAGTGGTGTATGCTGATAAGATGCCTTTACTCTGCAGGCTAAGACCACGTGGGAGGCCCAGGTTTGATGCCCAGTCTAACCTAAAGGCTAGGTGTACTGGTGGGTGCTTGTAATCCCAGCACCTCAGGAGGCTGAAGTAGGAAGATCAGAGCTCAAGGATGGACTGGGCAACATAGTGAGATCCTGTGTGAAAAAGGGCCAACTGTGGTGGTATGAACCTATAGTCTCAGGATTCTGAGGTAGAAGGACCACAACATGGGAAGGCCCTACTTTAAAACAAAGCAAAACAAAAAACAGAAGTTAAACATAGACCTACCATACAACTAAGCAATTTCTCTCCCAGAGAACTAAAAACAAATGTCCACATCAAAACTTGGGCGGAATGTTCATGGAAGAATTATACATAATAGCCAAAAAGTGTAAACAATATAAATGTCCATTAACTGATGAATAGATAAGCAAAATGTCTTATATCCATACAAATATTCACAAAATGGAACATTATTCAGGCATACATGTTACAATATGAATGACCCTGGAAAACTTTGTGCTAAGTCAAAGAAGCCAAATGTCAAAAGTCATATATTGTATGATTCCATTTATATGAAATGTTCAGGATAGTCAAATCTACAAGACATGAAAAGTCAATTAGTGGTTTTCAGGGACTGAGGGGAAGGGGAGAATTGGGAGTGACTGCTAATAGGTATAAGGTTCCCTTTCACGGTGATGAAATGTTCTAGAATTAGATAGTGATGGATAATGGTTGTACAACTCTGTAAATATGCTAAAACCTCTGACTTGAATACTTTTTTATAATGTGATTTTTTTTTCTATAGGGCAAATTCACTCACCAGAGAGAGACAGAGAGAGAGAGAAAATGAGAAAGAGAGAGAGAGAAAGAGACAAGTTACCAAATGAGGAGATGTGGAAGTGATTAGAAGCTTCTACTTCAGAGTACAAAGTCTCATAAGAATTGATATTGAAGTATGTGAATTCATGAATAGCCAAATAAGATGAGTCCAGAAACCATTCTTGCTAACAAGGTATTTCTGATGGACACCAACAGACTAGTGAACTGAAGAGACAGTGTAGCCATGGTGTTCATTGAGGTAAGAGGTTATCTGGCTCACTAATGTAGACACTCTTCAGAGACACTTCATTAGATCATAAAACTTGGAAATATTTTCTGATGACAAAAACAACATATAAA
This sequence comes from Tupaia belangeri chinensis, assembly GCF_000334495.1. Taxonomy (NCBI): domain Eukaryota; kingdom Metazoa; phylum Chordata; class Mammalia; order Scandentia; family Tupaiidae; genus Tupaia; species Tupaia belangeri. The sequence goes on along the minus strand of NW_006160117.1, from coordinate 5,760,892 downwards.
TGAAAACTGAATTTTTAGCTGAGAAAGTTCATTCCAATGGGAATTTAAAAAGAAAGGCCTAAAAATGAAATCTAATTGTCTTTAGTGGATGAGAAAGCATGCCTCTATTTTTCTCTACACGTATTTTTATGTATTTCTCTACACATATTTTTATTTATCCTTTCATTGTGCAGGTCTTCACTTCCTTTCTGATAGCTCTAAAAAGACTGGTGTCCTGGTAATGATTGTATTTGGCTAATGCCTTTCTATTCTTGTTTTTCCCCTCCAACCCCAAATTCTTTCTATTAAGAGAAACACAGCTGGTAATTGGGCTCCACCTTGTAGGAAAGATGGATTTTAAAACAGGATAGAAAAACAAGGTGATTCAAATATCCTTTCTAGGTCATGCATTTAACCCTCTCATTTAATTTCCCCTTCACTGAACTACTTCCTGTTTTAAGATTGCAAATGTAACCTGCACCTGCAATTACTTGTTAGAGAAATTAGTCTTGTGCTTTCTTCCTTAGGAACAAAGAAGCATTCAAGTGTTTAGCTGACTAAATGCCAGCCTTTGTAGACATGGTTTTGAATTGGACTGGAACCCAAGTGTAATTAAATGCAGGAACGATACTACCCTTGGAAGCTATTTTTCTTTGTAAATATCTCAGCATGTATTAGAAATTAAATAATTTAACCTGCTATAAAACATCTCAGGATTGACAGCATAAAACTCTGTAGTTTTCAATGTGGGATGATGCTACTACTGATTAGACTCTAGCAGAGCACATCATTTTCAGACTCTTTCAGAACAGATTTCCTGGCTAGCCACATTGCTTCACTTTACTCACTAGTAAAATTAAATAATGAATAATGGCTATTTAAAATCAGGACCATAACACCCAACACAAGTAAAGGAAAAAGGAGTTTAAGTTACAGCCATCCCAAATATGGTCCCTGGAACCCATGTCAGAACCACCTAGTGGTGCTTATGAGAATGCAGAGTCCTAGGCTTCTCCATGCATATGCAATCTGAATCTGCAGAGACTGCAGGGCATGTGTATATAGCTTAAAGAGTTGGTTTTTGGGGTCAGACAGTGGGGCAGTGTTCAAGCATGAAGCTTTGTGAGGCTGACCCACATGGGAATGTGCCCAGTTCACATCCAGAGACTTTCTTGAGTACATGGGCACATGTGTGAGCAGATGGTGACATCAAGACTCTGTTGGGGGTGCTGTCTTTCTCTCTTGCTCATGGAAGAAATACATAGACACATTTTTTAGAGTTTTTTGCCTTAAGGTGCATGTGCTTGCCAGAGAGAGAGAGAGAGAGAGAGAGAGAGAGAGAGAGGCAGACAGAAACAGTGAGAAGGAAAGTGAGAAATCACACTTCCGCACCTCCCCAGGGAGGATGGCCATGCCCCAATTCCTTCTTCATTTTCCTCCCAGTATCTTCAGCATGCATATATGTGCCTGGATTCATTTTCCTCCCAGTATCTTCAGCATGCATGCATATGTGCCTGGAGTGATTTTGAAGCCAGCAGATCTGGGACTTGAACCACAGCCAGCAATATGGGAGTCCAGCAATATTACTGCTACACCATCTGCTGGTCCCAATAAACTATTTTTAATTATAATAAATAATTGGGGGACTGGCAGGTGGTGTGGTGATTTAGGATAGTGGACTCCCACATGGCCAACTGTGGTTCAAGTCTTGGACCTGACAACTTGCTTTCTCACTTTCTCTCTCTCCCTTTCTCTTTCACTCTGCCCATATCTGGTCAAATTAAAATAAATAACTTTTTTAAAAAATCACTGGATTCAGTGGATATTTATATACTTTAAAGTTTGAGAACCAGTGGCAGACATAGGCACATGGATATTTGGAGATGTGAGATGTGACAGAGAGAAGGAAGGCTGGGTACATACACAAACACACAATACATTTTGTTGATATTGAAATTATGAGTAGAACCAGCTATCCCAATGGAAGAAATATTGACTGTTCTTCAGAGCAGTCATTGTTCAGAATAAAATTCAAACCAACATAGGAGGCTTAAATAATAGCTTATGAAATAAAATTCTTTTATTTTTAACTTTCTAATTATATGTTAAGACATACATAAGGAGAGGCAATGGTTCCATAAATATGGAGTTGTCATACCTCAATATTCATCATTATTTGAATGATTTCCCTTAAAAACATGTTTTTTTTAAGAAGCTGAAATATACTTTTAAGATGTGAACCTTTAAGAGATTACTTTATAAAAAATTTTATACATTATTTGCCTCACTAGCTTCAATTTTTATTCTGTGATGCACTAGTATTAGTAATGAAAGAAAAATAAGATACACATGGTTTCATCTTCCTCAAAGTGAAATACCTAGCCTTAAAAAAAAAAAAAAAAAAAAAAAAAACCTTTATTTTATTCCTTCCAGGAGAGGAAGAGAGAAAAAGAGAAAACAGTCTGATAGGCTTTCATTGCCACCATCCACCCCCAGGTGGCATGGTGGTTGAGGTTCTGGACACTACCACATGACCAACGAGGGTTTGAGTCCCAGACCTGGTGGCTTACTTTCTTGCTTTCCTTCTCTCTCTGTCTCTCTTTGGTCAAATTAAAATATGTGAATGAATAAATAGAATTAAATAAATAATTCTTTTAAAAAAAATCAGCCCTGGTTCTGGTTCTGGATGTGTCTATGACCAGCATACTCAAGGAGGTCTGCAGCCTGGAACTGGGAACCTTCCCTGTGAGGTTGCCTTGCAAAGCATCAAATTATACCGCCACACAACTGTCTTGCTTCTCTGGCTTTCTTAAACAGAAAGCTTTTGTTAAATTGCCTTTAAAGTGAAAGACAGTTTAAATTTTTATTGATTACTACCATTATTCTTTATATTATTCACGAAGAACATGGATAGCATCAGAATTTATTAAGATATTGCTCTACCTACATGAAATAGCCTATGACTTCTGATAGTTTGCCATCACCTTCTGATTAGTATTTTCTAAATCTCATACATTATGGAAAGCAATGCAAAATAGTTTATTAAGTTGTGTTTGAAAGTTTGAATAGATCCTTACTGAAGGCCCAAGATGGTCCCCAGTGGAGAATAGTAGAAGTTCAGATTTACAGCTAAATTCAAGTGTTTTGAGCATTTTAAAATGCCTGGTTTCTAGAGAGTGACATAGCTTCTCATATGTTGCTATTTTAGAGTAACAGTGACTGCTTCAAACTTGAGACCTCTGTAAATAGTTCATAAACTGAAGCATTTTGGAGAAATTAGGTCAGTCTCAAATATAGAAATACTATGTGACTATTCAGGCTATTATTTAGTACCTTCCATGTGAACAATTATATTCATCTCAACCATAGTGTATTTTCCCATTTTCATCTCTCATTGGGACAACCCATCCCATACACTACAGGCAGATTAATCTTCGTAAAGGATGCTTCAATTTCATCATGCTAATGCTCAAAAGCCTCCAGTGGCTCTCAGGTTATGATCAAAATTCTCAGCCTGCATCCAAGAACATGCATAACCTTCCCAAATTTATTTCCCTTGCATAGAGACTATGTCCAGTCAAATTGGTCTACACTTCAGTCTTCAAACATGGATACTTTATTTTCTGAAGCTGTGCCTTTGGTCATAGTACCTGTTTTTTGTTTGTTTGTTTGTTTGTTTTGTTTTTAATTTTTAGAGATTTTTGCTATAGGGTGTGTGTGCTCACCAGAGAGACAGAGACAGAAAACAAGAAATCACCCCTCAGGGACGATGGCAACGCTGCAATCCCTTCTCCTCCATTCTCCTCTTAGGATTTGGGAGAAGCATGCACATATGCCCAGCGTTAATTTCAAATCATGGGTCTGGGGCCTGAACTGCGGTTGGCTACATGGGAGTCCAGTGCAAAACCACTATTCTGCCTGCTGACCCTGGCCATGGTATCTCTTATTACCATACCCCTATATCAAATTTCTACCCACCTTATAAATGTCAATATACAATCTCTCTTTTCCATAGACTCCCCATTCCTTCCATCATAAGTTTTGTGGTACTCTATATAAATATCAGAACCACCCTTTGATTGGAGTTCAATATTGTCGAGAAAAATGCATTTAATTGTAATTGCCTCTAAATAAATCTAGTTTAAAATGTATGTGGTAAATGTTTGCTGAATATTGGTATTGTTATTTGCATATATAATACCCTAAAGTCAACTAACTTTTCTTCATTTTTTTCAACAAATATTTATGAAGTCATAACAAATTAAAATTTATTTGTTTTAGGTTTTCACCATAGGGTACATGCACTCACTGGAGAGACACAGATAAAGGGAAAGTGAGAAATCACCACCCAAGAAGAAAGACCACACTGCACTCCCTTCTCCTCCATTCTCTTCTCTAGATTTTGCACATGCAGACTCAAGTTTCCAGTGTGATTTTCAAGCCACCAGCTCTGGCACTAGAACTGTGGGAATCTAGCACCTTACCAACATGCCACCTGCTGGCCCTACAGAATACCAACAATTTTTAAAACAACATTTTGGATATTATGGAGGTTGCCAAGTTGAATAAAACTTAATTTTTGCCTTCCCGCTGTTTTGTACAATGCTAGGCACTTTTTTTGGATTGAGAAATCGTGGGTGGAATACATAAATGAGTGCCCCACCTCACGGTAATATAAATTATGGTTTAAAACATAACAATTTTAATTGATTAGTAATCCTATTCAGGAAGAAGACGATTTCACCAGACTATACTTTAGCATATCTAAATGTTACACAGCAGATGTAAAAGTGTAAAAAAAAAAAGAAAGAAAGAAAGAAAAAAAAGCACAAAAAAGAAAAAAAGTTTAAAAATGTTTAAAGTTAATTTTATATAAAGCTCAGGTATATTATTTTAATGTTAATTATCTCATTATTTGCTTCTATATTTTATGCCTGGTAATTCCCCACTGTTGGTTAGTACTGTTCTTTAATATTACAACCACACACCTGTTGCATGCATTACTTTTCAGCAAACATTTACCACATACATTTTAAACTAGATTTATTTAGAGGCAATTACAATTAAATGCATTTTTCTAGACAATATAGGTTTTGTCTGGATGATTTTAAGTAAGTTGATTGAAAACAAGAACACTGGAAAGTAATCAGATTGTTATTCCAAATGATGCTAAACACAAAAATAAAACTAAAACCTCTGACTATATTTTCTGGTTTCCATGTGACTGGCTACAAACCAGAAGTTAGAAGTTTACTAACATAACTTTTATTTGCTGTGATATTTATGCTGTACTCTTACATTTCTGGAAGACTGATGACATAGTCCAAACATACAAAATAATTCAAATCTACATCAATTTGCTTTACCGTTGTATAGGAAGCTGGGCATTAAAATAATATGTTTAAGGTTTAGGGTTAGATTTATTACAGTTTGGAAAAATTAGTGCCTAAAGGTATTAACATTTTCCATTTTGAGATAGAAAATCATTATTAGTGTGGAACAATTTTTAATTTATTAAAAGGTAAATTAATTTTCTAAATAGATCTACTTCTAGTCATTTGAATAGAAAGAACCTGAATACAGATTCCTGAATGCTAGACTAATGACATGGTTTATGTTAGAACAGAAATTTGTCATGAATTAGTGTTTTATTTTAAGTTGATGGAGGAAAATCAACCAATGTTCTAAGTAAGAACATAGCTTCAAAATTACTTTTTTATGCTACTCAAGTAAGAGAGAAATGATCTGTTACTGGGTCAATTCCATGGACTGGTGGTTAAAGGTACTGGATCCCACATGGCTGACTATGGAGTTCAGGTCCCAGCTTGGCAACTTGAAAAATATACTGGCATATGTATGTGCATGCAGGCCCTAAATCCCAAAATGATGGAGAAATCAAGGAGAAAGGATTGTACCAATAACATGCCCCATTGAAGGGTGCTTTATCCCTCTCCCCTCCTCTCTGTCTCTCTGGCAAACTCATATGCCCTTTAAGAAAAAAAAAAAAAGAAAGAAACAAGGAAGAAAGAAATCATCTGTTAATAATGCGGGCAATACCAGCTTAAGTTAGTCACATTATTATTTGCCTATATGAATAAAAACTAAGATTCTTTTCAACTTCCGGACAGTCACCCATTCGCCATTATGCTGCTAAATATTTAGCTCTGCAGGCATTACTAAATTTCCTGAGCCCTCTCTCAAAACTCTGATATGTCATATTATCTCCCTACCAAAGATAGACAAAATCTTTGCAGTCTTTACATTCATATTGTCACAATTAAGTGACAATATGGAACTCTATAGGTTCAACCTTAAATTTTAAAGGGAGGGACTGCCTGAGGCAGTTAAAGCATTCAAAACTTTCAGCAGAGGAAATGAAATGAGTTGGCTGAGAATATCACTAAGGTATCAGTAGAAAACTACATAAAATTAGTTAAAAGCATGAGGATGAACAGATGAATGCACAAAAAGAAAGTATGGAATCATATAATGAAATATTATTCAGCCATAAAAAGATGAAATCCTGTATTTTGCAACAACATGGGTAAGTCTGAGGGACATTATGGTAAATGGAATAAACCAGGCACAAAAGAGAAATATCACATGTCCTTATCTATAGGTGGAAGCTAAAATGTTTATTTCAAGGAAGTAGAGAGTAGAATTATGTTATCAGAGCCTGGGAAGGGTAGAGAGGAAATGGATATTGTGAAAGTTTAGTTAATGGATACAAACTTATAGCTGCATAAAAAAGAATAAATTCTAGAGTTTAATTATACTGTAGGGTGGCCACATATAACAACCATTTGTTATATAATTCAAAAAGCCAGAAGAGAACATATTGAATGGTCTTAATACAAAGAAATGATAAATATATTAACAGTTGAGGTGATAGATGGATAATTACTCTGATTTGATTACTTCACATTGTATACTTGTATTGAAATATCACACCATACCCCATAAATATGTGCCAGTATTTTGGATTGTTCATTGTTAATATAATAACAATGTTAAAAAGCAGGGTTTTAGAGTCATAGCAGGACCCAAGGCTTGGGTTCAATTCTCACTTGGAAAATTACTCAAACTCTCTAATTTTCATTCTCCTCATGGCTAAAATGGGAAGAATAATAATACTTAAATTCTAAACATTTTAGAAGATATCAATGAAAATAGTGCCATAGAGTGGTAAATACAGAGTCTGAAATATGGCAAATTTTAGATAAATAATTTCTGTTATTGATAGTAGATATATCTATATAAATAGGTTGAGGTAAAGAAAGCATTACCAAGAGTGACAGATTTTTTTGTTTGTTTGTTTCTCCCTCTACTTTAATGCCCTTCATCTTTTCTCTTTTATAAAGTTTTCGTTATAGGGCGCATGTGTTTGCCAGAGAGAGACAGAGCGAGAGAAGGAAAGTGACAAATCAACTCTCCCCCACACCCCAGGTGGGAGGATGGCCATGCTGCAATCCCATCCTCTCCATTCTCCTCTTGTAACTTAGGGCATGCACACATACATATGTGCTTGGCATATTATCCAAGCCACTAGATCTAGAAATTGAACTGTGTACTCAGCTATGTGGGATCCAGCTGCCTGATCACACACCTGGCTGACCCCCCAACTATTCTTTACCCTGTGCCATGAGACCCCTGTGCCTATAGTTTGAGTTTGGACAATGGGAGATACTATCTAAAGACTGAGACAGAAGTGGAGTCAAGATATTTATTTTCCCAACTTTCTGCAAGGCATCCTCTGCTTGGCTGTGTCCTTTTAGAAAAGGCTATTGCTCAATTTGAGTAGAGTCCTCCTAATAGGTACACTAAATTCTCCCCTCCCTTGGCCCCGCTGAGTTTGACACCTAATTTTTGAATGAATATACCCAAATATATCAGAGTCTACATGTATGCTTTTGGTACAGAAAGATTAGTCTATCTTAGAGAAGCTCAAGTGGTAACCAAAACAATGATGATGTTTTGTACAATTTAATTTGAAGGGTTAGGTAGAAGCATAAAAGACAACTCTAGGAAGATGGTATGACATAAGGTGAATGGGTTTCAGATCATTTATAGTTGGTCTGCAAACACAGTATCTGTGGCTGTGTCACCTCTTGTGAAGTTCCTTATGTGTGTCATGGAGGCTGGATTCTCTGCTTAAAATGTTAACCCAAAAGAACAAAATAGCACAACTTTTTTGTTGTTATTGTTGTTGTTGTTGTTATATGGCACGTGAGCTTGCCAGAGAGAGATAGCAAAGGTGAGGAGGGATGGCCACATCACAATCTCTTCACCTCCATTCTCCTCTTTGGATTCTGACTACATGTGCACACATACCCAACATGATTTTCAAGCTTCTAGCTGTGGGACTCAAACCATGGATCAGCCATATGGAATCCAGCTCCTTTAACCTCCACACCACCTATACTTTTTAAAGATACTTTTAATTTCTGAAGTCCAGACTTCTGGCTAGTGAATCTCAATGATCCCTAAAACATCCCTTTTATAAGAATAATCAGATGTCCTATGAGGACCATCCAAACTGAAATATATCAATAATTTGGTGCTCAGGCCCCTTCACATTTTACTTCTCAATTCTTGGCCACTCAAATTGTCCCCATGGAGAAACTAAAATAGGTATGATTATTAGAGTACAGGAAAAAATACTAGGATACCAAGTTTCTTTGGGACCCTGTGAAGAATTCTGACTGAGAGGTGCCTCATGGATACTCAGGGGCATGGGTGAGCTAAGAGTAGTTTCTGAAAATTCCATCTCTGCTTCAACCAACTCTGTTTTTATCTGTATTCTACATAGAACTGCCTTGTAAATTCAGGTTTAAAGAAATAATCCCACTGCTAGAAGTCATAATATGAAAAATTTCGGTCACTGTCTTTAATTTCTGTGTACCTTTGTTAATGAAAAATATCCACATATATTATTAAATCCTAAACCTGTCATCCCTTTTGTATGATATGCAACATTAATGGCTGGTGTTACTAGGAGAATAAACCATTCATATACCTTATAGCTGCATGTGTTACTGCTTTTAATTGTATGTATGGGCACATATAAAAATTCCTTTGTACTTATCTAGATCAGCTCTTATATTCTTGGTTTACCTGTAGGCAATTAGATAATTATGAGGCATTTCAATGGAAACTAGTGCTTAAATATAGCAGAATCTTATCTTAGAAATAGATATTTTGGTAAAATATCTCATAGGGATATCTTTATTCTAACTTTAATTAAGATTACATTTGTACTGGAACAGCCTTTTTAAGTCTTCATTTTAATAGTTATTTTTCCCTTTTTGAAAATTTAAGTTTGTCCCACTGAGTAGGAAGTTTGTGTGTGTATTGCATGTGTGTGTGTGTATTGCATGTAGTAACATAATGTGTGTGTATTGCATGTAGTAACATAATGAATGCTTAATATTAGCAATAATTACATACTGACAATGTATGAAAAATGATTGCTGGTTTTATTTTTCAAAGGTAATGGAAACCCTTATACATGTCAATAGGCTGTAGCAGAAGCCCCAGCAAAAATAGTTGAAAAGCAAATGGAATGGAGTTATGGTATTAAAGCAGTTCAGGAGTTTGTAATTCTAACCTAAAAATAGTTTTCCCTCCTAAAGCTATATTTTAAAGAAATTTTTAATTTATTGGTACAGAGCAAATTCTTTCTAATATCTCTTGTCTTCTGGTTCCATGCAATCAAAAGTTATATTTTTTAAGTAATCTGTGCTTTATTTTTTTCACTGAATAAAAAAATGAAAGAACTGCCTGCTTCCCATTTGGTTGTTAGGAGTTCAAATCTCTTGTCGCTAAAGAAAGTATCTTTAATATACATTGTCATTTCATTCCTGTCGTACAACCCCATCAAGTATGTTAATATCCTCAGACCAATTTAAGGGTCAGTTTACATGAAAAAGCATAATGCCTTGTGCTTTGTTCTGTTACATTCTATTCAATGCTTTAATAAGATTGATGAGGACTGAAATTGGACTGCCCATTTGTGAAACCTATGGTGGGCCAAATAGTATTATGAATGCAATGTTTACCCATATAAGTGATGCCTTGCAGATTAAACCCTGTTGATCTCTGCTTAGGCTTTAAAAGTATGATGAGTTAGATTTCTGGGTTCATTCTAGTAATTTGTTTGTTTTTTGTGTGTGTGTGTGTGTTTTGAAATTTCTTTTTTTCTTCTTTTTTTATTAATTTATTTATTTTTCATTTCAAGTTCTTTTATACATTCAATCATATTATTTTACTTTTAAGGTGACTATTCCAACATGTGTGCATTTCTCTCCAGTCCAGTTGATAATACTATTAAGTTATCTTCAATAGATAACACCCCATTTCTTTGTCCCATTAATGCTATGCCTCTCTATTTTTCTCCTCAATGTTCTTGAAAAGTTTCTCTTATCTGGCCTTTGGAAAACAACAAAAAGGACAAGTTAACTGGGATAAAACATGAGTAAATTTACGTAACCATCTTGGCCATTTTATATTTGTTAGCATCACTTTGGGCTATGACATACTACTGGATTATGTTTTCTTACACAACCAGATGTTTGGTGTTTGGTGTATATAGTCCAGGGTTCAATTGGAACCTCAGTGATATCACTCAGAGCCCAGCCTCCTTGTTCCATATTCCTTAACAGATGTTGTGAATTTGATGTCCCCCCAAAGATCTTATGTTAGGACTTTGTTGTATTATAAAGGTATTAAATGGAAACTTAATCCCTTCACGGTATCCTAGGGTGACCCCTTTTGTTGTGACAAGGTCTTTAGGGTAAGCTACCCATGATAGAGTCTGGCAGATTTTTAAGAGGGGAAGGGAGACCAGAACAGGCAGAAACTTATGGGCTTCTGCTCTGCTCAAGATCCTGCCCTTCATCATATTGTACCCACACCAGATGTTGGCTTGTGAACCTCCACACCATGAACTGAATAAACCTCTATCTCTTTATAATAATCCAGTCTCAGATGTTTCTGTTAGTTATGCAATAATGGACAAAGATAAGAGGTGATTTTTATTTTCCCAATTATAAGAAAGATACTGTGTGGCCCAGCAAGTGGCAGAGTGGTTAAGGTGCTGGACTCCAGTGTGGCTGACTATGGTTTGAGTCTCAGACCCAGTGGCTTGAAACTCACACTGGGCGAGTGTGTGTGCATGCCCCAAATCCTGATAGGAGAATGGAGGAGAAGGGACTGTGACATGGCTATTCCCCAACCAGGGGAGGGGGAGTTCCTCACTTTCCATCTCTCTGTCTCTCTCTGTTTTTCCAGTGAGCACACATACCCTGTAGCAAAAATCTCTTAAAAAATAAATAAAAAAGATACTGTGTACTGTGTTTCCAGACATATATACATTTGATATTTATTCAGGAAAGGAAACCTGCTACATTGATCATTTCCTAAATTAGCCAGAAGCTTACTCATAACTAACCAGGCTACAGGATAGGCTATGAAACCAAGGACTTTTCTTTCCAATCTCTATAGAATAGAAAACTGTCATAAAGGGTGCTGAGTGAGCCCAACTATAGCATCTGCTCACTAAAAAAAACTTTTAAATTAATTGTTTTAGACTCAGGACAAAATATGCATGTTCTTGCTCTCTTCTTCTTTTGTCCTCCATGCTTTGGAAACACATGCTAGTGAAAGCAAGCTAGTCACAGGGACTATCATTTCCCTCTGCATTTTTTTTTTTTTGGAAGCAGTTATAATGATAGAAACAGGTAATAGATACATTCATACTTCATCACATAACCAACACATTTCTTTACTCTTTTTGTACTATTAGAAAACAAGTTGTGATAAGATATCCTCTCAAATCCAGGTAGCTGTATGTCCCAGAGGAAACTAAGCTCACCGAATTTTAGGGAGGACCTGATTATTTCTAGAGTTATCATGCCTATGATAGAGTCTAGAATCAGCATGTGGAATCACTTTGACCTGAAGTGTAATATTAAGTCTTTTATAGACTAAGGGAACATTTCCCTGCTCCTATGAGAGATCTGTAAAAGAAAAGACAGTTTCTCTTTGTCCCGTGGATATAGATAAGATGCCTGGGCCTGCTGTAACCATCTTGATACGACATAAGGGATGATACCTGATGCCACACTTAAAATTACAAGGAAGAGGAACAGAAAGTGCCTGGGACCTTTATGACCTTAGTAACTCAGCCTGTTTTGAAGCCCACTCCATCTTTGAACTTTCAGTCAAGTGACTTTCAGTCAGCTGGAGTATACGTTTCTATAACTTGTAGCCCAAAGCATCTTAATATTTACGAGTTGTGTGATATCGGTGTTCTGAAATGTTCTGAAAAGTTTGAGTTTATGCAATTGCTGTTATCTTTGCTGCTTATAATTCAAGTTAAATTGTGTCACCCAGAGAGGTATCATTGCAGAACTGTACTATATGCATCAGCACATGTAGAGCCAACTTACCACCAAGAATCTATTAAGAAATAACATTCTACTCTATACTCCTTCCAGCTCAGGGGCTTTCCAATGTAGGAAAATAAGCTACAGGTGCAATGCAGATCAACTGGGAGACATTTCTAGAAAACTGGCAAACAAGTGGAAATTCACCAGCAGAATTTCACTGGGACAAGTGAGAGATAAGTAATGTGAAAAGTATTAGAATCTGGAAGGCCAACAGGCTGTTAAAATGTACCACCAAAGCAGCCAAAGGATCTTTGAAATTGAACTGAATGTTAGGCAAATTGTGCAATAAGTAGAAGTAAACTCCCCCCAAGTAAAAAGCTATTGTCTGAAAGCAAACAGGAAGAAACAGACAATGCATTATTATGCTCCCACAGTTACTAAACTAGACTTGAGGTGGCATGTAAGAATTGAAATGTCTGATCCAGGTTTTAATTTTCTCAAAAATGAAATTTTGCCCCTTCCACTGGGACTGACAATTCAGAGCTTGAGCTAAATAAGATAGAAAGTGAGAAAAAAAATATAACATGGATATCTAAAAAAAAACAGTGTCTTGGTAGCATGACAGAGGGATAAATGATATTAACATGCAAGCTACCACAGTACTTCTTTTACAAATTATAGAATTGTTTCCTAAGACACCTGCTCAGTGTCAGATACAACAGGGATTATGGAGGAGATACCCATGTGAGGAGGAAAAAGGAAAATGATACATATTAAATACCATTTTTAAAAGCTATCAGTGTAACAACACATCATTGACAATTTGAATACAAATAAATTGGGAAAATGCTAGAAAATAACAGCACAAACAAAGACTCAAACAAAAACAAATTTAGGTTCTCTTTCTTTGGTTTTACAAATTATTTACTGTCTTGTGCCAGAATCTTGGCATTTGATTGGTACATGGCCTGCTAACATGAAAAGGTATTTATTTAAAATATAATACATAATGCCCTCTTATGATGAATTTTAGAGACCTTTTCTAGAGAGCTTTAGAGTAAAAGTTAGTGTTGCTCTATGTCTCAGTTTGAATTTTCACACTATTTTGATTACCTACCAAAAGAAAGGTGTGAAATACACATATGTCTAAAAAACTAGGATATGTTAATGTGAATTTCCTCTTTTATAGAAACATTCTCAGCTTATTCAATTCTTTTTTTACAACTGTGGTATATGTGTTTGTGTTTATGCATGTATGTGTGGTGTTTCAAGCAGGGTCTCAGTATTCTGATCCTCTTGTCTTAGCCTCCCAAGTGGCTAGGACCACAGGCACATGCCAGCATGGTCCACCGTCCTTGGGTCTTTTATACAGGGTCTTGCTGTGTTGCCCAAGCTGGCCATGAGCTCAAGCTTCTCCTGCCTTAGCCTTAAGTACCAGTGACTAAATATGTACCACGGAACTCGGCTTTTTTTTTTTTTGGTGAGCTGGATTTGATTCTGAGCCTCCCAATGTAGCTTCTGCCTGCCAAGTGTCAGTGTCCAGCACATGCTATAGGGGCTGGGTCAGAAATGAGTAAAACATTATTGAGATTTTAATAATAGGGAACATGTTTTTTACACATTTCGTAGAAGATAAGTGTTAAGAAAAACTAATCAAAACAGTGGCACGCAGAGAGAAGAGCATCTAGAGAAATTTAAATACACAAAATGGCTCTATTTCTCATCCAAATGCCTGTCAGGTTTCAAGGTTAAAGTCATATTTATGTTTTTGGGTTTTTTTTTCCTCCTCATAATTGGTAAGGTTATATCTATGAATATTATACCACCTAATTTCAAAAATTTCAAATAGGTTAAAAGGTAATTTATCATCAGCTTAAAGTGGGATGTTAACAGCTTTATAGTTAAATTAGGCTATGAAAAATGGGTAAAGGTTGTCTATGGGAAAAAAAAAGCTTTTTATGACAAAGATAATTGAACTCAGAGAGAGGAAAGTATAACCTGAAATGATTTAGAAAATTCATCATGAAAGTGTGTCATTATATTAATTTAGAGAGAAAATCACTTTTTTATTTACTCATCTCTAATGAATTCATCTCCATCCATTCAGACAAGCTAGGGACCAGCGAAACGTTAATGATGAACATGTCAAAAGTTGGACTATAACCTTGTCACATTCACCATAAGACTCTCAACAGTTCTGAACAATTTTCTTGACGTGCTTGAAATCCTCTATGAGAGAATTATTTTAAAAGTCATTTTATTGAAAGATAAAAGAAAAATTATTTGGGAGAGTTCCTTTTAGTCACTTTCAAAAAAATTGTTTTGATGAGAAAAGTGGTGCATATTCATTGCAGAGAATTTGGAATATGAAGGAAAACAAAAAACAACATAAAAATATTCACAACTTTACAACATCAAGTTATAGTCATTACTCTTTTTGATTTACCTTCATTCATACTCATTGAATCATTATACAATTATATTGTAGGGCCAGCTGGTGGCATGGAGGTTAAGGCACTGGATCCCACATAGCTGATTCTGAGGTTCTAATTCCCAGTGGACTAGAGGCCATGATGTAGTCTGGCTGAGGCTGAGCTGAGGGTGGATTGTGGCATGAAGGCACTGTTGTGGGTACCTGTGTCTACTGTCTCTCATGGAAGAAATAAATAAAGACATAAATTTTCAACCCAGTGGCTTGACAATAATGCCAGGCATGTGTGCATGCATGCCCAAAATTCTGAGAGAAGAATGGAGGAGAAGAGCTTGTGGTGTGGCCATTCCACCTGGGGGGTTATTTCTTACTATCCCTCTCTCTCTTTCTGCCTCTGCCTGTCCATATATATATATATATACACACATACACACACACACATACACAAATATATATATATATTCATATTTTATATATAATTTCACAATCTATTTACCTAACTTCTACTGTATAGCATTTAAATCATTTCTAAACTTTTTATCTTATCAGCAACATTGTAATTTATAAGTGTGCATCTGAGTTTTTGTTCACTTGACGACTTGCTTAGAATAGATTCTGAAAAGTGAAATTCCTGTGTCAAGTGATGGATTTTTTTTTCTGACATGCAGAAATGTGAGAAAATGAAACTAAAATGATAAATGAATTTACCAATAGAGACGAATAATTATTAAGATTTTTCATTATCTATGTGTTCAACATGCTAAAAACAAGTTTACTGAGATATAATTAACATGTAATAAACAACACGGAATGTATAATTTGGTAAGTTTTAATTATGTACATCTGTGAAGTCATCATCACACTTAAGATATGGAACATATACATTACCTCCAAAAGTTTTCTTATGCCCTTTGGTAATTCCACCCTCCTTTTTATTACTATCTGTTCCTCTCACCCTTCTATCCCATATACCAAGACAATTTTTGATCCATCTTTTTTGTCACTATAATTAGATTGTATGTCTTAACTGTGCAGCACAAAGGAAGAAAGAAAGGGAGGAAGGAAGAAAATAGAAAGAAAGCAAGTACCATAACGAAGAACCAGCAGAAAACACAGGCAGCAGGTTCTAACAAAGTCTTGAGATATTTAAATAATTTAAAATGCAATATAAAGTAATTATAATAGGGAGCAGATGGTGACAACTGTGGTAATGCATTCTCTGCAATGTTGGATCCACATGTACTGAAGCCTTCCTGTACACATCAGGTATGTGCATGAGCCCATGATCTAGTCTGGCTGAGGCTGAGGGTGGATTATGGCATGAAGATACTTGTGGGTACCTGCTTCTGTTTCTGTCTTTCATGGAAGACATATATAAATATATTTATTTTTAAAGAAGTAAATATGTTTAGTATTTTTTTTTAAGTAGAAGGGGTTGAATATATGACTAAGAAGCAAAAGACTGTGGAAAATGATTAGGTGAATTTGAAAATTAAAAAATAGAATTTTTTTAGGAAAAAGAATAATAATTGACTATAAAAACAAATAGGTTGGACTAGCAGATGGCATAATGGTTACACTGCTGGAGGCCTACATGGCCGACCATGGCTCAAATCCCAGACCTAGTGGCTTGAAATTCATACCAGATGTGTGTGTGCACATGCTCAAAATCCCAGGAGTAGAATAGAGGAGAAGGGATTGTGCTGAGGGCATCCTTCCTAAGGACTGATTTTCTTTCCTGTCTCCCTGTCTCTCTGTCTCTCTGGAGAGCACATGTGCCCTATAGCAAAAATCCCTCTCAAAAAAAAAAAAAGGTTATTGTAAGCTTATTAGAAACACCTAAAAATAGTGACTGAAGATACTGTTCACAATGCAGAAGAGAATCAAAAGATGAACAATATAAAATAGGGTTTGAGATAAGGAGGACAGAGTAAGAAAAAATACCTTCTAAGTGGAGTTCCATAAGAATAGGAGAAAGAGAATAGGGCTGACATAATATTGGAAGTGGTAGTAGTAGAAAACGGGTGAATGACATCAATTCTCAGATTCATGAACACTAATGAATCTCAAAAAGGATAAATAAAATGATGTGCATTGCGATGTATGCATAAGAAGTCATACAGGGAGGTTGGCTTGGCAAGTGGTGTGGTGCTTAAGGGTGGTTAAGGGTGCTGAACTCCCACATGGTCGACCATGGTTTGAGGCTCGGACCTGGCAGCTTGCTTTCTCAATTTCTCTTTCTCTCTCTCTCTCTCTCTCTTTCTCTCACTCTCTTGCTCTGTCCATCTCCAGTTAAATAAAAAAAAATAAATAAGCTTTATAAATAATATAAACAAACTATTGAATTAAAAACAAAGAGAAGAGGGACCAGCAGTTAGTGTAATGGCTATGTC
>NW_006160117.1:5722161-5743157 GCF_000334495.1 Tupaia belangeri chinensis | reverse complement strand
ATATATATATATATACACACATACACACACACACATACACAAATATATATATATATTCATATTTTATATATAATTTCACAATCTATTTACCTAACTTCTACTGTATAGCATTTAAATCATTTCTAAACTTTTTATCTTATCAGCAACATTGTAATTTATAAGTGTGCATCTGAGTTTTTGTTCACTTGACGACTTGCTTAGAATAGATTCTGAAAAGTGAAATTCCTGTGTCAAGTGATGGATTTTATTTTCTGACATGCAGAAATGTGAGAAAATGAAACTAAAATGATAAATGAATTTACCAATAGAGACGAATAATTATTAAGATTTTTCATTATCTATGTGTTCAACATGCTAAAAACAAGTTTACTGAGGTATAATTAACATGTAATAAACAACACGCATTGTATAATTTGGTAAGTTTTAATTATGTACATCTGTGAAGTCATCATCACACTTAAGATATGGAACATATACATTACCTCCAAAAGTTTTCTTATGCCCTTTGGTAATTCCACCCTCCTTTTTATTACTATCTGTTCCTCTCACCCTTCTATCCCATATACCAAGACAATTTTTGATCCATCTTTTTTGTCACTATAATTAGATTGTATGTCTTAACTGTGCAGCACAAAGGAAGAAAGAAAGGGAGGAAGGAAGAAAATAGAAAGAAAGCAAGTACCATAACGAAGAACCAGCAGAAAACACAGGCAGCAGGTTCTAACAAAGTCTTGAGATATTTAAATAATTTAAAATGCAATATAAAGTAATTATAATAGGGAGCAGATGGTGACAACTGTGGTAATGCATTCTCTGCAATGTTGGATCCACATGTACTGAAGCCTTCCTGTACACATCAGGTATGTGCATGAGCCCATGATCTAGTCTGGCTGAGGCTGAGGGTGGATTATGGCATGAAGATACTTGTGGGTACCTGCTTCTGTTTCTGTCTTTCATGGAAGACATATATAAATATATTTATTTTTAAAGAAGTAAATATGTTTAGTATTTTTTTTTTAAGTAGAAGGGGTTGAATATATGACTAAGAAGCAAAAGACTGTGGAAAATGATTAGGTGAATTTGAAAATTAAAAAATAGAATTTTTTTAGGAAAAAGAATAATAATTGACTATAAAAACAAATAGGTTGGACTAGCAGATGGCATAATGGTTACACTGCTGGAGGCCTACATGGCCGACCATGGCTCAAATCCCAGACCTAGTGGCTTGAAATTCATACCAGATGTGTGTGTGCACATGCTCAAAATCCCAGGAGTAGAATAGAGGAGAAGGGATTGTGCTGAGGGCATCCTTCCTAAGGACTGATTTCTTGCTTTCTGTCTCCCTGTCTCTCTGTCTCTCTGGAGAGCACATGTGCCCTATAGCAAAAATCCCTCTCAAAAAAAAAAAAAGGTTATTGTAAGCTTATTAGAAACACCTAAAAATAGTGACTGAAGATACTGTTCACAATGCAGAAGAGAATCAAAAGATGAACAATATAAAATAGGGTTTGAGATAAGGAGGACAGAGTAAGAAAAAATACCTTCTAAGTGGAGTTCCATAAGAATAGGAGAAAGAGAATAGGGCTGACATAATATTGGAAGTGGTAGTAGTAGAAAACGGGTGAATGACATCAATTCTCAGATTCATGAACACTAATGAATCTCAAAAAGGATAAATAAAATGATGTGCATTGCGATGTATGCATAAGAAGTCATACAGGGAGGTTGGCTTGGCAAGTGGCGTGGTGCTTAAGGGTGGTTAAGGGTGCTGAACTCCCACATGGTCGACTATGGTTTGAGGCTCGGACCTGGCAGCTTGCTTTCTCAATTTCTCTTTCTCTCTCTCTCTCTCTCTCTTTCTCTCACTCTCTTGCTCTGTCCATCTCCAGTTAAATGCAAAAAAATAAATAAGCTTTATAAATAATATAAACAAACTATTGAATTAAAAACAAAGAGAAGAGGGACCAGCAGTTAGTGTAATGGCTATGTCGCTGGACTCCCACATAGTCAACCGTGGTTCGCGTCTCAGACCTGGTGACTTAAAACGCACTCCAGGCGCGTGTGTGTGAGTGCCCAAGATCCCGAGAGGAGAATGGAGGAGAAGGGATTGCAGTGTGACTCCCTGCCCTGGGGGGTGATTTCTCGCTTTCTGTCTCTGTCTCTCTCTGTCTGGTGAGCACACGCACCCTATAGGGAAAACCTCTCCAAAAAAAAACAAAACCTCTCCAAAAAAAAAAAAAAAGAGAAGACTTTTAAAATATTGTCAAAGGAGATAGCTCAGCAGGTAGCATGGAAGTTACGGGGCTGGATCCCACATGGTCAGCTGCACGGTTCAAGTCCCAGACCTGGCTGCTTGAAACTCACTCCAGGCATGTGGACGTGCTTGCCCAAAATTCCAAGAGGAGAGGAGGAGAAGGGATTGTAGTGTGTTCATCTCCCCTGCAGGGTGATTTCTCACTTTATCTCTCACTCTGGCAAGCACATGCACCCTATGGAAAAAACTGGAAATAACTATGTAAATAATAAATAAATAAATAAAACAAAAGAGTAAAGACAAAGTACCTTCAATGGAACTAACAATTGGACTTGCCAACCAAATTCTTAGAAGTCAGAAGTTAAAAAGTGGAATAATATTTTACTGTGCTGAAAAGAACTTAGACCCAAAAAACCTTCAAAGTATGTGCAATTTTAGAATTAAAACAAAATACAGACATTTCATACAAGAAACTGACAGTACTTGGTACCAACAGACCTTTACTGAAGGAAATTATAGGTCCCGTCCAATGGCACAATCAGTAGCAAAACTGAACCATAGTGCTGGAAGCTATGTGGCCAAGATCAAGGAAATCAAGGCTTGGATACCCTTGGTTGGCTTAAAAAATATGTTGGGTGTGTGTGCCTATTCCCAGGATCCTGGGGAGCTGGAAGTTTGGGGAAGGAGATTGTAGAGTAATAAGACTTTGCTGAGGGTACTTCTCTCTCTTGCTCTTTTCCTCACTTGTGCATGTGCATGCCTTCTCTAAAATGAATAAAAGGTAAATAAAAAAAGAAGATTCAAAAGAACAACTTTTCAGGCAGAAAGAGGTAATGGTCACAGGAAGATGCAAGAAGGTATGATGAACAAAATAAAAAGTATTAAATACTTGGATATATTCAAATGATCTATTCAGTAACCATATACAAACAATTACGTGGTAGGCCATGTTTTAAATGTTTGGGATGATGAAAAATTGAATAATCACCAAATGTAAGCCTTCACAGGGCCTACACACTAAAGAGTCTCTAGCTAAAAAAAAATTGACAGCATAAAGAAATAATGATAATGTGTTCTTTGTAAGTGAAAAGAAAAGATGAACAAAATATGGAGGAGCAAAACTAAAGCATTTTAAGTTCTTATATTGTTCTTCAGGAAAACAGAAATATGCCTACAAGTATACTTTAGGAAGTTAACCATATATGTGAATTTTTTCTGGTATCATGAAAATAGACATTAAATATAAAATTTTTAAACTAATTATATGTAAAAGAAGGCCAGAAGTCAGAGAAAATGACTCATAAAAAAATAGGTACACAGAAAGCAAAAAAGTTGGTAGACATATTCCAAATACCAGTAATAACTAAAAATGAACTAAAATTTCCAGTTAAAAGACAAAGATTGTTATACATCCAGCAAAAAATATCGAATTCAGTTAAATGGATATATAAGAGGCACATCTAAATATACAGGATGAAAAATAAAGATTCTATATATAGAAAACACAAGCAAAGCTATATTAAATATATTAATAACATATGAAGTAAGCTTTAAATAATAAGTATTATCAGTGTTGGCAGCTGGCATGGTAGTTAAGGTGTTGGACTCCCATATGGCTGACAATGGTTTGAGTCCTTGACCTGGTGGCTTGCTTTCTCACGCTCCTTGTCTCTCTCTTATCAAATTAAAAATAATAATGATGATGATGAATAAAATTAAATAATTTTGAAAATAAATATTACCAAAAATAGAGAGAGCCACTACATAACTCAGAGTTTCACTTTATCAAAAAGAGGTACTGAAAATATTTTACTATGCATTTCAGAATGTAGTATACCTATCCTTTGGGTAGATACACTCAGTTGGAAAAACACTTGCACATCCATGTTTATTGCAGCATTTTTCATAATTGCTAAGACCTAAGATCAACACAAATGTCTAAGAACAGATGAATGGATTGAAAAAGTGTGGCATGTATACACAATGGAATACTACTCAGCCATAAGAAACAATGAGAACCTGGTATTTGATAGAAAGTGGATGAAAATGGAAGAATTAATGCTAAGCAGAGTGAGCCAGACTATGAAAGAGATATCTCCACTTAATATCTAGCAAATATCTGCACTCTATGGCAGAAACTGAAAGATTGGCAGGTATAAATTCATGGAGAGCAAATGTGGATACTAGGGACAGTGTCGGAGAAGGGTGGATGGGAAGGAGGGAATGAAGGGGTGAAAAGCAAGACATTTAACAGACATAAAAATGGAAAACTATCTGCTGATGATAATGGATTTGGTAACATCTTTAGACTAATATGCAGTGTATTCATGATGAGAAAATTCATTTGTATGCTATAAAGATGTACAGTGATTAAATGTAAAAAAATAACAAAAAAGTCAAAATAAAAAGGAATATACTAGATATGTCAAAATATATAAATTATAATTTGACAAAACATGAAGAGAAATATACAAGTTGACCACCTTAGTGAGGTTTTCAACATTACTCTTACAAACTGATATCTAAAACAAGCAAAAAGAATAAAATTAGTAGAATATATAATGTTTGAGAAATAACAATGAACACATTTGATGTTTTGTGCCTAACAATTTTAGAGTACACAAGTTTCTAAAGCACACATGGAGTATTACTCAAAATTAATAACATGCTGGACCTCATTGCAGCACTATACATGTAAATGCATTGGTATCATGAAATAAGTTTATCCTAACAATGCTGCTTTTATCTGCAACGCCATATTATGATTATATGTAAGACCTTAATTAAAAAAAAATCCAAATCCCACTCCCCCAACCCCCAAAATAATGTTAGTTCACTTACTGGAAAAAAAAACAAGTTACATTTCTGCATTTTTGCCATAGGGCACATGCACTTTTTGGAGAGATACAGAGAAAGGGTAAGTGAGAAATCAATCCCCAGGGCAAGTAGCCACCTCACAATCCCTTCTCCTCCATTCTCCCCCTGGGATTTTGTGTAGGCATTCACAGGCATCTGGCATGATTTTCAAGCTGCTGGGACCAGGACTCAAACTCTGCTTGGCCATGTGGGAGTCCAGCACTGTAACCGCTATGCCACCTACTAACCCCCACCATTCTTTATGTTTTTAAGGCTTCATAGTTTTTTAATGAATGTTCATGGATAACTAAACTGTTCATTATAAAGAATTTAATGCCACCTACTAACCCCCACCATTCTTTATGTTTTTAAGGCTTCATAGTTTTTTAATGAATGTTCATGGATAACTAAAGAATTTAATTTTTTTTGCTACTGTAAACATCAATATGACAACCCTCTACATAAGTCTTTTTAAGTATCTACTTTTTTGTTTTTCTTTTAAGATTCATTTACTTTATTTTCTATTTTTCAAATTTATTCATTTTACACTTATTCATTATACATCATCACAGCATACAAAATGCAATTTCCCATCCAGAATACACTGTATATTGGCTTAATCAAGGATATTACCATACATGTTATTATTGACAAATAATTTTCCATTTCTTGTTTCTTATATATTTTTGCTTTTTTTTTTTCCTTTTCCCTTCGATTCCCTACTTCTCACTTAATAATATATTCTCAGGAGACCAGCAGATGGCGTAATGGTTATGTCACTGGATTCCCACATAGTTGACTGCTGTTCGAATCCCAGACTTGACAGCTTAAGACTCACACTGGGTGCATGTGCAACTGTTCCCAAAACTTCAAAAGGAGAATGGAGAAGAATATATTGTGGTGTAGCCATCCCCCTGGGGGGTGAGTTCTGGTTTTCTGTTTTTGTCTCTCTGGCAAGTACATGCACCATATAGCAAAAATATCTCTCTCAAATAAAAGAAGATATTCCCAGAATTTCAATGGTTAAATTAAGGTTATGAACTATGAGACACGATTTGCTGTAGGTATTAGCAAACTTTCCTATAAACAGTGGTTATTAAATGTAAATTAGATATGTAAATATATATTTAAAAATTGGTTATTCTAACTAGTAAGGTATATGGTTGTCTATTTTATACAATATTTAACAAAACTATCAGGTGAAATTTTATTTTTGTGAGGATTCTCTCTTTTCTAATAAAAATAATAAAATAATCTTGAAAATTCTTCTCTATCTAGAGAATTATTAACCATTATTAACCAATAGTTTTCCCATATGTTATATGGTGTCTTCTTCTCTTTTCTTTTCTTTTCTTTTCTTTTCTTTTCTTTTTTCTTTTACTTTTTTGCCATAGGGTACATCCACTCTCCAGAGAGAGACAGAGAGAGAGAAAGTAAGAAATCATCACCACTAACCCCCTTCCAGGAAGATGGCCAAGATGCAATCCCTTCTCCTCCATTCTCATCCTGGAAGTTTGGGCATGCACACACATGCACCTAGCAGGGTTTTTAAGATGCTGAGTCTGGGACTTGAATCATGTAGGAGTTCAGAGCTTCAACCACCACACCATCTGCTAGCCTCCCTATGGAGTCATTTTTAATATAAATCCTAAATCATCTGAAATTTAGCAGTTATTATGTATAGGTATAATTTATATATTAAAATGGTTATATAAGTTGAAATGGTTACATATTTAAATGATTATACACACACATACACATATATGTACATACACATAAATGACCATATCCCAATTGGTTAATGATACTTTCTAGAAAATTAAATACTAATCTTTTTATATGGTAAAGTCAATTTCAGGACTATCCTATCACTTCAAATGTCTGCTCATCTAAAAGTAGTACTACATCAGTATTTTTTTTTTTTAGATTTTATTATGAGCTCAGTAGAGAGAGAGAGAGAGAGAGAGAGAGAGAGAGAAATCCCCCTAGGGGGATGGTCACGCTGCAATACCTTCTGTTCCACTTTTCATTTTTCCTCTTGCAATTTTGGGCACACAGGCATACATGCCCAGGGTATTTTCAAACCACTGGGTCTGGGACTTGAACCAGTGCTCCAACCTCTATGCCATCTGCTGACCCAACTACTACATTGTTTTAATGACTATAATCTATGAGATTATTTGGTATGGCAAATTATTCTGTATTACTTTAAATTTTTAAGCATATTCTTAGATGTGTCTTTCAGGAGAACTTTAGAGTAACTTGTTAAGTTTTAAGAAAAATCCTAAGTGGGAACTTGATTGCAGTGCCATGGTAAAACACCATGTCTGCAAGGCTTACATGGGAAGATTCTGGGTTCATGTTCAGAGATCTCCCTGAGTATGCTGGGCACACATATGATCCATAGTTGGCTGAAAATGGTAGATTATGACATCAAAGCCCTTTGGGATGTTCTCTCTGTCTGTCTCTATTTATATTTTCCTTGCTCATGTAATGAATACATAAACAAACTTTAAGGAAAATGTAAAAGCAAACAAAACATCATTTGATTTGATTGGAATTGACTTCAGTTAGAATTTCTTTGGAGGAATTTTATCCCCTTTCTTACATTTTCAATTCATGTCTCAGTAAAAACATAGACATACCTCTTTTGAAATCTTTGCCTACCATTCTGAGTCAAGGATGGAATTTCTTATGTATATCTTCAGTAGTTAAACGTGTGTGAGTGTTTGTGTGTGTGCACATGTGTGTATAGAGAAAAAGCAAGAGTGAGAGTGAAAGATTAGTACCTTTTTATCCCTTTTAGGTCTTTTTAATCTTTTACTTCAGATATGTTGCCCCTCCTTCTCGGGTCTGGTTTCTTCATCTGAATTACCTGTATTTCTGATCTCTATTCTCTGTCCCCTCCATCATTCTCTAATTCTTCTATATATTTTTCTTTTACTCTTTATTCTGGAGAATATACATTTATTTCTTGTACAATTTGTTTAGCATTCTTTGTTATTTTAGATTTTAATACATTTAAATTCAGCTTTTAGATCCCTAGTTGCATTTGGGTTTCTTTGTATTCTTTGCATTTTGACAAATTCTTTTTTTTTTTTAAATCTCTGCCTTTCTTCTAACAGCCCTTTTTAGGGCCCCCAGCTTTTAACTAATAGTGATTATGTCTCCTTGCTTCTTTTTGAGGATATAAAGATGTCTTCTAAACGTGTACTTTCCCTGGAAACATACATTCAGAAATGTGTTATTATTCTTGGTCCTCAGGTAAATCTTTTCTTTCCTTGGTAATCTGAATAATTTAACACTTACTAATTAGAATTTAAATATAGACCCTTTCTTCAGTGGGAAAAAAGTCACTCAGGTTTGGCATTTGCCCAAAGTGAGTAAAGTGTTTTTAATACCTTGAAATATATTCTTCTTAGTTTCTAAGCTGCTGTGTGTGTACATGTCTGTGTGTAAGTATTTTAATTGGTAGCTTGTAGAAGTTATACCAGTCTTAACTCATATAGTACAATGTGGCTCTGGGAATTGTCCATCTGATGAAATGTTTAATGTCATTTCCCTTGTCAAAGTGGAATGGTGAGTAACGTTTTGCACAAAAGGAAGTGTATATATCACAGTACAATATTATAATGAATGTTAAATTACTTTAATGTTATTCCCAAATCCATCACTAATATTTTGTTATTTGCTGGAATTATATGAAAAGTAAGAATACTGAAAACTGAAATCTAAAAATTAAAGGGTTTGCTAGTTAACTAATATTCAGTTTACCACAATGATTCAAGGAAATAATGAATTACCAGAGTCATTGTTCCTAGTCTATTGACAGCAGGGCATAAAAAAGTCTTAAATTGGGGCCAGCAGATGGCATGGTGCTTAAGGTACTGGACTACCACATAGCTAACCATAGTTAAAGTTCCAGACCTGGTGGCTTGAAAATCATGTGAGGCACATTTATGTGCATGCCAAAATCCTGAGTAGAGAAGAGAGGAGAAAGGATTGCAGCACGGCCATTCCTCTTGGGAGAGGTTTCTCACTTTCCCTCTCTCTCTGGTCAGTGCATGCACCCTATGGCAAAAACCTTAAAAAAGAAAACCTTAAATGTATTTTTTTTCCATTCAGAAATTAAGGAATCTTTAAGGAATCATTCAAACATAACATGCACTTAATTATTTTTGAGGTAAAGAGAGAAGTGAAGTGTATATTGAGTTTTGGTCTTGCTCCTTGGTGAGACTATCACTGATGAATCCAGTCCATGTTAAGCTTACACTTCTCAGAATTCCTAGTATATTTAATCATAAAACACACAGGTTGGCCCATTGATATATTGGATCTTATTCAGCATTTTACATGTTAGTAGCTCTTCCTTCAAAATAAATGTAATTAAAACTGGGACCAGCAGTTAGCCTAATGGCTGTGTCACTGGATTCCCATGTAGCCGATCACAGTTCGAGTCCTGGACCCGTGGCTTATGCTCACACTGGGCGCATGTGTGTGCGTGCCCAAGATCCTTAGAGGAGAATGGAGGAGAAGGGATTGCAGCATGGCTATCCCCTCTGGGGAGAGTAACTTCTAGTTTTGTCTCTCTCTTTGTCTTTCTAGTGAGCACATGTGCCCTATAGGAAAAAACAAAACAAAACAAAACAAAACTCTCAAAAAATATATAATGAAAACTAAAACCTTCAGAATACAAAATGATCAGACTATGAATTCAATAATTAAATATATATTTTTAAATTCAGGCCATCATCTCTCCTTTCCCTATGCCTCCTGTCTGAGCCCTAAATAAGAGTGAGCCTTTCAAATATCAAGCCAAAAGAGGAAGCTAACTCTCTAAACTCATAGTCCAGGTTGAATTTCATGAACATACTATTATTCGTTTCTGATTTAGCATCAAATTTGCGATTATTACTAACATAGAATTTGTAATTACAAATAAAGTGGTATAAACAGAGGAATATACTATATAAATTGTGATTGAAAAAACTGTAACAATCAAGGATCTTGGTTTATTCTTTTCTCATACATTGTGTAATGATAATATCTGCTTTCAAATGAAATATTCTTATAAATAAATTCATTTGAGATATGAATCCATCTTAAAAAAATAATAAAGCATATGGAAGTAGGAATTAAAAGATGCCAATTTAAGGCTCAGTTTTTCCCATTTTAAAAAGGAGATTATTCAAAGTATCAGATTCTTCAGCTTTCCCTCTTGTCTTTATCAGACCTTGACATTTAAAGTAACAGGACTTTTGCTGACTTGACTGCAAATACAAACATGAATATGGATACTTATATCATATAACAACACTTTTTGGTCAGCAAATGATAGAGAATACACATGTATTGCTGTTTTAGGGTTTCTTTCATGAGAGAGACAAAGAAACAGGTACCCCTGATAGAGCCTAACCACTGTGTGACCCCTTATCCCCGTCTTGCATTCCAGTCAGCCAGTATCACAGGAATGTGTAGGTATGCCCATTGTGTTCACCTAGACCTGGGACCAGGTCCTCCAATATGGCCCCAGTACTGTGCAGTGGTGGGTGCCCCAACACCTGCACCTCTGTTCCTGGGCAATGTTACTCTTTAAAATTGTAAAAGTATAAAAACAGAATTCATATATGTATGTGTGTATAACATTTTTTTCTCCATAGACTTCATAGCTCCCTGAGAATATATCTAGGCACCACGTTTAATACACAGTAATGTAAGATCATTCTATTTAAAAAGTTCATATGACATATACGATTCTCAAATTGTTTGTATTGTTCTACAATAAAAGCATAGAACCTGAGAGCAAGCATTCAGTAAATTTCATTTCAATTTGATATTTGCTGAATAAATTAAGAAAAAAAACAGGCTTGTGTATATACATATATTTTTTAAAAAATATTTATTTTATTTATTTATTTTAATTTGACAGAGAGAGACAGACACAGAGAGAGGAAGACAGTAAGAAAGCAAGGCACCAGGTCCAGGACTTGAACTATGGCCGGCCATGTTGGAGTGTCCAGCCCCTTAACCACCATGCCACTTGCTGGCCTCAGGCTTGTATATTTTTCTATGCCTTGGACTGGTAAAAATTATTGTTTCTAGTTATTTATTTTTATAGTATTTTAGCAAAGTATTGTCCCTGAGGGTTTGGAAATTAAAGTACAACAAAACAAAATAATTCCTGGTCTTCCACTTCAGATACTTTGAGAAACTTTGGTGTATTTTATTGCTATTAATATTATTATAAATTCATAAGTTAAATGAAAAAAAATTTTTCTCATCTCCAAATCAAGCTCGAATATGATCAAGTGTGTGTTTCTTATTCTCCATTGGATTGTCCCATATTTTCTTTGATGCACATACTAGAGGCTAGCTACTAAGTAGTTCCATATCAATTTCCTTTCAATGATGCACATATTTTGTAAAAGTTATTCAAATGGGACAAAATTTGCCCAGTGGCCCTCACCAATAAAACACAGATATATACTTCCAAACATACATGAATGTGCACATTCCGTATTTATTTCTCAAATTCCCACATATTATTCATGATCAAAGGTTTAATATTAAGATGTATAAAAATCTTTCCATTCATTTTAAAATAGTTGAATTCTATTTCCTGTAACTATGAAAAATTTTCTAAATATTTCTTTGTTAATTTCTAAATGACATTTTATAAATATGTTACAGCAAAAAGAAAAAAAAAACATTTAAAGAGATAATGCAAATTAATATATAAATTAAAACCACAACTAGGGAACTCTTATCTTTCTTCAAAAAACCTTGAAGAACACCACTGCCATCCTACTTGTAAAACAGTCACTGAACAAACTATCTTTGATCAATCTTAGTTAAAGACTCTACTCTTTCTGGGCAACATCACATTCTCAATACTTAAAACATTTCATAAAGTGAATACTGGCACTTTGTAACATTTTGCAAAACTGATAAAGCTTAGAAGGATTATTCAAAAGAACCTCATACTGACACACCAGGATTTTTAAATGTCAGAGAATTCAAGCTCAGCTTATAAAAATGAATCTCTTGCTTGGAGACAACATTTTCCTCCTGAGATAAATATCTTTATAAATCTTAGGGGTTGTGGGGGTGTAGTCTCAGTCCTAGTAAAATGACCTCCAAAAGCAGCAACTATCTTAAGGGAATGTGTATATTCTTTTAAACAGATGGTATAGAAAGGCTTAACAGGTGTCCAGGCATAGCTTTACACTTACGCTAGTTCTGCCCTAAAAAACATGTCCTACAAACATCTGCCTCAAAACACATATGATACATTAAGGGAAGATTTTCACATCAAAGTTGTGTCAATAATTCCTATCATTCCTTATTTTCTAATATACACTGTACATTTTAGATAAACATAATCTAGTGGGAAATGAGACACAGTATTTGGGGTTAAACAATAAAGGAGAGATTAGAAAACACTTGGATTTTTTTGTTGTTGTTGAATCTAAGAATAAAGATGTTTATGTAGGCTACTTTAAGTTTTAAAGGAATATTCAAAAGTGATATTTTTCCACAAATAATGTAATCCTTATTGAACTGAAGTTTAAATCAAAGGTCAGAAAACCTTATAGAATTTATACATTATGAATATTTAGAGAAAAAATTGTATTGCAAATTTGGCAGGAGGGATTTCATTACAGCTTCTCTGTATTATGTGTGAATTTGTGTGTGTGTATTTTAGGAGAATTGATCTCATAATACAGAAAGAAACAAAAAATTCTACATGGGTAACTTTTGTGAGAAGATGTCTTATAGCAATTAAATCTGGATAGATAAATCATAATAAGCCTTGAGAGAGGATCTATGCCAACTCGGCTGGTCCTAGACCAGGCTCAAGGAGGGTAATAAGGAGGATAAGAGGTCTGCATTGGTGCAGGTAGAATCTAGTTCAGAGAGTGGTTGAGGGGAACACTTGATCATGTAGCTTTTCCTCCAAGTGGCATATGCACTCACCAGAGAGAGATAGAGAGACAGAGAGAAAGGGATATGGAGAAAGCATCTCCCTTAGGGAATGATCATGCCTCAATTCCTTTTTCTCCATCTCTCCCACCTTTGAGGATGTGGATCATGAACACACATGTGTGAGCACGTTTTTCAAGCTGCTGGGTCCAGGACTTGAACTGAGCAGTTAGCCATGTGGGATCCAGTTCCTTAACCAACAGGCTATAGGCCTTTGGCCATTTCTATAGTAAAGAATCTGCCTTAGAGGGAGGACACAGATCATTACTCTTCATAATTACTCTATATCGGAGTGCTAGATTGGGCCAGGGGTCTCAAACTATTGTTCAAGGTCAAGACTAATATTTATGGAGTTCTTCATTGTTTCAAATCATTTCAACACTTTTAATAAAGAGTTGATGTGCCCATTTTATGCACATCACTCCTTGATGCTGTGGAGACACTGAATAGATTAGAGGATATGATCTTTAGAAGCCTTATGACTGGGATCAGTAGTTGGTGTAATGACTATGTTACTAGACTCCCATGTAGTCAACAGTAGATCGAATCCCAGACCCATTGGCTTAAACTCACGCTGGGTGCACGTGTGTGTGTGCCCAAGATCCTGAGAGGAGAATGGAGGAGAAGGGATTGTGGCCATCCCCACTGGGGGTGATTTCTCGCTTTCTGTCTCTCTCTGTCTTTCTGGTTCTGGTGAGCGCATGGGCCATGGGCCCTAAAGGAAAAACCCCCCAAAAAAAAAAAAAAAAAAGAACACTTATGACCTAGTTATGAAACTGAGATGCTGAGATGTACAACATTTCTGAGCAATTGACTCTGATATGAAATTCTTGTGTTACACACTTAGGCCTTCTCTTCCAGAAAGTCAATTATTTTATCGTATAATTCTCCAGGAAACAAAGTTTAAGAAATGTATACTTTGTCAAAACTGACTTACGTGGTACTGCCTGACCAATACAATTTTCAGTTTTATGAATGTGCTCTGTATCTTCACTGTCTGATAGTCCTCACATGAGACTACTGAGCACTGGAAATGTGCTTCATGTGACAAAGGAACTAAATTTATAATATTACTTAATTTTAATTATTTTAAAATTAAGTTCAATTAGTCACATTTTCAAAGTTCAAAGTGTTTTATGTTCTTTGTCTAATTTCAAAATTAGAAACTTAAGTTACTTTTTTAATATATGTAAAATTAATGTGGTTTATTTCTAAGCACAAATATGAGTGGCCAACCCAGAGCAAAGAAAGCTTGTCTTTCCCAGGATGCTCAGATAACTGGGATTCCTTTTATTTGGTTTTGAGAGCAAGGGACAAATTTTGGAATTTAGTGAGGAGCTTTTCCATTGGTCTGGACAAAAAAGATGGGACATCTGGAATGGGGGGTGGGTGGCTTGAAGGTTATAGGTGGGTTTTACAATTTTTCCTTAGCATCTAGCATGTTTCCAATAGTCTCTGTTTAGTAAAGGGCCTACTTGGTTTTCTAATCATAATATGGAGATTCTAATGAATTAAGGAGACCTAGGAAAAGTTCTCAACACAGACTAGTAATACACAATTTTTATATTTCAAGGAAATACCATTTAGAAGTCAATTTTAAAACGGAAGTGATGAAAGATCTATTAATCAAATGTGATTCCAAGAAAGCCCTTAAGGCAGTTTGATTCAGGAAAGCTGTAATTAAATAGCTGGTTTTATATTTTATAAAACACCCATAAACTGAGAGAAACAAATAGCTGTGTTTAATTAGTATTGACTTTTAATTTTTCAACAAATAATTGTATTTTAAATTAAGCAGCTAAAATATAGGGTTATCTATATCAAAAGGCATAGTTTTCATACTATACAACATAAGCTTTTAATTGTGCAAATACACACCCTCTTTCTCCCATCATTCAAACTTTGCTTTATATCTAACAACTCCAAAGCAAATATGTGACAAGAACCCCAAGAACTCCTATTTAAATATTTCTGAAAACAAATATAAAGAATCAATATCAATTCAAAAATGAGAGTCTGAAGGCTTTTAACAATTTTATCAAACAAGCTGTTCTGTGGCCTTATAAAGTGAAATCTCTTTTTAATCATTCTGTGTTTAATTAAGAAGTAAATAACCATATTATAAGAAAGTATGCTTCTCCTAGTCAACTTAGCTTCTTCAATGGAGATGCCACACAGCATTCTCGTAATTCTCCATTTGATCAATCAGGTTGTGAAACTTCCTTTTGTGTGGAGCATTATGTTGTCATTCTTAGTGCAGTTAAATTAGGTTTTATGGTTTAAAATTGCCCTATTAACTTGGTGCTTCCTGCGTTTTCATTAACTCAAAACATATTTGATATCATGATAAGCTCTCCTGAAATGAAACTTCCCTTCTGAAATAAGTCATTCTATTATAGCAGATGCTTACTGTGGAACTTGGTTTTGAACATTACACTGCTTTAATGTGCTTCTCTATGAATTGATTCTGTGGATGAGGCTATATAACACTAGCATTTATAACCATATGCTGTGTTTTAGGCCAAGTCATTTCCCTTCTCCCCTACTGTAAAACTCAGAGGCAAATAATTTTTGAATTCCAGATTACACTTCTTTTCATAAGGAATATCTACAAAGCACCTGGACATGCCTAAAATTACACTTCTCCCACACTAGGGTAATGGTCCTAAACTTAGGAGATCCATCAGTATTATCTAGGAGAACTAAATAAATAGAGCCCTGGCCCATGGGGGGACTGCTAAATTAGAACTTCTATCAGAGGGGCTTGTACATAAGAAATTTTAAAAGCTTGGCAAGTAATTACGAAATGCAACCAAGGTTGGACACTGTTGTCCTACAATAGTAGTTTTCATATTTAGCAGACGTCTTGTTCAAAAAATTTGTAGTTCCCAATTCTGTAAGTCAGAGGTGAGCCCTCAGAATACATATCTATAAAAATTTCCCAGATTTTATTGTTCTTGCTGTTCTAGGAATGACACTTTGACAACCACTGTCCTACTGAATAAGTCCCTTTCATTTCTATTTGGGCATTATGTGAATTATCACAGATCATCCTTCTCATTGAAGATTATTCCAATCCTTTTCCCCCTGCATTGATTTATTAAACAAAAGGATGAGCATATTTGAGGTAATTAGAGGTTCTCAGATTGATCCTAGTGGCCTCTTGGTAGCTCCTTGAGCAGTTAATCTATTCAGAGCTGGATTTAAATGTGGTGGTAAAATTTTGGGGGTTCATAGAACAGTTAGTCAGATCAGCATAGTTCCAAGGACATCAACCTCATTAAAAAATTCTACTTTGATTTACTCTTTGTTGAGAGAATTTCATCAGATAAAGTAATTTCTTCATTAAACATATTGTACTCCTACCATGTGTGAGCCCAAATACAGTGGAACAGAAGAGAGACAAGATCCTTGATTTCACAGACTTTATATTATAATCAGAGTGCAGGGACAATAATCAGCCAACTAAATAAACAAGAAAATTTTAGTTAGTGAAAAGGCAAGTGAGGATGTAGAATGTATAACTGGAGGTATTTCAGAGCTACCTGACACAAGGTAGAAGGACTGGCCTCATAATAGTGTCACATTTAAGCTGAGACTTGGATACCAAAAAATCAGACCTATGAAGATCAGGGACCAGAGCTTTCTAGGCAGAGAGAGAATAGTGAGTGGAAGGTTCTGAGACTGTACTATCATAGCTTTCTATTTGGAATAGGCAAAGGCTGAGGCCAGAATGAACAGAAAATGGATGGAGTTTTGTGAGGTCAGAATTATTGTAATGCATTTGGATTAATTCCACAGCTAAAGAGAAGATAAAAGAGGGTTTTAAACAAGAAAGTAGTGTGATCCTTTTTATTCCCTTTTCATTCCCATTCAGTTGGTGTATTGATCGAAGAAGCAGAGCTAGGAAAGAAGAGAGAATTAACACATGGCAAATGCAGTATTCTGGCTGAGAGGTGATGCAGACTTGGATTGAAGTCTGAAGCAGCAGAGATGGTGAGGTAGAGCTCACAGGAAATGATGATAGACTGGCTTTAGGTCATAGGGATGGAAGAAATATAAAACGAATCTTAGGTGCATTACTTCAATATTGGTGGTTGTATTCAAATGATAAAAATCATAATGAAGTTGGGTAAGAATCTAGGGTGAGCCATTTGTCAGGCTGGGGAAAAAAATCATTAATTGTGATTTGAATTGTATGATTTTTTTTTTGAGAGGTTTTTGCTATAGGGCGCGTGCGCTCGCCAGACAGAGAGACATAGAGACAGAAAGCGAGAAATCACCCCCCAGGGGGGATGGTCACGCCACAATCCCTTCTCCTCCATTCTCCTCTCAGGATCTTGGGCACACACGCACACATGCCTGGCTTGAGCCACCAGGTCTGGGACGCGAACCGCGGTCAACTACGTGGGCGTCCAGTGACATAGCCATTATGCTAACTGCTGGTTCCCATGAATGGTATGATTTAATTGCCTTCCAGATTTCCAGGAGGAGTTTCCTAGTTGTTATTTGGATATATAAGTCATTGTTTAGTAGTCTCAGTGAGAAATAAGTTAGGTTGTCATAGGCATGTAGGTAGTATGAGATTCAGTAGTTATCCCTGGGGAGCAGTCAATCTTAGGTAGGTCTATCTTAAACGTTTTACCTGAAAAAAGGTATAATGGAAAGTTTTGTTGATTTCCAAAGCCCTCACACATAACTAATTACAGGAAAACAGCTGATCCAGGAATATCAGTAAATATTTTTTTTTCTGAGGAAAAACAAATAGGATTAAAAACATGAGGATTAAAAGCAAATCGCTTGACTCATTCACAAAGAGTAAAATCAAAGGTGGAAAACACACCATTATCAATGGTTCATAAAGTATATTTCCAACTGAATAGAAAAGATTTCATAAAATTTACTTTTTAGAATACTTCTAGATCTAGCTTTTAGGCCAAAACCAAATATTTCCCCAGGAATCTATTTTCTGTGTGCAAATTTTTCTTTAGTGGAGGAACTTTAGAACTTTAAGCTCCCCTCTGGGCAGAGGCAGACATTGAACTTGCCCCTGTTTTCCTTTTGAAATTTTTCAAGAACCAGTATGAGTTTAGGCTTGGTCTCCAGCACCAATCAACACTTTTCTTAAACATGAGAAAATTCCATGCAATCAATAGAGTTCAAAATCAGAAGAGTTTACTCTAGACATTGAAGAAGAATTTCATTATTTGAGTTTCTAAGAATTTGTATGTATGGTATTTATGGTCCCTTAAATGATACAAACTAAGGCCACGGCATTGGCTCAAATGATATCATTTTCTGTGGTTCCCATAAATGTATATATAGATATATTATATGTACATATATATAACATACACACACACACACACTTACACATAAAATGTAGGTATGTAGATATGTATACCTTAGATAACTTATATAAAATATCTATGAAATGTTACCTATTTCAATTAATATTTCTTTTTCTAGATATATTATTGTACAAATATATTTAAGAAGTTATTATGGTATAGGTATTGTGATTTACCTTAAATACTTCACTGTGTATAATGTATATATACATTAACTTGGATTCATACTTTTAAAAAGTTAGAATTTAAATTTAATATTCTCTAATCAAGAATTCACACTCTGAAATGGCTACATAAGAATTTCAGGTATCATTATCAAAATCTATACCAAAGTTTCCATTCATACAGAGAAGGGATGCTTGAAATAATTATTCATCTATGAAATAAACAGTGATCAAAACATTTAGTTGGCTAAATAGATTTCATGGGTTTTACCATGAGTGAGAGAAGCATAAGGACTTATAAAGACGAGGAGTCTCATACCTTCAGGTAATTTTACTAGGTCTAGGTCTAAATTCCCTTTGGTCTATCCTCTATTAGATTTCATGGAGAATTCTGTCCCTGATGTAAGTAGAAGGCTGACTGATCTTCCTCATAATGAACCTCCCTTGTAAAGACTGAGAGCTGAGAGCGAGAATTTAAAGACCTTAATTTAATAATTGATTTTGGCTTATTTCTTTCTAAATGTTGATACCTTTAGTCCATTTGATATAGGCCTTGTTTTAATCATAGGATACCATCTCATAACAAGACTGTGAGGAAAAGGCTGGCATAGATGATCATCTGCTTGTCTCTATAAAATTCTACAAAGGTTGCTCTAAGAACTTAACAATTATTGAATGGCCAAACTAGCCAAGGTTTGTTTTTATAGCAGAAGTTTAAAATATTTGAAGAAATTACAGTCTAAGTTAAAGTATGTTTCTAAACTATTCTTTGGAATACTATTAAAGTTATGAAGATTTATTTATGCTGATCCTTTACAAAACAATGTCCTCTTCATTTATTTCCAAGTAGTTTTCAATTTCATTCATAAATTCAGTGAGTTTATTCCAATTCCATACAAATGGAAAATGAATGCAAAAAAACACAACCTGAACATATTATTCATAATTTACAAATGTATTACACTAAAAATGAAGTTGTCCCTGTGTTAAACTTATAATTATAATTTTAAAAACAGACCGTTAATCCCCCTTGCTTCTTTTCTTCAATCACTTAAATACACATGCACAGACAAATATCAGCCCTATCCTCCCCTACTGCTCGCTAATCCATAGAAAGGCAAGGGTAATTTCAACAGGACACAGCAGGTCCTCCTGAAGCAATAGCTTCACATTATATGCATTTTAATGAGTACAAGATCTCATGCAATGGAAAAATATATAGCTGTTCCAGTGTACAGATGCCAACCTCATGCTTTTCCCTGCCATGCTTTGTAATTAAATGTTTTGTGTAAATGTTGAGAGTTTATTTAAATTTCAACATAGCATTTATTCATTCATCAATTAAATATTCAGTGCCTTCTGAGGGTCTGAATCAGTGGATCATTCCTTTTGTTATGACTATTATAATAAATATAATAAGTATTACATGTATTAAGTGTAATAATGTAATAAGTATAATTATGACTTGTATGAGAATTTTAAAAATTAGCAAAATATCTTTTGCTACTGCCACAGCAATTGTTAATTGCTTTTATTTTGTTCCTGGAAAAATCATGACCTATTTTTCTATGCAAAAATGAGTCATGACTTTTCCAATGACCAAATACATTGCTAGAATTCCCTACGACTGGCCCTATTTTAATAAATTACTCAGGGTGAAAGGAAATAATACATTATTTAAGAAGAAAATCACCAAAAGTGAGTGATCTGAAAAAAGCCTGAGTTGAAGAAATAGATGATTTTTCTACTTCCTAATTTGCTATGGCTTTGTGCCTTCTGATGGAACCTAGTCAATAAATAAATGAAGTATAATGAAAAAATAAGAAAATAGAATGGTTTATTGGCACTGTATATGAGAAAAGTACCTTTTGTTTCTCTTTTCTCAGAGTCAGTGCCTTTGAATGGATGATGTTGCTATAATTTCTCAGTGAAAAAGGTGATGCACTTTTGTGTACATGCATTCGTCTATAGAATATGTGTGGGATGAAATACATATATAAAAGTGAACTCAGGGTCTGTCACTATTTAATACTATGCTATTATATTTTTAGAAACTACATTAGCTTTTAATTATATCAACTCCTTTATATTTTCCAGTATCTGTGAGAAGTGGAGAGGACTGAATATGGGCAAAATTACAAAGTGTGGAATACCTGGGTCCTGAAATCTTTAAGACAGAAAGAGTGACAGGGAGACCCTGCAATCCCAGACACAGAAAGTAGGAGTTGCTGGATCATGTGTGCTAATGTCATTCTGCCCTTCACCCAACCAGAATCAAAAGGGAGGCCCTTGGGACCAGCAGTTAGCATAATGGCTATGTCGCTGGACTCCCACGTAGTTGACCGCGGTTTGCGTCCCGGACACAGTGGCTTAAAACTCACGCCGGGC
>NW_006160117.1:5653225-5721959 GCF_000334495.1 Tupaia belangeri chinensis | reverse complement strand
ACCCCCACCTAGTGAACTGTAGGAAGGAGGGGCTCTCTGGCCCACAGGGCACACAAGGGTGCCACATGAAGTGGTCTACCACCTTACATTCTACATTTCAGCTCAAGTTACATCCATATTGGGAGAGTTAGGTTTGGATACAAGAAACAAACACCTAAAAATAAGAAACTCTGGAGGAATTTTTTCCCCACAATTCAGAGCGAAACTCCCCTCTGAAAACCTGAACCCAAATCTCCTACTGTGGATTCCACACTCCCAACCACAGTAGAGGAGGGAAATTGGCACAGAGCTTACACACATCATAGAGAATTACAGGAGCCCACAGCTATAGAAACATACTCCAAAGAAGTAGGAAGAAGTGAGTGTATCGCCTGATGATTAAAGTCAAAGTGTCTTCCAAAATAAGAGAGAATCAGGAAATACCACCCCCTCAAAGGAGCATAACTCCTCACCAACAATAGATAAAGCAAAAGAGGTTGCTAAAATGTGAAAAAAAGAATTTAGAATATTCATTGCAACAAAACTCAGATGCAAGAGAAAACAAACAGCCAATGCCAGGAGAGGAGAAAATCCTTCCATGACTTGAAGGAGGAACTCCATAAAAAGACAGATGCACTGATAAAGAACCAAAAAGATTGTCTGGAGCTATAGAATATGATGCAGGAAATCAAAACCTCCCTCAACAGCTGATTAGACCATGCAGATGAAAGACTCTCTAACCTTGAAGACAAAACATTCAATTTAGTTCAAGAAATCAAAAAGAATAGAAGAATAACTATTAAAAATGAGGACAGTATATGGAAAATCCTAGACATCAAACATCCAGATAACCACATAATATGTATTCCAGAAGGTGAATAGACAGGTAAAGGCATAGAAAACACCTTTCATAATATATTAGCTGAAAACTTTCCAAATTTAGAGATGCACATGGACATCTAAATCCAGAACATACAAAAGACACGTAATAAATATAAGAGACTCTCCAAGGCATATCATAGCCACATTGGTAAAAGTAAAAGACAATATTCTAAAAATGGCAAGAGAGTGTGCCAAGTTACTTACAAAGGCAACTCCATTAGACTAAGATTGGATCTCTTAACTGAAACAATGCAGGCAAGGAATGAATGGGAAGATGTATTTAAAACTCTGAAAGAAAAGCAATTTCAGCCAAGAGTACTATACCTGGCAAGATTATCCTTCAAATGGGAAGGAAAAGTAAAAACATTTCCAGATAAACAAATGCTGAAAGAATTCACCAAAATGAAACCGGATGTTCAGGAAATAGTTAAGGGACTATTACACCAGGAAAACTAACAGGATACAAATATAAGTAAGAGAACACGCAAAGACACACACATACACAAAACAAACAAAGAAACAAACAAACAAAAACAACTAGAGAAAAAGGATAAGTCCATACATATTGATAACAATATTGAATGTTGGGACTAAATTTCCCAAATAAAAGGCTGAAAATGCAGATTCAACTATTTTACACAGAAGTAGGTTTAATTACAAATTTGCCAATTATTTAACAGACAGTTGTCACCACAAGTTTCAATTTATATATTTATTTTAACCATCACTCATTGTATATAACTAAATAATCAAGGAAAAGTCCAAAATGTTTTAAGTAGCTGAGTAGTTCTTTGGAATGAATTTTAAAAAGACTAAAATCAAGAACTTTGTAAAGCTATAAATCACCAAATCACTGACTTTACCATGTCTTCACTTTTAAAGATCTCTTTCCAATTTTGTTTTGTTTTTGCTTTTTTGAGGACTTATTTCTGTAAGCACAGTACAATACTATCGTCTTACAAGAACTCAAAGTATGAGAGCAAAAGTCTTCTTTTTCTCACTCTTCGTAAAGAGCTATTATTATGTACAGTTTTACCGATCTCTAACTGAACCAATGCTTGATAGCCACATAATTTTTCAGATTATAAACTCTCACAGTCTTCTACATGTAAATTACAAATTCTTTCATTGGCAAGGTTAAGATTATTTTTCTTAACTTATGAGATCTTTTGTTACCTGATCTTTAATCAATCTGTTTTTCTTAAGAACTATTTTTCACAATAAAGAATGCCATAGACAATTCAGTATATACTTGTAGAATAACCACTGGAAAAGGTTTCAAATGCTCACAATATAATGTTAAATGTTAAAGGTGGTGAATATGATTATATCCTCAATTTGTTTATTACGCACTATATACATCCTTTTAAAACTCATTCTGAAACATACAAAGATTTGCAATGATTATATGTAATCATAAATTACAATAAATATTTAAAGAAGAAAAAATTATAAAGTGTAGAATCATCAACATAGAATTTTTTTTTGGAGAGATTTTTTTTTTTTGCTACAGGGTGTGTGCGCCCTTCAGAAAGACAGAGAGAGACAGAGAGATAGAAAGAGAGAAATCACTCCCCAGGGGTGATGGCCATGCCACAATCCCTTCTCCTCCATTCTCCTCTCGGGATCTTGGGCATGCACGCACACGTGCCCAGAGTGAGTTTAAGCCACCGGGCCCGGGACGTGAATGACAGTCGGCTACATGGGAGTTCAGCAACATAGCCATTATGCTAACTGCTGGTCCCTCAACATGGAATTATTTAGAGATCATTCAATTGAATTTCTTTTTTATATTTTTGCCATAGGGTGCATGCACTTGTTGGGGAGAGAAATGGAGGGAGACAGTGAGAAGAAGGGCAAAAAATCACCCCCTGGAGGGTGGTGGCCATGCCCCAATTCCTTCTCCTCCATTCTCCTCTTGGGATCTTGGGCATGTATGCACACATGCGTGGCCTGATTTTCAAGCCACCAGGTCTAGGGCTCAAACCGCAGTCAGCCATGTGGAAGTCTAGCACCTTAACCACTACACAATGTGCTGGTCCCAAATTTCTTTTCTTTTCATTTCTTTCTTTGTTTGTTTTTCTTTTCCCTTTTCTTTCCTTTTTCCCCTTTTCTTCTCTCCCTTTTTTTTGGTAAGGGTGTAATGACATGTCCAAATTTACAGTTTCAAGTAGAGCTCGAAAAGAACTAGATCTCTATTAGATTAAATTCTCACATGCCTTACAAATGGATCAAGACTTCTGAATGGTTCCTACCCTCTTATAGTTCCCTTCTCTCTATATATCAGCTTCTTGATATTCTAATGTTTGACCTTTTTCTTCTCAAAATACCTTTTTAGATTCCCAGACCTTATTATCTAAATGACTAAATGAGTTTAAGGCATTAATATTTCCAAGAGTATTTATATCTTAACATGTATCGAAATTTAAAGAAATAAAAGTCTAATAAGGGAATCCGCAAGATGAAACTAACCCTACCAACACCTTGATCTTAGACTGCCAGCATCCAGAATCATGAGAAAACAAATTTCTCTTAAATTTAAAAAAAAGAAAAGAAATTCTAAATGTGAGATTTTAAGACTAAGTGAGGATGGGTAGTTGATCATGAATAAAAAAGACTAGATGCCTTTCAAAACCCTTGCAATATCAGCACATAGTCAATCAGTTCCTTTCTAATCCCATTAGCAAGGAAGTTCAAAAAAATTATTTAAAACCAAACCTGCTAGATATTTTACTAAAATTTATTTATACTGGTAGAAAATATGACTCTGATGATCAGAAAAGTCTGAGAACATGGATTCTGTTTTAAGGGAGGCAGTTTTTGAAGAATGTAATTATCTTTAAGAAACTTCAAATCTTAATAAGATGAAAATATCAAAGAATTAATACTTCAATAAAATAATGATTTAATATTTGCTTTGAATTTTGACACATTAATATTATTAGAGGCTGGCGGATAGAATGGTAGTTAAGGTGCTGGACTCCCACATGGTTGACCGCAGTTCTAGTCTCGGACCTGGTGGCTTGCTTTCTCAGTCTCTCTCTCTCTCTGGTCAAATTAAAATAAATAAATAAATGAAATTAA
This sequence comes from Tupaia belangeri chinensis, assembly GCF_000334495.1. Taxonomy (NCBI): domain Eukaryota; kingdom Metazoa; phylum Chordata; class Mammalia; order Scandentia; family Tupaiidae; genus Tupaia; species Tupaia belangeri. The sequence continues at coordinate 5,718,014 of NW_006160117.1, read as the reverse complement.
ATAAATATGTTATCAATTAAATATCTCTAAAAAGAGCATGATCTATACATAGCAGTTTTGACTTTTGATGTTGGACATTGCACTAATTTAGATATAATCCCTACTCTCTTGGAAATTATAAGGTGGTTGTAGGAGATGGATATATAATTAATAAAAAGGCAGAAAAGATGGAAAAAGGATGAAAGATAGAGATAATTGCTGTGAAATAACTGGTATAGAGAGACACGAGAGAGAGAATGACTTAGAGGTGCTTAGAAGGCTTTTGGTATTTTTTGGAGTGGTGTTACCTGAGCTTAGACATGAGAGATAGGAAGGGAGAAACCATAAGGCACACAAAGAGCTCTGGGGTACAGAAGAATCAGTATCAGCCTTGGTCCCAAGATGAAATGAGCTTTGCATGTGACCAAAAAGGGAAGTGGCAGAAGATGAGATCAGAGAAGGAAGCAGCCCATTATCAGGAATTTGCACTTAATTCCAGGAAGTGACTGAGCAATTTTAAGCATAAAATTGATTCACTCTATTTACCTATAAGAAGTAGTTTTACTAATATGTGGAGAGTGGATTATAGAGAAACCAGTGAGGAAGTTTCGGACAAGATGGTGACAGATTTTTGGAGAGACAGGCAATTTTGAGAGATAATGAATAAATGTGGATAGATTAGGTATCAGGGGGAATAGAAAAGGAAAACCTCAAGGTAGCACCAAAGTTGTCGGCTATAAAAATATTCAATATCCAAATTCTGGTTTAATGTTATACATATAATGGACATATGTAACTTATAAAGCTAAATAAAATAATTCTCAAAACAAGTGATGTAGCCATTGCTAAAATGTCAGAATTAGCTAGCCCTATAGCCTAGTGGTTAAGGAAGCTGGATTCCACATGACTTACTATGGTTTGAATTCTAGCCCTGGAAGCTTGAAAAAACATACAGAGTACATGTGCATGGGTGCCCTAAATCCTGACAGGGTGAAGAAATGGAGAAAAGACCGCAGCATGATCATGTCCCACTGAGGTGGGGCTTCCTCCTTCTCCCCCTCTTTCTCTGTCTCTAGTGAGCACACACAGATTCTGGGCATTAAAAAAAGTCTTTTCATTATTCAAGATTTTTAGGCACGTTGTTTTTTACCAGTGTTCTAACAATTTACATATATTTTTAAATCCAGTTACAAGCAAGATGTGTGATTAAAGATTCAAACAATTTATAGAAAAGATAATGGTATTAAGCACATGTTTTATAGTTTATAATAAGAACTATGAATATTTGAGACTTAGGCTTTAAATAATGGGAATTAAAGAGACATTAAAAGGAAAGGAATTGACACAAAAACAGGGAAAGGCATGAAATGTTTTCTAAATAGCACTGAGTATACCGCTGTAATTCATGGTGAATCCCAGTGGTAACTTTTCCAAAGAAATTATATAAATTAACTAAAACATTAAAAAGCAACTTTATCTCCTTTAAGAGAGGCACAAAGTATGTGGAAGCAATAAAATGTTGATGCTGATTTGATACTGCTCTAGCCTCATGAGTTATATAGCTGATAGAAAAATATCAGACAGGAAAATTCATCAAGAGTATTAGAATTATGAATGTTAATTCAATGGCTAACTGATACAATCATTCTGCCCAAAGTCACTGTCTTCTTATGATCAGAAAACGTTGCATAGTAATATTTTGGTCTTAAATATTAGCTTTGATCTGAGAAGCTCAAATGCTTATTGGTGTGTTTTCTATTAGAGTCTTATTATGAGCTAAATATCCAACTCACCAATCTCTAAGAACACCTTGAGATTTAAAAAACAAAAACCTTATGAAGAAAGATGGAAAATAAATGAAAGGATATTTTTTTCACTAGTTTGCTGAAAGCCCAGACAAATTAGAAGAATCACTTATCTGATGTCAAATGCAAACTCTATTACTCTAGAAAAAATAAGTTGTTTCAATTTGTTGAAGAAAAAGTTATTTCACTTCAAACTATTGCCAGGAAAATGCCAAAGAAATGTGATTTTTTTCCAGTTACTGATCACCCAGAATGAGATTATCTTTTTTTTTTTTTTAAACATTTTCCAATTTATCTCGGAATAAAAGTGGGAGTCTAAACTTAGGAAAAAGCTGGTTAAAAGGAAGAACAATATATTAGACACTAGCAACATATACAGATTTTTTTCTTGGCTGAATGAGTTCAGGTTTCATAACTAGGCAGTTTGCCCACTCCCTAAGGGGACACTTGCCATCAGTTTACTTTTCTAACAGTTGTCATATTGACAGACTTTGTGCAGTGACTTGGCAACATGAAACTTTATTTCAGCAATTTCTCATAAGCTTTAATGAGAAGGAAACAGAGGTGGATTCAACCTAATGTGAATATAATTTCTTCAAAATTAACATACACACACAGAGATCATTTCTTTATGTACTCAAGACTATAAAGAGACAAAAATGTGAATTATAATTCATTTAAATAGAATTCCTTAAAAAACATGGGAACCAGCAGTTAGCGTAATGGCTATGTTGCTGGACTCCCATGTAGTCGACCGCGGTTTGCGTCCTGGACCCGGTGGCTTAAAACTCACGCTGGGAGTGTGTGCGTGCGTGCCCAAGATCCCAAGAGGAGAATGGAGGAGAAGGGATTGTGGCGTGGCCATCTCCCCTGGGGGGTAATTTCTCACTTTCTGTCTCTCTGTCTCTCTCTGTCTGGTGAGCGCACGTGCCCTATAGCGAAAATCTCTCTCTCAAAAAAAAAGGCATACATGCTTCATGTTTCAGATTTAATGCTTTAAATACATGCACAAATAATAGACAAAGCATGTACTAACATATAGCTATGATAAATATATCCTGAATTCTTTTATTATGAAAGAAGATATAAATTAATTTAGCTTTGCTTTCTTTTTCATAAACATAGTTAATTATGGCAAGTTTATTAATGAAAAATAAGACTATCCTATTAATTTAAATTTATTTAATGATTCAAAAGTTTAACATACCAAGCATGAATGTATCAGTGATTTACTTTATCCATCTCTTCCATAAAGGAGAGAGACAGAGAGACAGAGAGACAGGTACCCTCGATAGATTATTAGTCTCCACTGGCCTGGACCATGAGTGTGCATGTATGCCTGGTATGTTCAGGGAGGTCCAGGGCTGCAAACCTAGGAACTTTTCAATGTGGATCAAAATACTTTACTGCTTTGTCTCCACCTGGCCCCATATTAGTGATTTCTGACTTGTCCATTTAAGAATTAGTGTCTATAAACACTGTAAAACAGGGACCAGCAGTTGGCATAATGGCTATGGCATTGTACTCCCATGTGGTTGACTGCGGTTCGAATCCTGGACCCCGTGGCTTAAACTCATGCCGGGCGCATGTGGGTGCATACCCAAGATCCCAAGAGTATAATGGAGGAGAAGGAATTGCATCATGGCCATCCCTTTTGGGGGGTGATTTCTCGCTTTCTGTCTCTCCATGTCTTTCTGCAGAGCGCACGTGCCCTATAGCAAAAACCTCTAAAAAAAAAACCCAAAAAACAAAACTGTAAAACAGAAAGATTAGATAATGTTAATGTTGCTTCATGACTTTGATGACTGTTGCCTTATTTTGTGCATTCTCTATTTTTCTCCATAGCACATATCACCTTATAATGTTCTATGTGTTTTATAATATGCATTATTTATGGTCTGTATTTCCTCACTAGAATATCATATCCACAGGAACAAGAATCTGGATCTGTTTTATTCACTGTCATAGTACAAATGCCTAGAAGAGTGCCTGGAACATAGTAGGCACTCAAATCTTTGTTAAATCAATGAACGTTCTTAAGTTCTGAATAAATTGTAATACCATTGCTTCACTGAATAATTTACATAGACACATGCATACTCATACACAAAATTTAAATTCTAGTTTCTCCCAATACCTTTATTATCTGTTGGTAATTCATCAGTGCATGGTGACAGATGATAAAAAGTACCACAGAGCACAAATATTAAGAAAGCATTATATATCCACTTTATTTTTTATTTTTTATTTTATTGGAGAGGTTTTTGCTATAGGGTGCGTGTGTTGACAGAGAGAGACAGAGAGACAGAAAGTGAGAAATCACCCCCCAGGGGGGATGGCCACACCACAATCCCTTCTCTTCTATTCTCCTCTCAGGATCTTGGGCATGCACGCACATGTGCCCAGCATGAGTTTAAGCCACCGGGTCTGGGACTCAAACCATGGTCGACTACATGGGAGTCCAGCAACATAGACATTACGCCAACTGCTGGTCCCTACATATCCACTTTAAATGAGGATATCATCAAAATTGATTATCAGAGTTTGACAATAGTAGTCAGTATGACCCTCAACTTGCATGATAAAACAAAGATGCTGTCTTTGTTAGACAATTCTAGCAAAATGTAGAAACAGAATTAGAGATGTTAACTAAAAAGATTAAGTTATACTGAAAAACATAATACAGATTTTAAGCATATGGAATAAAACCTGATTTTCTTATCCTATTTTCAAATGTCACCAACACCTATGCAAGGTCTTAGCAGTAAAGAAACGGATGCATTCTTCACTTCCATCTGTCTAGTAATCTCAAGATTCACTTTAATGCCAAAGTTGTCTTCAGGTTTTGTGTATTCCCTAATTCTTCTTCACTATTTTTGTCATGGGTTACTTCTTCTTCTCATTTTTTTTTCTTTTTACAGAGATTTTTGCTATAGGCTGTGTGAGCTTACCAGAGACACACAGAAAGAAAATGAGAAATCATCCTCCCAGGGGGTATGGTCACACTGCAATCCTCTCTCTTCCATTCTCCTCTTAGGATTTTGGGCACATATGCACATGTGCCCTACGTGAGTTTCAAGCCACCGGGTCCTGGAATGAAACTGCAGTCCACCATGTGGGAGTCCAGTGTCTTAACCACTACAATGATGGGCTGCTTCTTAACAAAGTCATGAGTGCTTAAAAGGATTCTTTTCTGTTTGCTTTTCTATTGTCAGAGGGAGAGAGAGAGAGAACCTCCCAATGGGAGCTTGGGCCTGTTGCAATCCTTTCTCTTCCATTTCTCCATCCTATCATGATTTTAGACACATATACACATGTGCTTGGTGTATTGAAGTCTGCTGGGGCTGGGATTCATACTTCAGTCAGTCAGATGGGATCCAGCTCCCTATTCATAACACTCAGTCCTGTTGATACAGGGCTGGCCCTAAAAGAATACTTTAAAGAGGACTGGTTTCCCCTAATAGTTATTAAAACAGCAACACATTGGGGACCAGCAGATGGCATAATGGTTATGTTGCTGGACTCCCACATGGTCAACCATGGTTCAAGTACTAGACCTTGTGGCTTAAAACTCACACCAGGTATGTGTGCATATGTGCTCAAAATCCTGAGAGGAGAATAGAAGAGAAGGGATTGTGGTGTGGCCATCCACCTTGTGTATGTGTGTGTGTGGGGGGGTGGTGGTTTCTTGCTGTCTTTCTCTCTATTTCTGTCTCTCTGGAGAGCGTACATGTCCTATAGCAAAAATCTCTTAAAAAACGAACAAACAAAAAAAAACCCAAACCAATAACACATAACATACTACTTAGCATAACCTTTCAAATGAACTTTTTTAAGTCAATTTTTACTTATTAAAGAACTATTTTTATTTATTTTTGTTTATTATTATTATTATTAGTAGTATTTCATTTGACCAGAGAGAGACAGAGAGAGGGAAAGTGAAAAAGTAAGCCACCAGGTTGGGGACTCAAGCCACTCCACCCAAGCCTTCAGCAAGGTTTGTGTATGCAAATAAAGGATTAAAACTTGTACAGTTCTGACTAGTTAGTTCCAGCAGCAGTCACATTGGTCTATTATTAAACTGGTATTATTCTGACTGGCTACTCTGTTGCAGTGAGCACTTTCATTCCTTCCCTACAGGTGGGGGTCAACTTTAGGTCACTCACCTTCCCAGTGCCTACATCCTTCAGACAGTAGTTAGCAGTAGGTTTTTGTTTTGGTTTGTTTTGTTTAGGATAATGTTGGCTGGTTACAATTCTACTGGGTAAATATTTAGGAGTAGCACGTAGGTCATGGGCTGATAGATGTATGCTTTAATTTCTAGAAAACTGTCAAAATTTTTCTAGAGGGATTATGCTATTTTTCATTACTAAAGAGCATTGCTTAAGTATTCCACTTACTCCATATTCTTACAACATTTGGTATGATCAATATTTTAAACTGTAGTCATTTTAACAGGTGTGTAATAATATCTCTTTGTGGTTTTAATTTACATTTCCCTGATGACAAATTATTCTGAGCATTTTTAATGTGTTTATCATCTATTTTTGTATCCTCATTGGGAAATTTCTACTTTCATAATGAAATTAATTTCATTGAAAGTTTGCTGTAATTATTTTCAAAATGGCTGAACTCTCAGGTAATAGCATGTTTATCAATAAATTTCAACTTCTATAAACTGATTACTTGATTGAGTTGAAATGCAGTCTCATTCATAGTATTATGAATTTTAATGCAGAAATTTACCAAACTGTGTATAGACATGTTATTCTCTTTTGTCAAAAGGGGCAACTGTCTGACTAGTACAAACTATCAATGTCTTTGCATTGAAGTAATTTCGTTCCTTTAACTTAAAATTATAATCAAGATTAGAACATCTTATTCTCCCTACGATACATATAATCTGAAATTGGCACAGCAAGAGTTTGCCACAAATGCAAAAGGATATAGAGATGGCTCATTTGCTTTTAAAATGGATACGATGAATATAGCACATGTAGGGAAGAATTAACTAACTGGAACAAAATGTTTTTTGCAACCATTCCTCTCAGCTGGAAACCCCACTATCACATTTTTTTTAAAGTTTATTTATTCATTTCTTCTGAGAGAGAGAAAAAGAGTGAGAGAGAGTGTGTGTGTATGAGAGAGAGAGAGAGAAATATAGAGAGAGACCTCCAACAGGGTCTTCTCACTGCAATTCACCCCTAGTTTTAGCTGAGCCAGATCATAGATGCATACATGATTGCCTGGTGTATTGCTTTTGTTAAAAAAAAGATCCTAAGAATGTGTATAAACTGAAAGTCCTCTATTATTATTTAAAATTCTATTTTAATTTAGAATTTGATAAAGTAGAACAGCCACCCATGAGATTTCAAATACAGTTATATTTTCAAAGGTATAATTTTACTTTTTGCTAATCTCACAGAAAAGGTGCCTTAAGTGGTATGGTTATAACAATCAAAATGCTATTTCATTTAAGAAATGAGATGTACAGCTCATATGAATGGCCAAAACAATGGAAAATGCATAATAGTATGCTCAATATATTTCATAGAAACTTACATAATGGGAAGTACACTGGGGTACCAAAGAATCAAATAAGTCCAAATTATGTTTCTATTTTAATGATGAGATGTGTAGTGGTAGGATTAAACAGTTGGCGTGCTCATTCACATTAACTAATTACAGAGAAACTGGAATCAAGAATGAGACAGGGAAGCAATTAAAAATGCAAAATAAATAAAATCTATGTAAACAAAATTAAGTTTACATGAATGAAAATGGCGATACAGATTTTCACATAACTTGGAAGGCATGCTTAGGGTGGTCTGACAAATACAGCTCATGAGATGTGCATAATTTAGGAAGGCCTTGGCCATTTAAAAGAAATAGACTTTTATCCTTCAGGCCAGCTGCAGACTTCAGGGGTATTCTGTACATGGCTACTCTCTGTAGTTAATGTGTTTGCCAGGATGGCAACACCTTGGACATTTTATTAGCAGGGCACACTACTCCCATCTAGGCCTTGGCATGTTTTTACTCTTTCCGAAGCTACATAATTCCAACTTATCTTTTCCTCTGAGCCTCCAAACTGAATTGGGAAAGTTTCTTCATGAATAATATCTTTCAGTCATTGATCATCCAATCCGTCCCTTCCCAGTTGCTTCATTTCTTACAGCCTCTCTCCCTGACCAATCCTTAAAGCCTCCTGACTCCTTGACTTTACTTGGCTGCAGTGCAGTCAGACTGGCTTTTTTGATCACTTCATACACTCCCCTAAAACCATTCACTATTTCCTTTTATCTATAATAAAAATGTTCCAGCTCTTTGAGAAGGAATTAAAACCCTATAAAATCTCAACTATCAACCTGTCTATCTTCCATATCTCTGTTCACTATCCCCTATCGCCAACAGTATGCTTTAGTCAGAGACTATCATAGATTTAAAATCAACTTTCACATGTCCAGGATTTTGCTGATGCCATTTCCTCCCCTTAAAATGCTTTTTCCTATCTCCTCTGCCAGATAAAACCCTACTTATTGTTCTGAAAGTCAATTCAATGACACTTCTGTGGACCTGCAGAGACTATATAGGACAAAAGTACTTCTGCCCAGTTCTGCTTTTCAATGTGCACCTAACTGTATTATAACCTTGATCACTGTCTATTTTAATTTTTACTCTTTTAAAAATATTTATCTACTAGACTCAGTAATGGATAAAGGACTAGGGAACATATTTTTATCACTAACATAACATAAAAGAGAGGGACTGTATACTTCTGGCACAGATGATATTTTTGATGCATGACTCTTCATTTTAAATACACACTATTTACATGTTTAGGGACAGTAGGGTAAGCAAAAGGTATGTATATTTTTTCTTTACTTTCTATTCCCATAACTATAACACATGTATCTTTACTTGGAAAGAAGTATGTTCTAGATTATCCTTGAAATGTTTTTGTTGTTACCAGAGAGTGGTATGGTGGTTAATCTCACATGGGATTGACCGACTTGAACTCTGTGTGGTTCAAGTTCCAGACCTGGAAGCTTGAAAAATATGATAGGTTCATGTGTGAGTGTACTGCAAATCCTGAGAGGAAAATGGAGAAGGGATTGCTGTGTGGTGATTCCCCCCTGGAGGTGCTGTCTCACTTTCTCTCTCTTTCTGGTGAGAGCATGTACCCTATAGCAAAAGTTAAAAAAATAAATAAAACAAAAAACACAGCACCTCTCACTGTACCCTTTACAATTGTGCAGTGGCAAATTGGTCCATTCAAAAGTGTAACTTACATTATGGTTTATATTCTCTCCCTCTCCCCAGGACAAAAATAAAACTGAGGATGGTTCACTGATCTCTCTGTAAGACAATTAGACAATCAGTGCACTGGGCAAATTTTAGGAATGCCATTAACACTGAATGCAATTAGGAGCCAGAAAAGTTGCGTACAAGAAAGAAGCAAGTGTGCCAGCACCTGGAAGACTAGTGTGAAAGATCTCCTCCAGGAGCCAGCAGGTGTTGTGGTGGTTAAGGGTGCTGGACTCCCACATGGCTGACTGCAGCTCAAGTCCTGGACCTGGTGGCTTGGTTTTTCACTTTCTCTCTCTGTGTGTCCCTTTCTGGTTAAATTAAAACAAACAAACAAACAAATAAATAAATAGAAAAGTTGATTAAAATAATTCTTAAAATAAAAACAGAAAGATCTCTTCCAAAGAAGACAGTGATATTCAGTTGCCGCAGAATTGGGTCCAATTTTGCTGGACTTTCAATATTTTAAGAGGTCAATGGATGCTTTTGGGAGATCTTTCAATTTTGAAATGTGGGCAGCCAATTGACACAGAACAAGAAGCACTACATGTTGTAAACAGGATATATTTTCAAATCCCATACACTAGCAACAGTGAGTCTTCAACTGATTATAATGATGTTGAAGAGATTCAAAATGAGTGACCTGTCAATTGCTCTGGGTCACTCTGCCAGACAAATGGGGATTTACTGGCATAATATAACAAGTATTTCATTTTAAAGTACATTTGACAGAGTATAAAAATAATTTTAGAAGTTCAGCATTTCACACACACACAGTTACTGTTGTCCAACACTGGCAATATACTTAATCCAGAAATTACAGTTTTTATGCTTTTATTTAGGCATACATGAAAGAGAGCTCCCATACAAATTTGATTTGGGGACTGTCCTTCAATTTCTTGCCACATCTTGATGTTCTTTCAGCCCCTGGGGACTCACTGTTTTTCTGCAGTTTCATCCTCTTCCTATTAACAAGATGCCCATTCTCCATCACTTGATTTTGAACTCATACTTTGAACCAAAGCAAGAGATTAAACTAACTCACAACAAAATGAGAGTTGCAGATAAAATGGCTTAATGTGTTGTAATTTCCATGCCTGTGGAATGTCTAAACTCTTAAAAAATGGTGATTAGCTCAAAGGGAGAAAGGTCTAATAGCCAGAAGTTATCCATGCGATTACCAAGGTAAAGAACTGGGACAGAGGCCTGCTTGGTCCTTTTTTTTTTTGGAGAGGTTTTTGTTATAGGGCATTTGTGCTCGCCAGAAAGACAGAGAGAGACATAGAGACAGAAAGCGAGAAATCACCCCCCAGGGGAGATGGCCACGCCGCAATCCCTTCTCCTCCATTTTCCTCTCAGAATCTTGGGCATGCATGCACACACGCCTGGCGTGAGTTTAAGCCACCGGGTCCGGGATTCGAACCACGGTAGACTACGTGGGAGTCCAGCGACATAACCATTACACTAACTGCTGGTCCCGGCCCTCTGGCCCTCTTAAAAACTCACATGTAGGGACCAGCAGTTAGCATAATGGCTTTGTTGCTGGACTCCTACGTAGTTGACCATGGTTCGAGTCCCAGACCCGGTGGCTTAAAACTCACTCCAGGCGCGTGTGCGTGTGTGCCCAAGATCCCGAGAGGCGAATGGAGGAGAAGGGATTGCGGTGTGGCCATCCCTCCTGGGGGACGATTTCTCGCTTTCTGTCTCTCTGTCTCTCTTTGTCTGGCGAGTACATGTGCCCTATAGCAAAAAAAAAAGGAAAAAAAAAAACTTAGACGTAGCAAAAAATTCTAGTTATCACCAAGCATCATTACATTTTTTTTTAAGTCCTAGAAACCATTTCAATTCTCTGAGCATGCTGTGGATTATTTAATTTACCCTTTGTTAAAATGCCAGCATCTGTTATCAACTCTCAAAAGGAAATACTGTTTGTGAATCTATATAAATGAATTACTCACAGTCACTATGGAAACATGTGGTATCACTGGAAATCCAGGTTCCATGTAATATCAAAATGATATTCTTTAATATGGTTACGATTTATAATGCTAGCATTTCATAATCTGTGATATGAAAATAGTATGGGAGGGCACATTCTATAATCTGTGAGGCAAAGTCAGGTGATATTAACAACAATAGCATGGATGTTATAAGATCTTTAATGTTCTAAGCCTAATTAGCACAGCAATTACACTGCCTGATTTTCCCTTTATGCTCCCCACATCATAGCAAATGCTTTTACAACCTGTGCTGGGAGAAGCTTCCATTTGTTATTATCATAATGTTAATGTGGGTCAGGGAAATAGAAAGCTGACAGTAGAATGGAGGAGAGGGGTGATAAACTCTACTCCTTAGAAAATACTGGGTTTTTTTTCTCCCACAAAACCTTCACTAAGTCCTCGTGGAGATATGTGGTCTCTGATTTGGTAGTATAATCTGGTTACATCTTGAGACCAATAAAATGTTTCATGTATGATAAAACTACCAGTGAAGTGTCAAATGTCTAATTTGTATAGATTAGATGTTCAGAGCTTTTCCATGAGACTGTATAAAGTTCTCTCTACAAATATGTAACTCATTTGGACAATTTTAGAAATCTAAATTTTTTCCTGCTGGTTGATAAATGCCCATCAATTGTATCACATATAGCTTCATTTTATGACTAGGTTCAAATAGTTTAAGCAGTTGATTAATATCTTGTTACTTAAAGTGTGGATAATAGAACAGTTGCATTAGCATCACTAGAGTGTTTACTGTAAATGCAGACTCTGAGGATCTACTTCAGATCTATAGAATGAAAGTTTACTTTTTTTTTTTTTTTTTTTGACGTTTGTACCACAGGGCACATGCACTCCCTGGAGAGAGACAGAAAGGGACAAAGAAAAGGAAAGTGAGAGTGAGAAATCTTCTCCCTGTGGGGGATGAATACACCACAGTCCCTTCTCCTCCATTCTCCTCTCAGAACTTTAGGCCTAGATGCACACGTGCATGACATGTTTTTCTAGTCTCTGGGTCAGGGACTGGACTGTGCCATTGGTCATGTAGGATCCAGCACCTTAACCAACTATGCCACCTGCTGGTTGACAAATTTGCATTTTAACAAGATCCTCAGGTGATCCATGTAAAGTTGGAGAAATACTACCTCAGTGTTAAACTGCTTCCAAAAATCTGCTGTACAATTTGAAATTTTTATTATTATCCTACATTTTACTATGAGAGATATATTTGGTTTAATAGTCTCACTTTCAATTGATAAATTTTTCTGGCACAGTCACACCTCAGCTTGTAAAGTTTTTACCTTCTTGCTGTTAGTACTACAGGTGTGAACTAGATAACTAAAAGACTAGGCTTAAAAGATGTTAACACTGAAGAGCATAGAGCAACGCCTTGGAGCATTTTCTGGCATCAAATAATAGAATGGTAACCCTGAGTAGAAGATGACAGTAAAAGAGACAAGTACTAGGATGAGGTAAAACAAAGATGTTCATTCATTCATTAAACAATGTATTTTTCAAGCACATACATGCCAGGGACTGTGATAGATTAGAAGATACAACTATACTCCAAGCCTGCCCTCATGGAAGTAACATTCTAGTGAGGGAGACTTCACATTTGAAATGTTACATAATAAGTTCTCTCATCCAGGTAGAAATGGTTTACATTTTCCATCATGACCTCAAAGAACACAGTCATCTTTTAAAAAATATTCCCCTGTGATATTCTATTTTAGGTATATAGAGATTGGATTCTACATACTAATTTGGATGTGCAATGTGATCCCTCCATACTCTATAAAGGAAGATAAAAATGTAGACTGTTATGTTGGCAAAATGTTGGCTCTTAATTCGTGTTTGTGTGTTTTCCAACGATAGTGCAGATTAAGCAAAATATATATGTGAACCACACAGATTATTAACCTCTGTAAAAATATCTCCTTAAATATTATCATCTTTTCCAGAGTATGTGTCACATATATTTCATCCATAAAGCATAATAGTATAAATGAAAAATATTTACAAGATTGATTCATAAAAATTCCTCTAATAAAAACTGAAACTGAACCAAGAATTGGAATAATAGAGAAAATTTGCACAGAAGATATTATTATGCAGTTTTAAAAAACATTAATAAAAACATTATAAATTAATCATATCATTTTTATTGAATGCCTGGAAAAACACCTTTCAGCAAAAATCTAACTTTCCTTAGAATGTATAGAAAAGCAGCTTTTACTGGAACTAGCAGTTGACATAATGGCTATGTCACTGGACTCCCATGTAGTTGACTGCACTTCGAGTCCTGGAGCCGGTGGCTTAAACTCATGCCAGGCACATGTGTGTGTGTGCCCAAGATCCCGAGAGAAGAGAATGGAGGAGATGGGATTGTGGTGTGGCCATCCCCCTGAGGGGTGATTTCTCACTTTCTGTCTCTCTGTCTCTGTCTTTCTGGTGAGCACAAGTGCCCTATAGGAAAAACCTCTCCAAAGAGAAAAAAAAAGAAAAACAAACTTTTTACCATTCTTCTAACTGCAATTTCTAATTTCTACTATGATGTATATGTTTTGAACTTTTTGGGATAAAAATTCAGGCTCCGTTAGTAATTTTTATTATCACATTTTTCTTACAGATTTGCTAAGCCAATGTCTGGATTTCAAGCCATTCAAAATAAAGGAAAAGAATCAGAACCACCTAAATATAAATGTCCACATGGTTCATGAATAATAAAAAATACGGCAATTTTTTCAATGAATGTCAACTATAATTAAATATGATGAACTATTTTCAGGTAGTAGTAGTTACCAAATGTAACATCAGCATAAACAAAAAGAATGCAAAAGCGTCCCCTATTTAGATGAATATAAATTTTGCCCTTACTTTCAAGGCACAGACCTTGTGCAATAGTTAGATTTAAATATAGTTCTGTTGTTTTTAAACAACAGATGGCTGCCATCTTGTACACTTCCATTTTTATAGAAATAGTTTATTGTTGGCTGAAAAATCCAAAAGAATTTTCATTTGTTATGTTGTATGCATGTGTCCTTATTTGTACAAGAAACCAGTTCAGGAAGAAAGAAGAACTTGAATGTAAAGTGTAAAAATCTGATAGCTCTCCATGCCCAGATTTATGTGGGAGATTAGAGACAGGGTTAGGGGAAGAGCCAACAAAAGAAACAGTCAATTTACAGGCCCTTTTAAAGTCATAAGACTTTATTAGCAATGGATTAAAACAATCATGATTGGGACCAGTGGGTGATATGGTGGTTGAGGAGCTGGATTCCCACATAGTCGACCATGGTTCAAGTCTTAGACTTAGTGGCTTGAAAAACCCCACCAGGTGCATATATGTGTGTGCCCAAATCCCAGAAGGAGAGGAGGAGAAGGGATTGTGGTGTTGCCATCCCTCTGAAGGGAGATTTATCACTTTCCCTTTCACTGTCTCTCTCTGGTGAATGTAAAAACAAAACCAAGAACAAAAACAAAAATAAAACAAAAAATAAAAACGAACTTAAAAAAAAATCATATTCCAAGCAGAGAGTGAGCTTTAGGCTTAACTGCACTAGTCCCCAGTAAATAATCAATATTTGTAGAATGAATGAATTATATGCAATAGCATCAAGTATGACATCAAAAATGTTCTGTGTTGTTAATGCAGGCCTTTTTTTAAACTTTTGATTCCTTCCTTTCTTCTTTCTTTCCTTTTATTTCCTTTTTTTTTCTCTTTCATGAAAAAGAGTAAGGCAAAGAAAGGGAGGGAGGGGGAGAGAGAGAGAGAAAGACAAGCACCCTCAACATGATCTCATGCCAGGATACTATCCTCAAGCTTTTCCCAGCGAGCCAGTACCACAGGCAATGCATGTACAGGTGTACCTGGGAACTAAACCCAGATCTTCTATATAACTTCCAGCATTGCAGAGCATTTTACTACTGCTGTGCCACAACAGCTTGGCCAGCTAGTGGTTTAAAGCAAGCATTTAAAGGTTTTTTGCTCTACCACTACAAATCCAGCTACCGAGGAACTTAAATGTTGTTACTAAAAGTACTCATTTTTAAAAATGTGGATATTTGGCCTCATACAGATAAAGTTTCAGTCTCTTATTTGATGTGTTCTGTCAGATCATTATCAACAACCAATATTCTGAGGATACTCAAAGCTGATCGAAAAGATACTATAAATCATAAAATTGCCTAAATTACTTTCCTCAAGTATCCTTTAACTATCTTCTCTTCCCTAAGTCAACTTGCCAAAAGATTGTAGAAAGTCTAGAATATAAACTTTATTTTCCAACTGTGGAAAACTCTAAAAACATAATAAAAAGTGTCTGCAAAAAATAAATAAGACAAACTCTAGACTTCATGGAACCTAAAATCTAGTTGGAGAGATGATATATGATACATTACAAAAGACAAAATGAAGTAAATGCTTGAGAGGGGGAGAGAGAGGTAAAAGTGACACAATTACAAGGAGGTAGGTAAGATTAATTCTGAATATCACAATGAGGAAAGCAACAGTGTGGAGAGGAGGAACTATAACTGGTGACTAGGGGAGGAAAGGTGTGCTAGCATTCTTAAAGGCCCAGATCCCTGAGTTCCTGCTACATGCAGGAAATACCAAGTAGTTGCCTGTGGCAAGAATAGGAAGAAGCTGGTAGATGAGGAGGAGTCTAGGTTATTTTGAGAGAATATATAGAGATGATGCACTGTAATCTATAGGCAGGACTGTGTCATTGAAAAGCTTTGTGCTGAGAATGTCATGATCAAATACTTCTGAATGCCAGTTCTGGTGTAAGTGAGAAAGTTGCCAAGTTCACCAATAAATGGCTGAGATCAGAATTAAGTTGAGGGTTGAGTGTAGGAGAAGGGATGGAGAGAGATTTGAAGATAAGAAGAGAAAAACTGTTCAGCAGATATGGTGATTACAGTAAGGGTAAGGGGCTTGCTGGATGACAGAGAGAATAGTGTCAAAAATTACTGTCAGAGTTCTTGGCTTTTTGACTGGAAGGGTGATCTAAATCATAATAGTCACAAGAGGCAAAAGAAACAATAGGTCCAAGTTTACAAAACATAACATATATATTTATAAAATACAACATACATGTCCCAGTTTAACACTTGCTAATCCCTCTATCAGGTAACTTGTTCCCATTCCTCAGAACATAAGTTAACTCTCTCTCTATATTTAGGTCTCAGCTCAAACAGTATTTTCTTCCCTCAGTGTGAAGATGCCTTTATCCTGGGTTCTCATTCTGCTTTTAACTCCTAGGTACTTCATTGGTCAACATCTCTTCCTGTCCCAAGAGACAGAAAGATCTAGGTAGCTCTTGATCACCAGTGAATGCCCTTCATTTAATACATTGTGCTCATACAATGTGTTCTGTTCAGTAAATACTAAGTGAATGAATACATGCAAAGTTTCTTCCACAGAGGCGTGAACATCGGCAGATGACCTGTCTGTTCTCCCATGCTGCTCCTTGCAAAGTAGCAATTTCCACCCCAGGCACATCAGCACTCATGAATATGCCATTCTTCCATCTCCCTTCCTCCTTTTCTTCTCTACTTGTCTAATCATTAGAGGAGATTTCTCTCCCCTGGCTCTTTAACTCATTTGTAAGTTCCCAAACAACCTCAAAGATGATTAGGAAGTATAGGAGTAATAAAAGTAACAACTAGGAAATAGAAAGTGAAATAGGATATAATGACTCTCTCAATTTCATAGCCCTTGAATGTGTCCTACTTTTCTCTTCACAATTCCCACCGAAGTCTTTATCTGCCTCCTGCCTTTTCCTAATAAGATATGCTTTCCTTAAGCAACATGTTCAAGGCATAAAATACAAATCCCATTTAGTGATTCGGTTTAGGTTTCAATTACTCTATGACATGTTTTCTATTTTTTTTATTGGAAATGCATAGTACTTTATGTGTAGTAAAATCAGGAAAAATAAGCTTTAACTGGAAATTTAAACATCAATTGTAATATTGATTTTTGAACATGTTAAAATAAGAAAAATGTCTTATTTCAAAGGCAAAATCAGTGGAGATCCAATTTAAAAACACATCAAAGTGGAGCTACTCAGTGTGAAGCTAGGCTATAGACAGACCCCAACAAAGCCGCCACATCTTCCCAACACAAACACCTCACTAGTACTTGGTAGAGAAGGTTGAACTACATTATTTCTATAGGAATGCATTTCTAGTTCAAAACTACTAATACCAAAATTTATAACAAACAATTCTTTTTATACTGTGAATTATTTTACATATAAAATTATATATAAAAATTATATTCACTAAAACATTATTTAAATGAGGCTTTTACTTAGGAGGAGAGAGAAATAAACTTGATATTCATGGACATAATTTTTACCTTTATAGTGGGGTAAGGGGGTGGCAAGGTGGACAAAGTAAAAGAGTTTACTCATAAAATACTGCCATGTCATGATCCTCTTGTCTCAGTTTTCTAATTAGCTAAGATTAAGGGTTCACACAACTGCATTCAGAATATTCAGGTTGACTCAGAAACCAAACTTGGGTCTCCAATTAAGTATTGCCTCCTAAACAGGGGCACTATCTCAGCACCAGCATGGCTGGGCCTTACTTTTTATTATTCTCACTTTAATATTTTTTTAAGTTTTTTCCATAGGGTGCAGGCACTTGATGGAGAGAGAGAGACACAGAGAGAGAAAGGGAAGTGAGAAATATCTTCACCCCAGGAGATGGCCACATCAAGATCCCATCTCCTCCAATCTCCTCTAGAGATTTGAGCACACATGCTCCCAGCATGATTTTGAAGCCGCCAAGACTGGGACTCGAATCACCATTAACCGTGTCAGAATCCAGCTCCTTAACCACCATGCCACTTGGTGGTCCCAGCTTTAAAGTTGTTTATGCAAGGAACTTATTGAAATTTCTATGCATAATTCTTTGTCTAATTACCTACAAAGTTCACAAATACTCCTCAACTTTCCTCGGAAACATATATATACCTGCTTCTGATGGTGTAGTGAATGTAATAAGAATTAGAAAATTTCCATTGATAATAAAAAGCTTTACATAAGCAGATCAGTTAGTCTCCTATTGGCCTGCAAGTACAGTTTTTTCTTTGATCAAATCACCTTTATAATCCTATTTTCTTTCTAAGAAGAACAGTTTAAAGTTATTCATCTGACTAAGTCATTTTTACTTTTACAAAAAGGGGAGGGGGAGAAGAAGAGGAAAAAGGAGGAAGGAAGATATTGCTAAAGGGTTTCTGTAAACAGTGGGTTCTTGTACCCGAATGCCTGTATAACTATATTGCTATATGTGTCATATGTGTACATTTGAGGATGTGATGTGTATATATTGTGTATATTCTCTCTATATATATATGTATAAATATGTAAAAGTTATACATGAGGAATAAACTTGGGAGATCAAGTGCACCTTCTCATACTTACCCACTTCATCATTTTAGGTGGGTCTAAATACATACATATTTTATTAGGTTATTTGTTCAAGTATAGCATAGCAAGACATATTTGTGTGCACATGTATGTGTATATGTGTGAAAACACACACACACATACCAAGGAATTAATTAACTCAGAAAATCTATAGAGATGTCTATGTCATGATCAGCTTGTGCCCTTTCTGAAGCTTAGCTCAGACAGAAGGCAGGTCTGCACTGTTATTTTACGACAGCCTGACACTCTGCAAAATCACTGATGTCCAAGGTAATGACAAGGATGAATTCAATAGAGACAGTTTAACAAGAGCACATGAGTTGAGCTGTGCTGAATCAAAATATTAAATTTAAATTAAACTCTTTCTTATGTAGTTGGATTCATAATTAAGTTATAAGCTTTAATCTCTAAATCTAAATGCAATTATGCTAAAGCTACCACACAGTGACAGATAAAAGACCCTCACTATGTAAACTCAAAGGCAAATTTCTAAGCTACTGAAATATGTGGGTGCAGCTGCAGTGAGAGAGTCACAATGGAAGTTCAGCACACCCGGTTCTTGAATAAGTAATGAAAGCCCATAGCACTGCTGGAAACCAGCAGAAAAAAGTGGTGAAAACAAGGTCACAGTGTCTTTATCTTTAGTACCATCTCTACTTGATGTAGACAACTGACTCAGAAAGGAAATAAATTACTTAGGGATTAAACATTTGGGAGGAAACTCTTTACTTTATATAGCCTCGGACTATTTACTTGCAATTTCAGTGAAGTTGTACATTAAGAGTTAATTGTAGGGACCAGCAGATGGCGTTATGGTTGTGACACTGAACTCTCACATAGTAGACCATGATTGGAGCCCCAGACCTGGTGACTTAAAACTCATGCTGGGCACATGTGCATGTGTGCCCAAAATCCCAAGAGCAGAATGGAGGAGAAGGGATTGCAGTGTGGCAATCCCCCTGAGGGGTGATTTCTCTCTTTCTGTCTCTGTCTCTCTGGTGAGCATATGTGCCCTATAGCAAAAATCTCTTTAAAAAAAATAAAAACACTAGAAATGTTAAAAGAGTTAATTGTGTACTTATATTTTCTTCCTCATCTACTATTTCAAATGCTCACATTTTAGGCAGAAAAAGATTTTCTCCTTGTAATAGTATCAACTCTCTTCCACATGATTTTTTTTTTAAACTAGAAGTGGCATTAAAAAGGTAGCAAGGGGTAAAGCTACTTTGAGATTATAGCATTATTGGAGGATACCTTTAAAGGAATTCATGAGGAAATCATAATAACCATGACCCACAGGGCTCCCTCGCAAATGGAGAAGAGCACTGCCTTCTCCCTATGGTAAACCTACTAGAAATCAAAGTGGAATGTGGTTACTTATCAAGGGCTAAAGCAGGAGGAGGGGATAGTAATCAGAATTCACTTTTACTGCAGATTCCTTTCTCCCCATCTTCTGCTCCAATGAAAAATGGCCATTAATTTTTACTCACCACGTTGTACAAACTATGTTTAAAATCTAAACTTAAAATAAATAAAGCAATAGCTTTTGAATTAAGTATAAAGCATAGAAACGAAGTTAAAGGCTTTCCTGGACATTGGCTTTACCCCCAGATCCTCAAAACCTCAAACAAAAATGAAAAGGATGCTTACAGTTCTTAGGCAGCCTCTGCAAAGCTGGCGACACATGCAAACACACTTGATTCCAGATACACACACAAAAGAAAACTCATCAGTGATTTGTGATGGTGATATAATCATTAATATACAGTATTAATATGCACTCCCTTGATGGATGAACAGATACTGACTGATCAGATTTTGTCATACCATAACTATCCCATAATAATAATCATATAATAAAACTGACAATAAATTAGTATGACATTTCGAAAGGCAGGGTTGAGATTTCTTTTCAAGGATGGAGGGAAAACAACAGTAGTTCACCTCGGTCTAAGTCAGAAATCTTGTGCTACATTTTTCTTTGCAAGGTATAGCTAGAATTGATGGTAGGAAGCAAATAGATAAATAGCAGAGGCTAAAGTGGTTTGCTCTCTACTATTTATTCAGCCCATTACAGTTTCTTATGATTTCCCAAACTGTGACCCCAAACTATTGAAGAGCAGGTGAGAAAGGAGATATTCATTTTACTGTTCTCACATTTTCCTGCCAGTAATGGGAATTCAAAGAACAGAAAAGCCCTACCAAAAATCTTATCTGCTGCAAAGCCTCGACTGATTTCATGTGCAGATATGTTGGCAATGACAGGGTTTAAATCTACAAAACATGAAAGAATTACTTTTTTCCTCCCGTTTATTTAAGAAAACATCATTCAGTGCAACCTTTTAAATCTGAAGTGATATGGCAACACTTTCCTTTGAAAATCATAGGACATTGTTGGAAGAAAACAGTGAACAGAAAACTATAATCTATGACACACAGTTATGCTCACTCATGTCAATCAAAGGTAGACTTTTTTTTTTTGCACACAATTTTAGTACTACAAACTTATATACTCTCCCACTTCAAATATTTCAATCTCCGAGGTGACACTCATAGTGGCAAAAACCTTAGAAACCACAAGGCTAGCATTCTTTTTTAATGGAATGACATAGCAGGCACATTCAGTAACAGCCTGGAGAACAGTCACAGAAAACAATACTTTGTCTGAGCTGTGGGTATTGAAATGGAATTAGCGCTCCCACAGGGCACTCAATACTGATTTCACACTGTGGAAATTCTCCCTGAATTCTCTCTCCTAACAAATTAATATACAAATCAATAATTTGTCAGTGGATACAAATCCCCATTAGTTATCAATAGCAGATCAACAAACTTGAATCAGAAAGCTAGCTATTAGACATTTACTTACATTCTGCATAAAAATACTATAGTGTATGAAGTTGTCATTTATAATTTAAATGCGTTTAAAGTTGCTAGTAAGACAAAGGTGGTAAAAGAGGACATTTAGCAGGACAGAGTAGAAATGTACATACTCTCAAGCCAGCCTGTCTGAGTTTCCATTTTAGCTCTGTCACTTATTAGCTGTGTCCCTGAGCGACGATGTTCAACTATGTTCTTCATTGCCTCATCTGAACAATATGGAGAGCAATAATACCTACTACATTGGACTGTGTTAATCCTATAAAGAGTTCACAATCATGTCTGACACATAGTGAGCACTCAAGAAATGTTACCTACTGTTCTGTTTCATAGTTGACAAAACATGTCTCATATCAGATTTCCTTAGCTGGTATGTGCTTTAGCTTTCATGACATACCATTTGTTCCTTCTACTGAAAAACAAGTTGCAAGAAAGCATTTCACTCGTTTTCTTTTCTTTTGAACAGGAATGGGAGAAAGGAGGAGGAAATAGAAACATGCCAAACCTCTTCTTGGGCCACATCTACTATTTGGTTTCATACAGGACTATGGAAAGCTGAATAGCTCCGTGCCTCCATCAGTTTTATTTCTGGAATCTCTCAAATTGCGCTTTACCAATGATTACATAGTTGCCATCCAGAAAAATAATGTCAGTCATATAAAGAAGCATGCTATTATGTTTTATTATTAAATACAGAATATCTACTTTCGTATCTAGCCCTCCACTTCAGCTGTAACTTGGAGTGAAAAATCTCTTTATATGTGGAAATTTTGTCAGTCAGTAGAAATACAATAAAATGTGTAGCCATATTTTATCACGGTTTGGCTACTCCTTAAAAATATGACCCAGTGGGACCAGCAGTTAGCGTAATGGCTATGTCGCTGGACTCCACGTAGCTGACTCCGGTTCGCGTCCCGGACCTGGTGGCTTGAAACTCACGCCGGGCACATGTGCGTGCATGCCCAAGATCCCGAGAGGAGAATGGAGGAGAAGGGACTGCGGCGTGGCCATCCCCTCTGGGGGGTGATTTCTCACTTTCTGTCTCTATGTCTCTCTCTGTCTGTCTAGCGAGCACATGCGCCCTATAGCAAAAACCTCTCCAAAAAAAAAAAAAAAAGGAAGAGAAGAGAAAAATATGACCCAGTGATTCAACCTGTATGTAGATAAACAAGAAAATTGAAAAAAAATATGTCCACACAAGAATATGTACATGAATGTTGCAAGCTGCTCTGTTCACTATAACTCAAAAGCAGAAACAACCTGCATATTTATTACTTGGTGAATGAATAAATAAAATGTCAACTGTCTATGCAATGGTATATTATTCAGCAATGAAAAGGAATAAAATAATCTTTCAACATACATAAATCTTGGAAACATTATTCTCCATGAAAGAAGCCAAACACAAAAGGCTCACATATTGTGTGATTCGATTTATATGATGTATATAAGATGCCCAGAAGAGGCAAAGTTATAGAAGAAGAAAGCAGATTTGGCACTACTTAGGGCTGGGGAAATGAAGGAATAGAGAGTAACTGCTAAGGGTTCCTTTTTACTGTGCCAGCAGAGAAACCAAAAGGAAGCCATATTGGATCTCACCTATACTATAAAAGATGATGAGGCCTGAGCTGCAGTGCCCTGTGACTTGGACCATAGAGAGAAAACATTCACCACTAAATTGCATGCACAAAAGAAATGTGTATGAGATTGTGCTAATGCTCTCCTTCAGATGAATTAATATTATAAAGCACTTAAAGCAGTGCCTTGAACATACTAACTGCTATACATGAGGGTCTGTTAAACACCACAAATAAAATACATAGGCTCTTTAAAAAAAGAAAGCTTAAAACAGAGAGAATGAAATACAATATAACTCTCCTTGTATCTGGGAGAAAATATCAAGTTTACATTTGTCATTCAAAAAACAAAAATCACTAAGCAAAAGAAAACAGACAGAGGAAGACACAGACCATGGTGTGTATTCTATGTAGAGAGGATTGAAAAAATCACCACTTCCACTATTAAGTGCCAGTAAGGATCAGGCACACCCAATGACTTGGCAGGTCTTGTGCAGACATGTATGTACCTCAGTGACCACCAAGAGCAAGTATATGATCTAACAGTCAATTAACACTAATTGCATAGCTAGAAAGGGAAGTGCACTGGGCTAATATGCAGCCGCGAGTGGGATACTGAGCACTAAAGAGAGGTCTGGGCTTGTGCATTCACTTTCATTTGAAAATGCATAAGGAAAAGCATTTCTTTGAATAGTTTTAACCTAAATTCAGCAATTTTCTTTCTGCTTAAAATGCAGTTGAGAAAGCTTGTTAATCAGAAGATTCATGAAATTGGAATCACTGAATCTAAAGTAGTTTTTCTCTCTTAGGTTATTGAATTCTAAAAGAAGATCTATCACACAACTTGTCATAATAACACAAAAAATAAGTATAATTTGTAAAGTGTTAGTTAAACATTGGATAGTATTTAGCTATGGTCATAAAATAGAAAAATTGAATTTTTTCTAAATGGTGACTAAAAGCTTGGAAGGCTTGAAAAATAAAATGGAGGTGTTTTTTGAATTTATAATTGTTAAACAGGATAAATGTAGTACAGTGGTGAGGTTTCTGCTATAGGACGTGTGCACTCACCAGAAAGACAGAGACAGAGAGACAGAAAGTGAGAAATCACCCCCCAGGGTGGATGGCCATGCCACAATCCCTTCTCCTCCATTCTCCTCTCAGGATCTTGGACACGCACGCACACGCGCCCGGCGTGCGTTTAAGCCATCGGGTCTGAGACTCAAACTGTGGTTGACTACATGGGAATCCAGTGACATAGACATTATGCCAACTGCTGGTCCCGCAGATAGGTTTTAAAAGCAGCAGCATTCACCTCAATTCACTTAATGACGTTATTGTGTTATAGTTTAAAAGATTAGACAACAGAAGTTTATGGCATAGTTTGATCAATGGAAAATATGCATATTATGAGTCATCATTAGCTATCTGTCCTTGAAATCAAATGTACAGGTATATAAATTATTATTACTAGTATCAACATGAACTCTTGAGTTATCCTTATAGAATCAATGATTTTATAAATTACAGATAATATAGACTTATTATCTATACTACTTAGCAACTATTCTAAACTGCCTTTCAATACATGCTACATCTATAAACTTTATTCATTTTTTATATTGATTTTTACCATGTTTCTATTTCCTTTCTCCATTTAGATTATAATTTCTTTTGGTATTCTAATAACACTCCATACTAGGATACCTTCAGTAACAGCATTATTAACAACTAAGATAAGAGCTTGCCATACACAAATTAAAATACCTTCCAAATTAATGTGGGAAGTATCTTGCAATGTTAAGTACATGAGCTTAGCAGTCATAGATTTCTTTCCTTTTTCTTTTTTTTGGAGAGGTTTTCGCCATAGGGTGCGTGCGCTCGTCAGACAGACAGAGAGAAACATAGAGACAGAAAGCGAGAAATCACCCCCCAGGGGGGATGGTCACGCCGCAATCCCTTCTCCTCCATTCTCCTCTCGGGATCTTGGGCACACACGCACATGTGCCTGGTGTGAGTTTTAAGCCACCGGGTCCGGGATGCGAACCACGGTCGACTACATGGGAGTCCAGCGACATAGCCATTACGCTAACTGCTGGTTCCCAGCAGTCATAGATTTCTTGAATGTGATAGTTACATTGTGTCTAAGTAGGATGGTATTTTATTCTTAGAAGATACCTAGTAAAGCATTTGTGAGTGAAATATGACATCTGCAAGTAACTCTCAAATAGGTTTATTTATTTATTTAACTTAAGAGAGAGAGAGAGAGAGAGAGAGAGAGATATTTTTGCTATAGGGTGCATGTGCTTGCCAGAGAAATAGAAAGACAGAAAGTGAGAAGTCATCCCCCCCTTGAGGGGGATGGTCATGCCACAATCCTTTCTCCATTCTCCTCTCATGATCTTGGGTGCACACGCAAACTCGCCTAGTTTGAATTTTAAGCCGCCAGGTCCAGGACTTGAATCGTGGTCGACTACAAGAAAGCCCAATGACGTAACCATTACACCATCTACTTGTCCTCAAACAGGAATCTTTTAAAGCTTGCATTATACTTTTCCATAAGGGACATCTTAATTAAAGGAAGAATAAATGGCAACAGATGATGGAAAGTGAAAGAAGGTCATGAGGAACATAACAGACAAAATACAAATTCATTTGATCCAAATGTGGTTTTGTAAAAGTCACATATAACAAATATGCCGGCAGTAAGAAAAATATAGTCATATTTATCATAACTACTCCTATGCAAAGTATTGTAGGAATACACTGTGTATCTGTTATTAGATAGCCAGATCTCAATGGACAGTGTTATAAGTCCATTCAAAAGGATGCCTTTGGATACTACTAAGCACAAAAAACATTGTGCTGAGCCTAAGCAATTTTCAGAATATTTCTGTATTAGCCAAATGGGTATTAAACATATAATTAAAAATGTATGGTTATTATTACTTTGTATTCAAGCTTACTGTTGCTATATTGAATATTTTAATAACTTCTCTCCCATAAATAGCACATGGTGCGGTACTGCAAGTAAATTAATTTTAATTAGTCATGTTATAAATTATGTTAGTGGCCATGTCCTGGCAGCCTGGCAGCTGGGAAATGCACTCTCTACATTCACATGTAAATAACTGAGATGACAGTGGTTAAGAACCCATTGATTAAAAAAAAAAAAAGCTTAAAACCACTGTTATTAACTTCACACCTAAAAGAATTGAGAGCTGATTTAAAGAGGCAAAGGTAAAGCAGCTCTCTGCATATTCCATTTCCTCTGGTAGCTACACCCATTTTTTGTTCTTCAGATATAGACCTGCAAGGTACACCTGAAGATGGCAAGTTTTGGTGTCTTATGCCAATGGAGCAAAACATGCACGCACGAGTTACTCTCCGAAGTTTACGAGATCAACGAAAATAACTGAAACTTCAAATGGGAAAAGAGTCATGCAAATAATTTTGTAATACTACTAAAGTTCAAATTTTAATTCAATTCCTATCTCAATCAAGCGTGCTTTAAGGGCCTTTAGATTTTAAAAACATAATTTACACAAAGTGATCATATTAACTACAAGGACTCATTTAAAACTTTTTAATTCCTTTTTCTCATGTATTCACAATGGACACAAGTTTATTTATTTCTTTTGAGAATTAATGCTATTAAATATAGTAATGAAACAACCATTTAAAATATGTCCCTATCTTCATGCCATCACGTGTATAAAGTTTATATTATATAGTGTCACTGTATATACTATTATTCTGAAGAAATTCTGTATCATTGTTTTCATTTTATGAAACTAGAAATTAACCTTATACCATATTTCAAGACAGAAACGTAGCACACAGTAATTTTTTATTTGGCTCATTGTCTATGGTGAATATATTGCAAATCTTATTACTAAAAGTTATTTTAGTCGTCATATCAATAGGTAGAAGTCAGAAGTTATAATTGGCAATTAAAATTGAATATGCCAATTCAAATAACACTTAATGTTACAATTATTATAAGTAAGATTTAAAAATAAATATTACTAAAAGTATATTTCTTATTTTTTTTTTTGAGAGAGAGATTTTTGCTATAGGGCGCGTGCACTCGCCAGACAGACAGAGAGAGACATAGAGACAGAAAACTATATTTCTTTTGAGGACATTAGACTTTTCTTGAGCTCATAGTCACCTTTTACTATAAAAGTATAGAAATACTATACTAATTAATTTTTAAATTTGTGCTTTTCTGTTGAATGAGGAGAAAGTCACAAGAGTAATGTTTCTCAACAAAAATAAACTTAATGTTACTATAGTCCTTAAAAATATTTACACCTTTTATTTGCGTAATTCATAATATTGTGTATAAGAAATTTAAGACTAACATATCCCTCAATGCCAAGAGAGGGAAAAACACATTTGACACCATCACTTGAGAGCTAGAAGAATGGAGATCACTGACCTCCACCAAATTTATCTTATTAAAATGTTCTCTCATATTACTATGATGGACCAATTTAATCAATTCAGAAAAAAAGAGGATTATGCTTTAATTTTTTTTATGCTCATCAATTTAGAGTTTGGACTTAAAGCTCTGAGTAATGACATACAAGTTATTTTTCTCAGTGAGATGCGCTCCGTTGTGACAGTTTTTGACAAACAATGTCAGGATAACTAGGTGTGCAGGAGTGACACTGAGAGATGATAATGCATTCGGTGTAGCCTTTTGAGCAATTACCTGATCCCAATTAAATTGTGCTGGTATTGAATATCCAAAAAGGCAGGTCAGAAATTGACCTTCATTGTCCATCTTGATCTGGAAGTGAAACCCCTGCCACTCAGTTACATAATTACCATCAAAAGCAATATTCATTTCAGTTGTTAAGTATCAAATGCTTCAATTTTCTAAAAAGTAGAAAAAATCAGACAAAATTCCTTCCACATGCTTCAATTTTCTATAAAGTAGAAAAATCAGACAAAATTCTTCAGTGATTTGTTTACTCGTATAATTACAATATAATAAAATAATGAATGGATGCTAATTTCCAAACTTACAATGACTTTATCAATTTTTCTCTTCGCCTTTTTTGTTTTCCTTTCAAGGCTTATTTATAAAATCATCTTTGCTTTTTCAATGGCATATCTTCAAATATACTTCTTGAATAGTATTTTTCTTTTGTGCAGATGAATCATCTCAACAGTTTGGCTTCTAAAGAATTCTTTTACTCAAATTCAAGGAGTAATTTTTCAAAAGAGGTACATTTCGTGGGAATATTTTAGATAAGTTTTTCTTCCTTTTATAAAATACCAAACTATTTGTCCTAGAAGACAGCTACTGACAATAGAAAGAGACTGTAGTTTGCTTTAAGGAGCAGGGTTAGCGCTTATAATACCATGGGAGCCAGGTCTCTTTTTTTGTATCTTTACTACATACTGTCTTGCATTTAAATGTATGCTTAAATTCCAAGTAATTGTTTTGACCATATGAAAAGTTTTTTTTCCCAAAGCTCTGAGAGATTTGAGCAGTTTGGGTTCAATTTCAATTTGTTCTTCTAATTAATTATATATTTAGATTGCCCACGAATCTGCCATCAACTGTGCATTTTCTAATCAAGCAAAAGAAAAACAGAAACAAGTCTTTAAGAAAGCAGTGTCCTTTCTGCTCAAATATTATAGACAAGGGGATGCTACTCTTTTCTCAAGAGTGATTCTGTGCCTGAAAGACTTTCCAAGTTAAATTGCTTTGGACCCACAGCTGAGGATGTATTACCCTAATTTTCTTGAGATAATTATAATAAAAATTAATTTACATTGTTAGATATCGTGTTTACTGCTGGACCACAAAATCAATGTTTAGTGAAAAACGTGGGAAAATGATCTATAGGAAATGAAATACATAAAATTGACAAGTAGGAAAGGCAATAATAAATAAATTTTGGCTGTGAATGGGTGGGATGCATGGGTCAACTGAGGAAGTACCAGGCAATGG
Organism: Tupaia belangeri chinensis; assembly: GCF_000334495.1. Classification (NCBI taxonomy): domain Eukaryota; kingdom Metazoa; phylum Chordata; class Mammalia; order Scandentia; family Tupaiidae; genus Tupaia; species Tupaia belangeri. Next base: position 5,689,058 of record NW_006160117.1, on the reverse strand, counting down.
CCTGAGTGATCCATACACATTAATAATTTACTATTCACAGTGAAGCTTTCATTTGGCACCATTAGGATGTCTGTTTTATAAATGAGAAATCACTGGAACACAAATAGGGTACATTACATACTCAAAGTTACTCAGCTTACAAGTGTCCACTCTGGCTTTCAAACTGAATTGCCTGATTGTACAATCATTACATGGTAGTGCTGATTTATCTTTACTTATTTTATGTTCAGTAAAAATGAAGTCTGTTTCAGGCTGGCCTAACACACAAGGGATTGGTCTACATGATACAGTTTAGGAAATGCTGACAAGATATTTTTCTCTCAAATTGTTTTCTTTAACTTCTTTCTGATGTTCTACAATTAGAGATTTAAGAAAAAAAACTAGGGAGAGAGCATCATATATTAATTGCTTAATAAAAACAGTATCTGATATTCTATAAAATGTATAGAAATTCAGTTTGGGAAGATGGAAAAATGTAGGGATGGATGGTGGTGACAGTTACATAACAATGCAAATGTATTTAATGTCACAGAACTGTATATTTAGTTAAAATGGTAAATTCTAGGCCATGCATATTTTATCACAAAGAAACAGATTTTGAATTCAAATTCTAGATCCACAATTTCCTAGCAATGTACATATGGCAACTTAGTGTCTATGTTTCAATGTTTCCTTCTGCAAAATGGGGACAATAAAGGGACCTATATCAGGATGGTTGGGAGACTTAAATAAGAAGTCCATGTACAATGTATTATGAAGCATGAGATGACTGGTTTACAAATGCTATTCTTATTCTTAGATGCAGTGACTAGAACTACATCTGGCACACAGTAGGTGCTTAATAATTACTGAATAAATGATTGAATAATCCATCATATATCATTTTTATATGGTTGTTTACTTCAGTATTATCAATTTAGTATAATCAGCACACAGTGGTATACAAGTCTCCCTTCTCCCCTTTTTTTAATGACAGTGAAGTGGGAATAGTAGAACAGTAAATGGGACAGGGAACTCAGAATCTCCATTTGTCTGATTCTCACTTACCCAGCACAGGCCAGGTGCCTAGTATTACCCAAAACATGTAGGTATCCAAATCAGTGTTTCTTCAATTTTAGTGAAATTGGCTGTAAAGCTTATTAAAAATGTAAATTTCAGGACCCACCTACAGATCTTCTGACTTGTCTCATGTAAATGGGGTCCAGAAATCTATATTTTAAGAGTCACAGATGAGTTTTAATGTAGTTCATGTGCAGATTATTAAAAATATTAAATGTTCTAAATTTGAAATAGTTGTAGATTAATATGCAGTTGTAGGAGGTAATGTAGAGATACTCTTTATCTACCCCTTTCCCAATTTCCCCCAATGGCAACCTTCTATAATACCATAGTACAACATCATAACCAGCATATTGAAACTGACAGAATCTACCAATGTTAAACAGACTATTGTGACAACTCTCTAATAATCACTCCTGTGGTGGTTCTCAGCCCTGGCTGCATATTAGAATCAAATGCAGAGCTTCATAAAAAAATTTCAGGTCCTAGATGTGGATCAATAAATTAGACGCACTGAGAGGGAGGCCTGGGTACCTCCTTCTCCTCAATAATTGTGCAACCTCTTTAAGAGCCATTGCTCTATTGTGACATTCAGTCCTTTGCTAGTTTCAGAGTTGAGGCCGGGTTCAAAGGCTACAAGGCTACAACTCACCCTGTGCACTGAAAGCAAAGACAGCCAAGTAAATCTTCATCTAAAAAATTTATGCTTTGCTTCATTTTCAAGATGTAGCAAGTGCAGCTATCTGGAAGTCTGGAAACAGAGGCATTTAAGCTGTTACAGTGGTAAAAGAACTGGCTATTACCCCAAAGGAAATGATAGATTTCCCAGCAAACACTATATAAAGACCATTGTGCTCAATATAAAGGGCCTAGCAATAATTTGGGCACAGCCACTCTTGTAATTATCTATCAATTATTTTACTGCTGGGTGGAAAATAACCCTTTTTGAAAATATTTAAATGTGATCATCGAAAACCGATTCCTCATTCCCTTTATATTTTCAGGAAGGAGCTTTTTTCTATTCATTGTGCTACATATATTTCAAGCTGTGTGCATAATATGGTACCTAGCATTTGCAATCAAGAAAATCAAGGCCTAGAGTTAATAACAATATTATCCCTGCCATAATTTGTAGTAACTATATTGTTTTCCAAGCAGAAATTACTGCAAGTGCCTTTTCTTTCCTTTCAGTGTTTTGCAATACACCTAGCATACATTACAGACTGCATAAACATGGTGGCAATGTTGGTCTAATGAGATAATCCCAGTGATCTCCAAGATAAAAGAAATATGATGCAGTGCAAGGCAGTTCTTCAAGCCATTTGAGCATGTGTTCTAGCAATAATAACTATTAGAAAATGGCATATTACTGTGAACTACGAAGGACAATATCAAATCTATGAAATGTCAAAATTATTTTTGCTGGCTATAAGTCAAATATTGAAATCCCTAACAGCTGAAAAGACCTTACAACAACCAAGTGTATAACCATTAAATTACAGCTCTGATGAAAATGATAATGACAACAATTACACCTTTAGTGTCTGAAAGTGAGGTTTTCTTAAATGCCACATCCTTAAAATAAGTTACGACCCATTGAAGCCTAATTAACTCTTCATGACATTAGTTTTTAATGTAATTGTATTTCTTTACTGTCCTTTAGTTTATCTCCAGTCTCTAGGGTTTGGTTGTTAAAATAACTCAGATATGGACACTTGGTTCCTATTAACCCCCAAATACATTTTCATGGTGCAGGTAATTCTCAGACTGCTTAACCTTTGCATTAGCACAAGAGGAAAACATTGGTGGTTTTCTTTTTGAATTAAGTAACAAAAAGTGCTTCAGAACAATGTGACGCAGCTTTTGTTTATTTGTATTTTTTCCCCTTTCTCCTGTACTGTAATGGCAACTATTTGACATTGTAAATAAATGATAAAAATCTGTATCTCCATTTTTATTTTCTTTCCTTCCTTTTGCCCATCCCCTCCTCTCCTTTTCTATTTTTTTGTCATCTTTTATAACAGAATTCTCATATATTCCTTACGATCTGTTTTATTGAAGGACAGGAAAGTCTCTGGTCAGTATCAATCTTAAACAACTGTAATTAATTTGGAAAGTTGTGTTTTTATGAACACAAGGAAAAAGACTGAAACACTGGATTAAGTTAAATTTAAATCTTCAGCATTTCTTTGTTTCTTGGTGGCTAAGTCTACTTGATGAATAGCTAGGTAGTTGTGAAAGATACAGTCAAAGAAAATAAATAATACTATATGATCTACCATTTGGGGCTATTCGTTCCACTGCTTCCTCCATCCGTCTGTTAATCAAAAATTATTGAATTCTTGCACTCCTTTTTGTCATCTTTTGTGGTAACACATATTAAGAGCAAAAGTTATTTATTGCTGACCTTTTTCTTCCTTCTACTATAAGATACTAACTAAAGAAAGCAAAATTAAAATGGGAAAGTTTCATCATTAAATATTTTTTCAGAAGTTCTAATCTTAACTCCAAATATTAGCATTGACCAGTTTGTTCATTTGATGTGAGTTATAGTATTCAACAATGATGAATACACATTTTTGCACTTATCTTTCTAAATGAATTTCCATTTTGATATCTTTAATGTAGTAAGGAGGATCCATCCATTTGTTTTAAGCAGTTGAAAGACAATCTAGGGAACCAGCAGTTAGCGTAATGGCTATGTTGCTGAACTCCCACGTAGTCGACCGCCGTTTGCGTCCCGGACCTGGTGGTTTAAAACTCACGCCGGGCGCGTGTGCGTGTGTGCCCACGATCCCGAGAGGAGAATGGAAGAGAAGGGATTGCGGTGTGACCATCCCCCCCATAGGGGGTGATTTCTCGCTTTCTCTCTCTGTCTCTATGTCTCTCTCTGTCTGTCAAGCCCACTGGTCCTATAGCAAAAAAAAACTCTCAAAAAAAAAAAGAATGAAAGAAAGACAATCTAGAAACTAATCAGATTTTTGCTTTCTAAGTATTTATCTAAAACATGTATAACTTTGGTCATAAACTATAAAAAAATCACTTATTATTTCTCTTTAGGTCCATGCTGTCACAGCAGCTGGTCAAATGTTGCTTAGGGGTCAAAGGGTAGCACACAGGTAATGCAACTGGACTCACATGAGAAGGTCCTAGGTTTGTGTCCTGAGTTCTCCCTTACGTACAGTCTGTGCAAATATGGCCATGATCCAGGCTGGCTGTGGCTGGAGGTAGATCACTTTGTGAAGTCCCTATTGGGTGTCTCTTGGGTGTCTCTATTTCTCTCTCAAGAAATAAATGAATAAACTTTAAAGAAAAGATCTCTTTGAGTATACCAGGCATGCATATACCCATGATCTGTGGTTGGCTGGGGCTGGAGGTGAATTGTGCAATCAAGATCTTGTTGAGGGTGCTGAGTCTCTGACTATCTCTCTCCTGCTAGTGAAATAAATAAATATTTGATAGTTGAGAAAAAGTGTTGCTTAGCCCTTGGACCATCTGCCTTTTTGATATAATTTGCATGACTGGACTTTGGATAGAAGAGATTTTATAGAGAAACAGAATGAAAAGAAATGGCTCCCAGATGTCAGTATTTCCCACAGGTAGAAGGTTTGCTTGCCAAAGATTTGATTAGGTTTTCCAAACAGAATAATTGCATTGCCATAGCTGAAGAGATAGCAATCAAAATAAAGCTGAAGCTTGAAAGTCACCAAAAAAGTTTTAATTTTATTAGCCATGCAACTGCCTATCTTTTCACTTATTTCCTTATACTTAAAAAAGATTAGTACTTTTTTGGGGGGTTATATTTTAGTTTCCTAGGACTGCTGTAACCAAGAATCACAAACTGGGTGGCTTAACACAACAAAAATTATCGTCTAAGAGTCTGGAGGCTAGAAGTCTAAAATCAAGGTGTTGGCAGAGCCATGATCATTCTTGAAAGCTGTGGGGAAATCCTTCCTTGCCTCTCCTTCACTTCTGATATTCTGCCAGCCATCTTGGCATTCTTTGACTTGCAGCTGTAGCACTTCAATCTCTGTCTCTATCATTACATGGTTTGCTTCTGTGTATCTGTTTCTTTTATTATTATATTCTCTTATCTGTTTCTTCTCTTATTAATTAATACATCATTCTTATTGTACTAAATGCCCACCCTATACCAGTATAACATCATTGTAATGAATAATATCTGCAATGACCCCATTTCCAAATTAGGTCACATTCTAAGCTATTGGGGATTAGGATTTCAAATGATCTTTTTGGAATAATGAATCCAACCCATAACAGGTTATGAAAATGATATATAGCTATTTAGTATAATTTAAATAATATAAAAGTATGTGAAATAACTAATGGAGATAACTACTCTCATTCCTTCCCCAACCCCAGAAAATAATCATTGTTTAAAAAAATCTGTGTATACTAAATTTTCCTTATATGTAAACATATAGACAAAATCTCTCTCTCTCTCTCTCTCTACACACACACACACACACACACACACACACACACACACACATATAGGATTTTGACACACACACACACACACACACATATATGATTTTGCACTTACCAGAGAGAGAGAGAGAGAGTGAGAAATTACCCCCCAGGGTGATGTCTATGCTGCAATCCCTTCTCCTCCATTCTTCTCTTGGGATTTTGGACAAGCATGCACATGCACCTGGCATAATTTTCAAGTCATTGAGTCCAGAGCTTGAACCATTGTGGGTCATGTGGGAGTCTAGTGCCTTAACCACCACACCACCTGCTGGCTCCGGTATATATATTTTTTTACAACAAAATACTTAACACTGCACATATGCCTCTCCAGATTTTTTCACTTAATTATATGTTATAGATATCTGTCTTTTTCAGTACATTAGGAAATAATAATGACTGACATTTACTAAGACTTCAATATATGACTTATGTCTTTTAATTACTTTCCATGAGTCATTTTATTCAATCTTAATAACTGCCAATGATGTAGGTCTGATTACTATCTCCATTTCACAGATCAGTAAAGGAAGGAACCAATAGGTTAAGTAAATTGTCCAAGGTCATACAGCTAATAAGTGACAGGGTTGGGATTCCATTCTAATCTTATGCTGAAAACTATGATCTTAATCACTATACTACATTAGCCATACTACATTTTATTATATAATTGTTCATTTGAAATAATTTAAAAATAATATAGAGAGACAAATCTGTCACTTTGTGATGTTACTCACAGAATATTGCTACTTGTACCCTAACTAAAATGAATGATATACTCAGACATTAAACAGATCATTTGCTGTCAAGAATCTCCAAAAGATACATGTACTTAATAATTGTGGTTTCATTTATTTTCAAATATTTATGATTTAAAATTTAATGAGAACTTTCTCTGAACTGACAATCTTACCAGACACTAGAAAAATAAACTATAATTTCGTTCTCAAATTATCAGTAGGGGAGAAAGCTATGTGAGCAATAATTGAAAAATAATGTTAGAGGTATATTGGGATTGCAAAAAAGGGAGTAATCAACTTCAGGATGCGTTGGCTATGGAAATCTTCATTGAGAAACTGGAATCTTAATAAATGGAGATAAGTCTTCAATAATGTGAGCAAGTGTTGCCAGGTGGATGATGTTTGGGGAAGTTGTAATAGACCACTTCTAAAATAGCTACCAATAACCTCCACCTCCTAGTATTTGCATCTTTCTGTAAAACTCTCCTTTTTGGTGTAGTCTAAAACTGACTTTCTCCTACCCAATAGTATAATGCAAACATGATGAGATGTCAGTTCCATGATTAGGTTACATAAGAATGTGAATTTCATCTACTAGAAGACTCCCTTTATTGTTGGCTGTAACCCCCCTGCCATATTTGTGAGGCAGCTAACTATGGAGTCACACTTGTGGTAAGGAACTGAAGGAAGCCTCTGACCAATAGCCAGTTAGGAACTGAGGCTTCAAGAAATTAAATTCTGCTAGCAATCACTAAATGAGCTTGAAATCAGATCCTTCCTCAGCTGAGCCTTCAGATGAGACCCTGATCCTGACTGACACTTTTATTGCAGCCAGCTAGACACTCAAAAGAAGAAGACTCAGCTGAAATATCCTTGGATTCCTAACCTACAGAAATGATAAGATAATGAATGTGTACTGTTTTAAGCCACTAAATCTATGATAATTTGTTATTTAACAGTAGGTAGCTAAAATAGTGGGTTTTATAAGCAGAAATAACTATGGGTGCATTTCACACAAGCATGAGTGTGAAATGTCTTGGTTTGCCTTTATAGTATAGTATAGCGGAAATGTAGAGCACAAAAGTTACCATGCTAATGGTTGAGCCTGGAAGAATGGCTCATGGCAGGAACACTATCTATGCCATGTGACTATGTCTGGACTTTAGGCAGTGTTGTATTGTTGAAGGCTAGAAATAATAATCAGTTCTATGTTTTAGAAAACAATCAGAAAATTGGATTAGAGATGTACAAGAATGCAGACAGGGAGTTTTGGGGGACAGTGGCAGTGGGAAGGTTATAAAATAAAAAACTGGGCCTACAAAAAATAAAAACAGAATAGAGTTGAGCATTATTTCAGTTTGACACATAGGTTTTGTTTTTAGCTTTTGCTATAGGGTGTGTGTGCATGCCAATGAAAGACAAAGAGAGAAAGAGAGAGAGAATATGAAAAACCACCCCTTCGAGGGGGGATGACCATGCTGCAATCCCATCTCCTCTCAGGATTTTGGGTATACACACAAAAGTGCCCCATATGATTTTGAAGCCACCGGATCTGGGACTCATACTGCTCAGCTGGGCATGTGGGATACTGTGTCTTAACCTCAATGCCACCTGCTAGTCCCAACACATAGATTTTAATGGATGAGCCTATTAGAGAGAATAATGCCTAGTGAATTTCGCCATGTGATTTAATGAATTTTGGCAACACTCATCAGGGAAAGCCAGTTTGGGTGGAAGACAATGCGATAAATTTATCCAGGTTGAATTTGAGTCATCAGTAGGAACTGTCTCATGGTGAGTTGATGTATGGACCTGGAGGTCAAGAAAAAGATGGGGGGGGGGGCAATAAACACACATAAAGTCAAAGAATTTTCTAAGACAGTAAATAAAATTAAAAGAGAACTCAAGACAAGCTCAGAGGATTCAACATTTAACAGAGGAACACCATAGAGAGAACCAGACAAAGATACTGAGAAGAAACAGAGAAAAAGTTGGAGAACCGAGAGAGTGGGAGGCAGGTAGAATATTTTAAGAAGACAGTGGTCAACACTGCTAAATACTTTAAAAAAGCCATTAGTGGTAAGAACTGCATAATATCCACTGATTTCAGTGAGTTCAGTGAGAGGTTAGCTACCTTAAAGCTGCTCATTAATTTCAGCATTGTCAGACATTTTAATGCCTTATGTTTGTGATAAGAGTAATCATTTAAAATCATTCTCTTGCCCCTCCCCCACCCTTCTGTCACATATATTATTAAGCATTGGTTCTAGTACCAATCATTGAGCCTAGAATAAATAACATCATTCCATGCTGGGAAATGGCCTTATTCTTCTGATGGTTTGACAAGTTTTTAATCAGCATTGCACCATGCAGAGCCGGAAATAATAACTTGATTTACATGCAGTCTATAAGTGACATTAGATAACAAATAGTTCTCAGTAGGGCAGAAATACGGTAGGCTTTTTGGTAGCTAAATATTATAGCTTGTCACACAAATGGCTATCATTGTTGAAATAAAACTACAAAAGTTGATTCTAGTAAATCACATCCCAAACTGGTTATTTGAACAGAAAGCCAAGTCATTGAGATGGATTAACGGCATTAAATTTTGGGTGGGTATATGCCTGCATCAGTTTCCATGTCTCTGTAGTGTATGCCAATTCTTTTCAGATGACATGAACTTGAGTACATGTTTATTAAGTGATGACAAATAAATAATGAAGTGAATGCCTTTGAGAAACACCTACTTAAATGAGGTAGTAACAGTGTTGAAAATATTCTATGTAGTCTTGACTGAAAATTATAATAACTTTCATTGAGTCTCATGATTTTATTTACCAGTTATTTTTAATTGCCAAAATGTTTTAGGCAGCTTAAGTTAATTTACCCAGAAAGATCTCATTTTCAGTTAACTGATCAATCTACTCAACTCTGTCATAAAGCATACCTTTTAATTGAGACAAGGTATTGCTCTCTTATAAGGCATCATTCTATGAGCCCAGGACTTACCGGTACTAGGTTCATGATGCTAAGAGAAAATACAATGGAGTTATTAATAGCTTTCATTATGTACCTTGACTCCTCTGTCTGAGACCACTGGATAAGCTAACTGTTTGTTTCAGTTTTTTCACTTAGACACAAATGAAGGATAGACCCGATGACTCACCTTTACAGTGGTTAGTTTTATTAACTGTCCTCTGCGCTATTTCTAAACCAATTGGAAGAAAAATTGAAATTAAGGTATAATACTTGGATGTCAATAAACTCTAAGGTGTGAAAGAATCATAAAACCAAGGTTAGAAAAGAATTGATTCAACAGACAAATAAAACGTGAATGCTCATCTCCTTCCATTCAAGTCTTCTCAAAGGAATGACTATTTCATCTATTTAAAGAAGTGAATTTTATAACTACCTTCAGTTAAACTTCTAATGTTTAGCAATTCTTAATATTGAACACAATTTTTATATCTAATTCTGTTAATTCTTGTTTACAATAAAAGTATAAAAATATTTTAAATCTATTGGGACCTATTTACATACATATATTTACAGTTAGTTTTTTCTATACTGTTGAAGTTACATGACCAAAAATAAAATTTTACTTTTTAGAAGGGTTAGTCTATATTTCAAAACACATTATTTTTATGTTATTTTAAAACATATTTTCATCTTCAGATATTGTAGTAGATTTTATTTTGAAGGATGAATTACCCTACCATATTCTGAAGCAAATTTAGCCATTCGTTCTTTTTCCAAATTGTTCCTGCAAGAATGTTAGAAGTTCAGTAATGATACAGTGTTTATTTTATTGAGTGTATGATCATTTATTTAATTCCTGTTTGTATTGTGAATTGAAAAATTGCAAATGATTATGTGTCATTTTTTTATATTTGTATCTATAGCTTCTGACCACATAGCAGATTTTTATTTTGTATTTGTTTATATATTAACTAGAATCTAGTTTTAAATTCTCAGTTGCCTGATATCATCCACAATGCTCATGTTATAGTTCTTCAAAATACACACTTGTATATATACTTATATTACATGTATAATACATGTATATATAAATATATAATGTTAATATATTTATAAAACTATGAAATTTAGAATAAGATACAGGCTGATTTTATATATAGCAATAAGCAGAGACTACAGTTGAGTTAATGAGCAGATTAATTGCTTTATTCTTCTGCTGATTCAAAGTCATTATGTGAATCTTGAATCTACAGGTACATATTATGCTTAGTGGCCTACTCTGGACCAGTTTTTCTGATCCTTTTTTCCACTGGGAGACTTGAGATAGATAGTATGCACATACGTTTCAATTCCACGGTGCTAACTAGACATGCTAGACTGTGGTTCTAATTCCACCACTCTTTCTCATGAAACACAGTACATATCAGATGGCAAATATCTTAGGGCGATCTAATTACCAAAATACATTTAAATATATTCTAATTGGTTAAAAAATAAATTGATCACAAAAGCAAACTTCAGTTATGTGTAGAATTATACATGCCACATCATTACAGATATAGACATAGACAATAGACCTATTGAAATACAGTGCATTCTTTCAATAGTTCAAAAAATATATATTTTATGTAAGCTTAGTCACCAAGTATTACCATTAACAACTATTTGTAATGACTAAAAAATGATAATGAAAATAATTTTTCTCAAAATTACACCATAGCAATCCATATTGTAATTTAACACATAAAATTCAATACCTTTGGAGATGCAACCTATTATTACTCCCTTTCATAATTATTTGATCCCTATACATTTTTTCTTGATATGCAAAGGAAAAGCCAGCTATAAATACAAAGCCATGGACTTGCTTTCTGGAAAAATAGATTGAAAAACAGGACAGACTACACATATATGAAACATTTCCCACCAAATGGATGCTTCTTTTTTAAAAAGCACATTCATTTTATTCATGAGACAATGTGCACTGCATGTGCATTCATGCAAGAGACAGAGACATAGAGAGACAGAAAAAGAGAGAGAAGAAACTTTGACAGGGGTTGTCATACAGAGTTCTCCTATTTCCAGTCCTCTAGCACCTCAGAATCTTGGGGCACCCACATGTGTGCTAGCATAATTTCAGGCCCGGAGATCTGAACCCATGTTTGATCATGTGGTTTGCAGCACTGTAGTTCAGTTTGCCACTGACTGCACCACCAGATTAGGCCCCATCTACTCAATGCATCATGTTCTAGTGTTACCCAGCTTTTGTTAAAATAGAAACAAGGTGTTTCTAACAATTAAAAGATGGTTTTGAAGGTGAAAATAATGATAAAGGAGGTTTTTGGAAGAAGAGGATGGAGAATTGTGGAGTTATGAGAAAAGAAAAAATGGAGACCAATTGCTTCCTCTGAGAAAATTCTGGATGTATTCAAGAAAAGATGCATTTATTGGAAAACTAAACAAAGCCATTGGTAAAAGATAAAAAGTAGGAAGCCCAACACTCTATAGTCATGAAAAGGGTCTATACCATAGTATATTGCACAATAAGAATGAGGACAAAAACCTTGTACCTTTTGAGACAAGAAGATTCCACATAATCTTGTACAGATTACAAGAGAGTTAGATGGCATATCCAGCATGCATGATGAGCTTCCAAGGACCCTGTAGGGTCTTGGCCACCATATGTAATTTTCAAAGTTAATATTAGTATATGGTTCTTTCTCTTTATCATAATACTTTATAAACATTGTTTTTGAATCTTTTGACAGAAAGAGTCTGGCTGTCTAGGAGTTCATAAAGTTTCAAGCCAAGTAATCCCTTTCTAGTGAAATTTTGTTGTGGGTAGTAGTGATGGTGTCTTGTTTTGTTTTCTTTTATCCTGGATACTAACATAGAAGATTAAATACAATATGTATGATCTGTAGGCTTCAAAAAGAGCATTTTAATTTTTAAAGTGCTCAATTTTTTATCATAAAATAGCTTTTTAATAGAGGTTTTTCTAAGGGCACGTGCCCTTGCAGAGAGACAAAGAGGGACAGAAAGACAGAAACCAAGAAATCACACCCCAGAGGGGATGACCATGCTGCAATCCCTTCTCTTCCATTCTCCTCTCAGGATTTTGGGCATGCATACACACATGCCCAGCATGAGGTTTAAGCCACCAGGTCTGAGACTTGAACCACAGTTGACTACGTGGGAGTCAGTCCAGCAATGTAAAAATTACATCATATGTTGGTCCCCATAAAATTGCTTACTTAAGTAATACCTGATTTCAAGGGCAGTTTGTATAGTTTATATCAAAGAAATACATTTGGACTTTTCATTATTCAAACAGCATAAGAATATTTAGAGCAAGATGGTTCCTTTTGTCCATATGACTGGTTGATTCAATTCCATATGGTACTTTAAAAATGGTGACAAAATAGAAAACCTATACATTTCATTGTCAGCCTGAACTGTACAGAGACTGGTTAGGAAGTAAACATAATGTTTAGAATGAGTATAACAATATTTTTTAAGGAATCATACTGAATAAATCAATAAATCCTGTTTCATGGTTTGCAAGACCACTCCTAGTCTGGGCTGCATCTACCTTTATAATCTCACTACGACACTGCCTTCCACATTCTCTTCAATTTAGCACCTCAGACCTTGCAGACTTTCCCATCAGTGTCTCATCTCTTGCATTGCTTCCTGATCTTATTCATTCCATCCCTTCTGCTTAAAATTCTCTATTTTTTTCTATAGATGATGAAGTCATTATATTTAAGATTTTAACTCAGATATGAAATTGTCTCTGAACCTTTGCCAGATGACTCTGTATTAAAAAGAAAATCACTGTGATTTGGGGACACGAGCATTGACTTGGAGTCACGTTTCCTGAGTTCAAATCCTAGCTCCACTGGCTACTGTATCCATGGCTTTGGACATGAAGCATTATCTCTTAGAGTTTACAAGTATGGAGCTAATATCCATTATCCCTTACTTCCGCTAGTGTACTTAAAGCACTTAAAATAGAATGTGACCCACCATAATTACTGTTAATATTAGTGGTTATATTTATTACTTCCTAAAGAAAATTAATGGCATCATAAACTGTGTCCCCATATACTAATTGCATAGCTCTATTATCGCACATTTTATTGGATTGTTCTTGGATATGTTCACACTTGATTCTCTTGCTATAGTTAAACTCTACTCTGTGTTCTCAAAGAGGTTTTGGTACTTGGAATACAAGTGGTGATCAAATCTGTTTATTGAATGATCTGTTCATTATCCTAGTTGCCATGGAAGATTTCTGTTTAAGGAAGAGAAAGAAAAAAGGAAATCTTCATGAAGATTTTAGAGGCATGCTGCTATTCAACACATACTCTGGAATATGCTTGGCATTATGAGCAGTGAAATTAATGGCATCTAATGCTATATATTCTATTACAGTTGTTTCTGGCTTTAAAATATCCCAAGGGCGCATGACAGTAATGAAATTGAGGAGGTAGCAGAGACAACAATGATAAGTCTTCAGTAATCATGTCTTGATATGTTAAATTGTAAAATCTGACATTGAAATATTCATGGAGTCTTTAAGATTGGGGAGAGAAAGAGAAGCTCTGTGAAACTAAAGTCTGAACTGACCTAATTTCTTTTGTAAGGTGTCACATTTGTTAGTGAAGTTAGATGTGGAGATGAATGCCTACAATAAGATAACTAGACACACTCTTTAAATGTTTTCTGTATTATGCAAAGTAGCTTATGAATGTTTTTCATTTACTCTTTTTTTCTTAAAATAACAACTTCCACATTTAAAAATTGGAGGTGATTAAGAAATTACTTGCAAAACCAAAGTGTTTCAGTATTTTTCATCTATTTTGTTCTAATTCCCAAAAGATAACCTAAATTCCATGGGGCCAGATGGCTCACCGAAAATCTTTTGACATGGGGTTCATGTTAAAATGAAGTCATTTCCGAATGATGCCAATGTTACTTCATAGAATCTTCCTAATGAGCTGGCACAGTGTGCAAGGGAAAGGACAGATAGAAAGCTTAGTGTGTTCAATAAGAACCTTCTAGGTAAACAAATAAATATGCATTATTTATGCTGTCATGGGCAAACTAATGGAAAAATGGTATTTTCAATTTTATTGACAAAGTATTTGGAATTTACTATTAATTGGTACAGAATATTTTCATTCACTATAGTAATATAATTATAATATCTCCTTCATGTCTAATAAGGCTATCTCTGCTTCAAAAAGCTACAGAGTACTAAGAGCAGACTACATGGCCACCTAAGTAACCCAGTGTCCAGAGCATCAAGCTGTTTGAGTCCGTTCATTCCCATTCAACTCAAGAACAGGCACATAATTAAGGCCAACATCACATACTTGATTATTCAGTGGCTTCCAAACTGAAATTCCTTCAATTCAGCCTTTGTCTTAACTATGATATTAGGTCGTCAGGAAAGTCATGATGTATTTTTCTGGGCAAACATGTGTCATGACTTTCTCTGTGACCCAATATTTCAAGGCTTATTTTTTGAGAACCTATTATGTTCTATGAATTGTTATGGTTTTTCAGCTGTATCAGTGAATAAGACGAACCTATCAGTTCATTTAAAAAAAAATAGAGAGAGTGAGAGGTTTCATCACTGATAAAGAATGAGCTGGGACCAGCTGTAACACAACTGAATCACATGGGAAAGGTCCTGGATTTGTGTCCTAGGATGTTCCTGAGCATGCTGGACGTGATTGTGGTCATGATTCAGGCTGGCTAAGACTGAGAAGGATTGTAGCATAAAGACTCTGTTGGAGGCTCATCTTTCTCTTTCTTGGAATATATAAATAACCATTTTTTTTTAAAAGGTTTTTGCCACAGGGCATGTGTACTAACCAGAGAGAGGTAGTGAGTGGGAAAGTGAGAAATCACCCTGCAGAGGGAATGGCCACACTATAATCCCCTCTCTAATTTCCTCCAGGATTTTGGGTATGCAGACACACAATAAATAAATTTTTCTTAAAAACGAGTTTTTCCTGCACTCTCTGTTACTAACAATGTATTATCAAATATCATATGAAATAAATAACCTAGGAATATTTTTTAGTAATTCATTACTTCTTTTTCTTACTAAGTTTAGAATCTTTTACAGAAACTTGCTCCATGCAGCCACAGAAAGAAAAATTTCTTTTATTACAAAGAAATGATCACTCATCACAGAAAATTATTCATTAAATTATGCTTAACATCAAATTTCTAAGTTCTTTTAGTATTATAAAATTATTTCTCTAAATAATATGTTTTGCTAATATGCTAATATTTCAAAAGTTATCTCTGCACTAAGAAAAAAAATCTTTGAAATTTATTATTATACTTTCTAAGAAACTTATTAGGAATTGAAGGATAGAAGCATTTGAAAAGTATGCAATTTTGAAATTAACATGCTTCCAGTTAATTCTGCAAGTGCCAAAATATGCTACCATTATTTTTTTTCTTTATTCAGGAAACTTCCATGAAAAGAGAAAAAAGTAAATCAAGAAACATAAAATTGTCCTTTGGGATTTTTGTTTATATAATACAATAGCCTAGAAATTTTGTTGCTCATAAAATAATGTTTCTAGCTCTAATGATGATAATGTGTTAATATGAAAAGAACCCATGATTTAAAGAGGTGGATATCACATGGCTGACCTTGTGGTTTGCGTCCTGGACTCAGTAGCTTGAAAAACATGCCAGGAGTGTGTGTTATGTGCATGTCTAAAATCCTGAAAACAGTGAGAGAGGGAAGAGAAGGCTTGGAGGTATGGCCATTCTCCCTCAGGGGCACTTTCTGTCTCTCTCTGGCCAAAAAGAAAAAGAAATCATGAACATGGTAGTTTCACTCCCTGAGAACTAAAATAATCTGATATTGACCACCCTGATATGCAGAGCACAGAGACACCCATTTTAAGCACATATTTTAAAATGGTGTATATACTCTTCATTAACAGTCAACTATATAATCCTGTAGTAATGCTAACAGAAGCCAAAAGTGCTTTAAAAATCAGAGAATTAAGAGAAAGGTCATTTTTCCCATGCTCCTTACTCTCACAGTAGCAATGTTGTCTAACTAATAACAAACATCTTACCGTCAGATATCACACACAAAATTCCCTTCACAACAATGTTCTTTACAAAATGAGATGACTTGAGGGACTGGCAGTTAGAGTAATGGCTATGTCGCTGGACTTCCATGTAGTCGACTGCAGTTTGCGTACTGGACCTGGTGGCTTAAAACTCACGCTGGGCACGTGTGCGTGCGTGTCCAAGATCCCAAGAGGAGAACAGAGGAGAAGGGATTGTGGCGTGGCCATCCCCCCTGGGGGGTGATTTCTCCCTTTCTGGCTCTCTGACTCTCTCTGTCTTTCTGGTGAGCGCACATGCCCTATTTTTTTTCCAAAAAAAAAAAAAAAAAAAAAGATGACTCGAGGGAATTGGACCTGGAGGAATTAATTTAATCTTAGCAACTGGCATTTGTGTTGTTTAATAATAGCGCCCTATTTATCAAAAAGAGTTTTGTTCGGCCAAGAATGTATTACCAAATATCCTATGCTGTTAAGGTCTTCAAATGAAAATGGATTCAAAATCATTCTTTACTTAGTCCCCTTTATGTGAATGGTGGAGTCACAATGCCCTCATCTTCAATTCTATTTAAGAGCTAGAATAACATCATATGGCAATGCTAATATGATGATTTCTGGCTTCTACTTTCCTACTAGAGATTTCTCTAACAACATTTGATTTATATTTTTACAGACACCTTGATTTCTGGTCAGTAATTTCAAATTTCATGTTAGCTTTATCTTCTTGCATGTGTTGGCACCTCAACGACCATTTTCAATTTATTTCTACCATAAATAATTTCATTCAAGGAATACTGTCAGATTTCAAAATTTAAGAAAAATGAGTCATTTTTAATCACAGTGAATATGCTGAGGCAAAGCAGGTTTTATTTATTATATAATTGAAGTTATGTACATGACAGCTTTGTTGAGTTTAAGAGCCAATTCAATTTTCCTGAGCAAAAATGGTGCAAAAATAAACAGCAAATCATTTTCTTCCTACTTTCTCAGCTCAACATGATTTCATAGTAATAATTACCCAGGGAACCTACATATGAATCAAAAAATATTTTCTAAGTTATGTAGTTAAAACAAAGAAGATAATTAGGGCGTTTACTTTCGAGTGAACTAGAGTGTAAACACGGTAGTAAACACAACAAAGGTTTAGAAGTATATAGCTAGGAATCACAGAAATTTTGTATTCTATGTTGCTATTTTTGCATCCATTCACAGCTGACCTTTGTAGGCCTTTTTCTTTCCAGAATGGACAAAAGGTATTTAAAAGGTCTTCAGATTTTTTTTGCATCAGACTTAACTACACTGTCACCAGGGGAAAAAGAAACAAAGCAATCAAACCAAACATCACCCTGAGTTTACACTAGAAAACACACAAGGAGTGCATTGCTTCTTCAAGCTAATACCCATAAGTTTTTTCTAATTAGTGGAAGGTTATGCTCTGGTTCGGCTTATTGCAAACAGACTCAATTGTTGGAAAAATCAATAATGCTGAACAGAAATAAAAAAAAGTACTGAGGCAGTGATGGGGCTGTTTGATGAAAGAATGTATGGAATGCCTATGCTTGCAATGTTGTTCATTCATTCATGCATTTGCAGTAATGAGAAAAGCTCTATTACTTTCCAGAAAAAAGAACTAAAGCAGTGGTTATAACCTCCTCAGTGCAGTATTTGTATATGTGCTGGTTGCACAATCTGTTCCAATGGAAAATTAAGTTTTACCTAATATAATAGCATCAAAGCCAGCCAGGTATTGTAAACAAGGTTAAAAAAGAGAAAGACAGATTAGTTTACCAACTGCTTTTTCTAAAGTAAATTACATTGGAAGGTAGCTGCATCAAATTTGTATATAGTCTAATGATACTGATTGAGAAACCTTTAATTATAAAGTTATTAGTAGATATAATTGTAGTACTTTTCTATGACCCCCACACACAACACAAAGCATGTGTGTGTATATATAAAAATTATACATATAACTTACATGTATAATTTATAGCCAGGATATTATATCTAATTTTAAACTAATATACATGCATTTATGTTAACAATATAAATATACTAATATATAGATGTAAATGGTATATGAACATGTTTTATATTATATTATACTAGATTATATATCTTAAATATCAGTATATTACATATATCTTACTTGTATATGCCACATATAAATATATTTATAAAAAGATCACATATAAAGTGCCATTTGTTCAATACAACACTTTTGGTTGAAGGGACAGGATTCAGAGAAGACAGATTTGTTCAAAGTCACACAGCTAGGAAAGGGCAGGACTGGAAGTGGAATCTGAATCTAAATCTAAATCTAAGGTTCTCTCAGACTTTTTATGTTCCTCCATGCAACAACTACTTGCCCTGTCAAACCCTGAAAGAAAGAGGAAAAAATGCAGATCAATATTTTATATATTAGTAACCAGACTAAATATTCATATTTGAAGTGTGGCGACTGAACATTTACTATTATTAATCATCAAAAAACTTAAAATGTTGGTTCTTATTAAAATGATATCTGGCTGCAATATTAGACCAACCTATATGTTTTAATAGTTCAATGCATAATTATGAGTATTTTATACTCTGCTTTGTGTGGAAAGCTGTTGCATAAAGCCTAACCAGTAGTAAGACAGGCATTTTTTAAATTATTTTATTTAACTTTATTTTTCCATTCATTTATTTATTTCAATTTGACCAGAGAGGGAGAGAGAAAGAAAGCAAGCTGCCAGGTCTGAAACTTGAACCGCAGTCGCAATGTGGGAGTCTAGCACCCTTAACCACCAAGCCACCTGCTGGTCCCAAGACAGGCATTTTGATATGTAAGGACTTTTAAAACAGTCTTTTTGTCAGTTTCCTACCTCAGATTAGTTTCAGGAGTGCAAACTACAGCCAGAGTTATGCCTTTTTTTTTTTTTGCCACAGATAAATATAGGGTCATTGGGAAAATCATGCCATATTTTTCTGTTTTTCTATGCAAAATGCATCATGACTTTCTTGACGACTGAATAGAATCTAACTCTGACCTTAACTCCATTCACACCATAGTTTGGCCACCAATTCCATTAGCTAATGTGTTCTTTGTAAGTCTAAAAGTAAATGACTTGAAAGAAATTCAATGCTTATTCATATGCCTCATTTTCGCTAGTCATTACAAATTCATTTACTTGAGTTTTAAATTATAATTTACAGTTAAGAAACATCAGGTGGGACGGTCAGAGGCACCATATTGTCTAAGCATCTATACATGCTTTTCATCTTCCTCAGATATTTACATAGCTTTTGTATGTGGGTAGTTTTCCTACCAGTTTCCTAATAATGCACAAGCAGCAGGACATGAATATATGAAGCTGTTTTTTCTATCAGTCTCTCTGGGAACAGTAACATGATTTCAGAATAATAAAAGTGCAGTTTTGTGAAATGGCTGAAATGCAACAATGTTGTGCTAATTAAGAGATGGTATGCAGTCAGCAGAAAGAGAAGGAGCTTTTCTCCTTGAATCTGTGACTGCAGATAGTCCCAAAGTTGTGAAAGGCTTTCAGAGTCACTCTGACTTAGGATATATCACTTGTAAGATTCATATGCTAGATCCTAGGTTTCTGTTCTAGTTTTTGAACAGCTGAAGAAAAAAAAAGAAAAAAAAACCACTATTGAAATAAATCTACCAATCTTCACTTTAAATGGTAGAAAT
Organism: Tupaia belangeri chinensis; assembly: GCF_000334495.1. Lineage (NCBI taxonomy): Eukaryota > Metazoa > Chordata > Mammalia > Scandentia > Tupaiidae > Tupaia > Tupaia belangeri. Next base: position 5,668,980 of record NW_006160117.1, on the reverse strand, counting down.
AAGGACAGCTGTGTGCTCATGTGATGTGTCTGCTGGACTGACAGCACTAGATAGATATGTCCTTAATTTTCAACTTAAAACTTTAAATATGACTGTTGACCTGAACAGAACTAGAAAGGATTTTTTATGATAAGATATGAAATTTTAATTTTGGAAATCTACACAGATTCTGAAAGTATAGTCCAAGTGATATAAAAGGATTGTTTAAAACTGCCAAATTTCATACATTAAAACTAATCTATAGTCTATATATCCTATTTTAAGCAAAAAGCTGATATAATAGCATTCTAAGCAAAAAGCTGATATAATAGCAATAAAACAAATGTAAGGCTAATGTTTTTGACATTTGCCTTTTTTTTTCCTTTAGTGTATTTCTGTATATTTCTTTTCCCTGAAATAGCCATGGAAATGCTTGGGATAGAGAGGTGATCCGCCATTATTCATTGCTGACTACAGAAAACTAGGCGCCTTCAATGTATAAGTCATAAGACCACAATGGAAATTAGAATAGCAGGTTGGCAAGTAGTTTAGTTCATCTCCCATCATTTTGAGGGACAATGTAGATGTTAAAGTGTTGGTCCTGCACATTAAGGAAAGAACTTTTGAATGGTATTCTATTTTAATCTAATTTTACAAGAAGTGGATGTTTTTGAGGGGGAAAGGAAATATATAAAATATTGAGCAGTCGTTTGGATGGCGGATAGAAAGAAGAGAGTTGGGAAAGAAGATTGGCTAAGGTTCTATACAACAGAATAGTCTCTACACAAGGTAACAAGGGTGGCAATGAAAATAGAAAAGGTAGAATAAGCTCTGAATAATTTAAAAGATATAGAACACGAGCGAAGAGCTAAAGAAGAATTGTAGTATGACAGAAGTTCAAATCTCAGAAAATAAGAGAAGGATGGGATTGGACATTGAAATAAGGAAGTTTTGAAAGGATTTGTAATTTGGGGAAAAAGACAATGAGTTTGATTTTAGACAAGTTGAATTGGAGAGGCCAGGGGGACATCTAGTTGGATATATCTATTAGGAAGTTAGAGATGAGGAACTAAAATTCTGGATGGTTGTCTGATGCATAGAATCCGATTTTAATGTAACTTTAATAAGGGTGAGAGGTTAAATTCTCAGATAATATTAGAACTCCAAAAGAGAAAATACTTACAATATCACATTGGACTTTTAATGTATGCAAGGAAATGAGGCAGGGAGCATGATTTAACCCATGGTGCTTTCAAACTGACTGAAAATATTATGTTATGGAGTTATTATAGTAAGGCACTCTAACTTTGCAAAATGTCATTTTTTAAACATTTTTGCTATAGATTGAGTGTGTTTGCCAGAGAGAGACAGAGAGAGACAGTAGGAGGGAAAGTGAGAAATTACAGCCAAGAGCAATATTCATGCTGCAATCCCTTCTCCTCCAATCTCCTCTTGAGATTTTGAGCATTGGTGTACAGGCGCTCAGCATGATTTTCAAGCTGCCAGGTCCAGGACTCTAACCAAGGTTAGCCATGTGGGATCTCAGACCCTTAATCACCACACCACCTGCTGGCCCCACGACATGTCATTTCTTAATCCCAGGATGCAAGGATGGTTATGTAGCCATTAGCATGGAGCTATAAGATGCCTTAGAAGCAAATACTTACATTATCTTAACAATCAAATATTCAAATAAGCGCATTTGTATTTTTATTGCAACTTGTGTAAGTAATTCCATTAAAAGAAGCTTAACAAGTTGTATACATTTCCACCATGACTGCTGGATAAAATAAAAAGAGTTTCACACCGAGAATCAGTCTCAAGGATTGTCAAGGGGGCAAATATTGAATGAAAAAAAAAATACTGAAGAAACAAAGAGTATGAGGAAAAGTTTGGTTTTTTAAAAAATCATGATTATCAAAAATTTCTGAACATTTCTCAGTTACATATGAGAACAAAATTTAGATGTCTCACCATCCTAAATGTATGATCCATCCATTACTCATTATTTGGGCAGAATGAACAAGAGTAACATTACCTACCTAATGATCCATTTAGAAGGGACGGCATAATACAGACGAACTAAAAAGGAAAACGTAGCCAGACGTGGGACTGAGCTGGGCACTTTATTATGTGCCCTTCAGCACATCAATTAACCTCACAGAAATTTCCTTTCCCGTTATATGAAGTAGGGAAATATTACCTAATTGGATTTCTCTGATCTATGAGGATGAAATAATGTGGAAGAATCCTGTCAATGTTCAGGTCAGTTCTTAGCATTCCCATTAGATTGTCTGACCAAATCCTTTGCTCTGTGGTGCAATCCAAAATGTTATCCGTAAAGCAAGTACAAATGTGATACTTCCTGGAGGGTACACCTGAGGGAGCTTCTGCCAGGGCATCTTATGCAGGGGGAAGAATGGATCTTTTTGTCCTGGCATATAGAAACTCTCTATGGGAGTCCTGCTCAAATCCCCATGATTCTCTGCGTTGAGACTCAGAGCAAGAAGAAAGTATTAATGGTCTTAAAATGACATGGACTCACAAGAATGGCATGTAGAGCCATTTTGCCTTGCAGTGTGTGGAATCTTTTATAATTATTTCAGCCGTTCCTAAGGGCTTTAATCAGGCATGATGGGACCTCTCTGTGCTCTGCTGAACTCCACAGAAGCTGTTACTATGGATAGGATACTAGTCCTGAGTCAGCAAATCTATTTAATGTAGATAAAAATCTTGTCTAGGAAGGTGAGCTTGGGGTGGGAGGAAGGAAAAAGGTTTTCTGTCCTCTGTGATCTGGAATTGATTCCCAAAGCAGCCTGAAAGAAAGAGAAACTTTAAACAAAGGATGAGGGCATCAGAGGGCTTGCCTGGAAGTAGGCTAAAAATGAACAGAAAATGGATAATATTCACTTTGAAATTTAAATCTCTTAGCTTCTGTGATCTTAAAGATAACATTCTGGGGAATGCTTCTGTATTATGTTGAAACAGAAGTTATGAAAATCTCCTAACATAAAATAATCAGCCTTCATAAGATGAAGCATTTTGTAGCCAGAATTCTCTAGTCATTTGCTATAAAATGCATATTGTTACATATTATTTTGAAAAAGATCCGTAAAAGAGTAGCTGAATATAAGATTATTCTGTCCAGAAAAGCGACTCAGAGATTATTAAATGAACTCATTGTATGCTAGCTAAGTTACTAATTAAATCTACTTGTAATAAAAATTGTTTGATAGTTTAATGTTGAAATAAATATATTTCTGAGATGTTTCATGGCTCTGGCTATAGAACAAAGACTTATTTTGCTGTCACCTTTTCAGTAGTTCATTTTATAAGTACTGAAAACAAACTAACAATTGAACATTTGAAGACCTCACTGAGAACATTTTTCTTTCTTTTTTTTTTATCAAATATGTCACAGTCCTTATTATAGGATAGAAGTACTACACAAAGGTCAGTGGAAGACTCAGGTACCTGGCAAAGTCAGATCTGAACAAATTCATGATTTAGTGCTACATGTCCTGTGACCTACATCGAAGCTCTTTCACATACCCTTCTTTTGATGAACTTTTCAATGTTTTTCCATGCTGAACATTTTCTTTGGAATTTACTGCCTTTCTTCTAAAAGCTCTGTCCTCTAGAGCAATAGTTTACAAACTATTTTCACGATGCACCCTTACCTATAAAATTAAAGTGAGTGGACGCCTTCAGAATACGTGGGTACTCCCTCTGAATATGAAGTACAAGCACAGACTATTATACTAACATATGAAAACCACCATAAATAATAAATCAAAACTTGAACAGAGGTAAAGATCAAATAACTATTAATATATCAATGTTATTTTCATTGCATTTATTTAAAATACAAAAATAGTTTTGTGCTCAAAACTGTGTGCATCAGATTGGATCGGATCAGACTGGGATTTTTTGTGACTTAAGAAATCATACTGGGAGGACCAGCAGTTGGCGTAATGGCTATGTTGCTGGACTCCCATGTACTCAACCACAGTTCGAGTCCTGGACTCGGTGTCTTAAACTCACAATGGGCATGAGTGTGTGTGTGCCTAAGATCCTGAGAAGAGAATGGAGAAGGGATTGTAGAGTGGCCATCCCCTCTGCTGGGGGGGGAGGGTGATTTCTCGCTTTCTGTCTCTCTGTTACTTCCAGTATGATATGATCTCTCTCTCTCTCTCTCCTTTTTTTGTTTTTTTTTTTGTTTTTGAGATGTTTTTGCTCTAGAGTGTATGTGTGCTTGCCAGAAAGACAGAGAGAGAAGAAAATAAGGATGCAATACAGAGGAGAGGCTCCTTGTGAACAGTTCAAGACTAGTACTTGTTTATAGGAATCTGGGGGTTGTATATTTCTCAAGCAACCTTAAGTTTCGCCTTAAATTACAATTTCTCTATTCAGCCCTCCAGCTTTTGATGGGGCAGAAACCAAGGGAGAAGAAAAATAATGGAGAGGGTGTGACTTGCTCTGATCTGGCTGATACAGCACTTATTTTGTGAACACTGAACACTAAGTTGAAGGGATATGTTTCCAAACGGTTAAGTCAATGATGAGATACCTTATCAAGTAAACTATGCACTGGAAAGAACTGCAATTACTGACTAGATTAGGTAGCGAATTTCCAGACACTATCTGCTGCAGGTATTGATTCATTTTCTTCCTCTTTCCTGAAATACTGTGAGACATCACACCGGCAATTTGGGGAGCTGGAGCTAGTTTGGTGGGTCCTTTTGCACTGTGCTTTGCCCTGATGTCCGATCATGACTGGTGACTGCTATGACATTGAAATTTAACCAGAGGCAGCTCTTAACCACATTTGTACATAATTTTGTGTACAAATGCAAGTGTAGTGTATTTAACACACATCTGTGTTAATGGTTAGATCACTTTTGCTTATCCCTTTATTCAAATGATGATATGTCTATGACTGTCTGAAGAACCTAGTAAGTCATCCTTTACTTGCAACTTGAGACATGAAAATGTTTCCACTGTCCAACTAACACTCTCCTCTCTTCCTGTGCCTATCAGTTCTTCAAGTAACACAGAGAAAATCAGAATCAATAACTTCTTCAGACTGTTTTATTTCTATTCTAATGTTTCTGATAGTTCAGGAAATTGTCCTAACCATGACCTGAAAGAACTAAATGAACAAACCTTTTAGTGGTAAAACCCGATTCAATCTGCAAAGAAAAGAAGTTTGAACCTGCCGGGTGCTCTTTGGAAAGCTTTTATTAAATATATATTGTAGAATTTCATCATCTATTACATATAATGAATATAATTAACTGCTATACTGATGTAACTGATTTGCCATTAAACTCAAATAAATCCCTGATATGTATAAATGTTGATAATTCCGCTTAGAGAAATAATCCAAGATAGATATAATATAATGGCTTCTTAATTCTCATTTGGCATATAGTGTTATTTATAGGATGATACCAACTTTGAGTAAATATCATTTGGCATATAGTGTTATTTATAGGATGATACCAACTTTGAGAAAGGATTGTCAGACTTTAATATTCACAAATGGATTTGCTTAAAAAGAGCATACGCTATGAAGGTATAATTGTGTTTTGTGGTGCCCCAACGGGATCTTATCCTATTTCATGAAGTGATTTTTAATTATATTTAATATGATCTGATTTGTATTAAATAAAGCTGCAGGTTATTTGCTGAAAGTCAGTTGGGGAAATGTACAATGAAAAACATGACTGTAACTAGTCACATACAAAGTTATGAAGGTCAGAAGTCTGAATCAGAAAATGAGTCTAAATCTTAAAGAGAACTCAAATTAGTTAAATCAATATATGTCACTGGTTTAAATCTTTGGAGCTACTTTTCAGCTAGTATCCACTCCATAAGTATAGACTGAGCCGTTTCTTGAGCTAGGCACTGAGCTAGAATCTAGGAATACCAAAAGTAAGAAGTAATCCTTGGGACCAGCAGTTAGTATAATGGCTATGTCACTGGACTCCCATGTAGTCGACCACAGCTTGTGTCTCAGACCCAGTGGCTTAAACCTCATGCTGGGCACGTGTGCATGCATGTGTGGCCAAGATCCCGAGAGGAGAATGGAGGAGAAGGGATTGTGGCATGGCCATGCCCCCTGGGGGGTGATTTCTCACTTTCTGTCTCTCTGTCTCTCTCTGTCTGTTTGGTGAGCGCACGCGCCCCATAGCAAAAACCTCTCAAAAAAAAAAAAGTGGATGATGGAGAGAGGGTAGGAGGGGCAAAAGGAAGAAATACTTAACAAACAAAATAATGTAAAGTTCTTTGTTAAAAATTATGTATACAGTAATAGTCTTGATTTGATTGTCATGTACTACACACATACTTTGAGAAACCATATCATGCACTATAGAGATGTACAATGATGGATTGTGTGCCATGGAGACATACAATGATGGAATGCAAATCATTTTTAAAAAGAAAGAAAGAAAATGGAAGGCAAATGTCAGATATCTCTGAGGAAGGCTATTTCAGTGCTACTGTCCAGTTGGATTTTATCAGCACAGCTGTCTGCCATTGGTCTAACTCCCAAAACCACCCTGAAAGAACCATGTCATTTTGACACATGTAATAGGTTTGGCCAAATGGGGATAGGGTTCAAAGTCATGCCTGCCAGTTAGCTAAATCCCAGTGAAACTAAAATTCTCCCTAAAGAGACATCAAGTGCATCAACTCTCCTTCTGAATGGCACTGTGATTATTCTTCCACAAATGAGTAAGGAGCCTCAATTCTCAAGGCCCTCTCTATTTGTTTCCAATTTGACCAGACTCCACAACTTAAAACACAAAAGCACAAACAGCTCAAGGTATCATTACAACCAAAGTTAAAACCTTGTCAACAAACAAGCATGGCCTAGCTATTTTTTTTCCTACCCTCTGGCTGGATAGAGGGCAGACCTAGAGAAAGGTCATAAGTGAGTTATCTGAGGAGTATATCTGCCAGCCTATGGATCTTCCTATATGCACTTCTGTTAAAGAAATGGGAATTAACACATGCCAATCACAGTGCTAGAAGCTGAGGCAAAACTTATGAAAATATACATAAGACGTATTATATTTTAGTCACAGAAATGCATTAGAGTTTGGGGGTAGCAGGGAGCTGGAGGGAAGAGTAAAAGCATTCACTGTAGTTAGAATGAGTTAGAATGTTCCAGAATGCCTTCCTCTCTTCTTCTTATCCTATTCCTCACATTAATTCTACTTTAGTCTGTCCTTGCTTTTTTCCTAGATCTTACCCATCAAGATGAAGATTTTTAAAATGGGGATGAAATCAGAATCACTGAAATTAAAGTAAGATGAGGAGAGAATAAAGAATCTGCCCTGCCCATTGCTTCATATATACCACAGGTATCCATTTTGACTTCCTCAGAATGATCTTCTTATATGATAGTCTCATAGGTATAGGGTGGATTGGAAAAACTGGAATGTTAAGCCACAGATTGCCACCAGGGAGGGATGGCCTGCAGAGGGAGTAATGGATGAGAAGCAAGCATCCATCGTGAGTGAACTTTTGCACTAGATAGGTCTAATGTCATGTCCCAAATGTTCACTTACAAGGTGAACAGGCTCTATTACTACAGAGAGTTGGCATCTAAGTGATTTCTCTGACTTTTCTACCCATAAAAAAGGGTAAAATTGACACTGTGCCAGTTTCTGAGCCCAGTATTTAATAGACTGAGAGGTTATACTTCCCATTTCTTACAAAACTTGCTTGGTCTAGGGGATGCCAGTCACCATGTAAGAGTTCTGACTATGCTAAAGCCACCATGCTGAGAGTAGTAATGTAGCCACCCAGAGAAGCCACATGGAGAAAGAGAGATGCCTGAGTAATCTTGAGATGTTCCAGCTGAGGTAAAAATATGTGTATGTGTGCCAATATGCCTACAGATGATTCCAGTTCTAGCTCCTATCTGGCAGCAGCCATGTGTGAGAGCCACTCAGCTGAGCTGACTTGACCAACAGATATGTATGCATTAGCAATAAAGCATTGTTTTAAAAGCCACTACACTTCAGGGACGATAAAGCATTGTTTTAAAAGCCACTACACTTCTGTGACATTTACTATGCAATAATGTATAACTGAAAAAGTGACCCTGAGCAATGTATTTCATCTCTCTAATCCTTAGTTACTTTATCTATAAACTGGATATCATAGCAATGTCTAGGGATGTCTGAAGAAGGTTGTGACACTTTAATATAAAACAACACAATACTTCCCTTAAAAGTAAAACATATATATATTAGATATTGTCTGTTCTGATATTCAGAATTTGCCAGTTTATGAAGGTAACGCCATACACAACCTATAGCACCCCCAAAAGGGTCTATGACAGCCTTGTGATCAAACATACTTACATGTTTCTGCAGTGAAATATATTAACAGTCACAACAAGAGAAGTAAATAAGGATCTACAATCTCATAGTAGGTCAAGTATGTTTCAGACAACATATGCATCCAAGCTGAGTTGAATGATCGCAAAGACATTGGGTATTTCAAAGCTATTTTTGATTTTGAAATTTTGTGTAAAGGAAAGTGGACACTTTTTTCTAAACATAGTCACTACGTTATGTTTTTGCCTTCATTTCCCTTTTTGATTACTATAATGTAATAGAAACTAGCTTTTAGTATCAATTTACAAATAAAAAGCAGTGTCAATACATTCAGATTTGTTTGTTTACTTACTTGCCAGAGGATATGTGCTTTGCTTACTTATCCAGAGGATATATGTCAGAGAAAGTGAGAGAGAAAGCACCCCGATAGAGTGTGTTCACACTGAAATGCCTTTCTTCCATTCCTCCATCCTGTCAGGATTTTGGAAACACATGCACTTGCACCTGGTCCGGATTTCAAGCCAGTAGGGCCAGGATTTGAACTATGACCAGCCATGTGGGATCTGATTCCCTATGCACAGAGTTTATTTGCTGCATAATAGGGCTGGCCCTATTCAGTTTTTGAGAGCACATTTGCTAATTACTGTTAAAAAGCCTTTCAAACAGTCTTTTGGTTTTGGCAGCTGAAATTCACAGTCAGCTCCTTATTTTTTCAGTTGTGTGCAAAAGAGAAATATAGCACCAAGGGAAAGGTATGGTCCGTCAAAAGAAATGCTATTTAGCAAGACATACTGTCTGTAAGTCAAGATTCATCTGCTTTTTCTCTTCCAGAGAATCTGTCTCACATCTTAATGACCCCATGGCATCCCAAAGCAGAGTAGTATCCCAGGTAACCAGGAATAAGACTTGCAAGATCATCAAATAGATGTGGTAGGGGACTCTGTCATAGTTAATTCACTTTTGTTAAATCCTCCAAGTGCTAATTTACCCAAAGGGCTTTTTCCCTCTGCATTTAAATGAAACACAGTAGGAAGATGCCTCCTTTTTCATAGCCTTCACAATTATGAGCATTTGAAGCATCTGGTACTGCCTATTTCATACACAGAATATGCTGAAGGTAACATTTCCCCCAGTGGAAAGCCAGACAAGAATTGCTACAGGGAGGGAGGAGTTAAACTTTTTAAAGCTTAGTTTCATCCTCAATGTGAACAAAGATTACCCCCTAAATGTATATATTTTTTCCCGAGGCCTGGAAGAAAGAGCAGAATCATACAAAACTCCATTATTATGAGACATTTTCTTTTGTCTGAAAGTAACCAGATATCTCATGGCCAAATTATAGAGCAGTGACAACGGTTATTTAGTTCTGAATAACACAGCACTGCAAAGCACTGTGAACCCAGAGCCAGGGAGGATGCAGTCATTGTCAATGACTGAGGAACATCTTCGACAGACGTCAAAAGTGCTCATTGCCATAAATGCATTGTTTCAGTTTAACCTCAAAACGTCAAACCACCTCTGAATTTCTTGACCTCCCCCCGCACACACACACGCACGCGCGCACACACACACACACACACACACACACACATACTTCCTTCTCAATTGAGATTTTTCTTTTTCTTTCTTTTTTGAGGAAACCTTAAAAAAATCTCTGAAGCCTCTCTGTGTAAATATTTGAAAGCAGAGTCTTGATCCCTTTCTTGTACTTTGCAAAGCACCATTTACATGTTTAGCACTACAAAAAAATGACTAGCGAAAAAAGAAAAGACTGTCCTAATCTTACTATGTTCTCTGAGTTTCAGTCTACAATCAGTATAAGTCTACAAACTAGAGGAACCGATTGAATACAAATACCAATTTTACATTATAAATTCAGAAGCTAACTCAAAAGGTATGCCCAAAATGTATTATTAGCTTAGCGTCCCTCAATAGTGTTTTGTTTGTTTGTTTCATTTGTGTGGTTTCAGTAATTTGTGCATTTATGCCAACACTGTGTACATGTTTTGTGGTCACAAACCCACCATCAGTGAGGATAGAGAACTTTATTCAATCATGAAGAGAGTACATATTGACTGTTTACATTTGTTCTAGGCATCAGGTGAGGTGCTGGAAAGTAAAGAATGAATGAGACATAATATTTGCTTCAGAACATGTCACAATCTATCCTAACTGCGGTAGAATAACATTTACCATATAAATTTTGTTAGTCTAATGTATAGATATAGGTATGGGTATAGTGTATAGATTATAGGCATGGGTATGGCTGGATATGCTCATACCTGTGCACATGTGCACACATAGGCACACACATAGGACTAATAAATTCTAGCTAGATGCTGCCAAGAGGCTTCTTGTGGACCTGCAGCTACAGAACTAGTGAGATCAGTGGAGGGGGCTGAAGATGGTTGCATGGAAAACAATCAGAGACTTGGGGTCTGAGGATATTCCAATCGGAGGAGAACCAGAGTGATGTTGGTTACTGATACAGTTCAGAGACAGATCCTGTGTTCTACTAGATAATAATTTCATAAGTGACTAGAGAACAAAGGAAATTATTTCAGAAATCAAGGGACATGATGCTTAATAGCACAAATTTTTCCTTGCAACTGTAAGGACTTGGGAAACCTCTTCCTTACCCCATATATGTGAGCAACATTTTATTTTCAACAAGAAAGAGCAGACAGGGGCTGAATAAGAGACTGAGCATCCTTACCTATGAGAAATGTGCCCTAAATGATAAACCAGAATGACGATCTGTTTGTCCTCTTTTACACAGCAGATGAGGACTCATGAAGGATATCAGATCAGTGTAATATAAAATATGAGTAAAGGAGTAATATTTCTTCAGCCTCTCTTATATGATAGAAATGAACTGTGTCTCCACTAAGTAAAATAATACACACACACACACACCATAGGGCATGTGTGCTTATGAGAGAGAGAGAGAGAGAGAGAGAGAGAGACACCATGAGACAGCATCCCCAGGTGAGGTAGCCATGCCACAATCCGTTCTTCTCCTTTCTCCCCTCTTGAGACTTTGGGCTGACAATACACACATGCCCAACATGCTTCTAAAACTACCTAGTCTGGGATTCGAACCGTGTGGTTGGCTATGTGGGATGCAGCTTTCTCTACCACCATGCCATGGGCTGGCCCAATACATAATTTTTATCATTGAAATTTGACAATCTTTCTCCCTCTAGATACAAGACTGTTATCAAAATTATTTTCAAAATTAACTTGTAGGAAAATGTTCTGAAGAATTTCCATTCCTTTCTGAATAATACTTTGCATTATTTAAAAAGTGAAAGCAATGGTCACCCCAGATCAAAGTTTCCCTATCTGTGGTTTCAGTTGCCATGGTCCACTGTGGTTCAAAATACTAAATGAATAATTCCAGAAAGAAACAATTTACAAGTCTTAAGTTGTATGTTGGTTTAAGTAGGGTGATAAAATTCCATGCTGTCCTGTTCTGTCCTGCCCAGATGTTAATTGTCCCTTTGTCCAGTGTACCCACACTATATACAGTAACTGTTCATTAGTTACTTAGTAATTATACCAGTTATCAGATCAAGACCACATAGTATATGTAGGGTTCGATACTATCTGGGGTTTCAAGGATCCACAGGGAATCTTGAAATCTATGCCTTGCAGAGAGGAGAGACTACTGTAATACTCATATATACTTTAAAATAATTAAGAAATTAGTAATGATAATATTATGGCATGCTGACTAGGTGTAAGGTGTTAGGATAAACTTTGTACATATATTATGATATTTATCATAAAATACATATTCAGTAAGTTCTATAATTACCTTTAAAAAAGTATATGTTTAAGGAATGAAAATGAGTTCTTTTTCTTTTTTAAGAGGTTTATGCCTTAGGGCATGTGAACTCACTATAGAGAGACAGAGGTAGAGACAGTGAGAAATCACCCCCCAGGAAGATGGCCACTCTGCAATCCCCTCTCCTCTATTCTCCTCCCAGGATATTGAGCATGCACACACATGTGCCTGATGTGAGTTTCAAGGCACTGGGTCCATGACTCAAACTGCGGTTGGTCATGTGGAGGTCCAGCAATGTAACTGCTATGCCATCTGCTGGACCCAAGAAGTGAGTTCTTTAATGAGCTGTTAGTAAGTGACAAAGTCCAGATTTTAATCCAAGTCTGTCTCTAGAGTCTAAATAATTAAATATTAAATTGATTATCTTATAGCATGTTTATTTGCATGTCCTCCTTGAAAACAAGAAAACAAGCATGTGAAGCAAATAGATGTATTTCTTATCCTCCTGTGATATTCTAACTGCACCAGAGGAAGGTTCAATTTTACTCTGGGAAACATGCTGGCTTCATACTTGTCAATGTATTGCATCATGTAGATTTGTCAAGTCTGGTCATTGAGTAAATTTTATCTCCCTCATTTTCATATCCTGCAATTAAACTGAAAAGTCTAACTAGAGAACTGGAAGAATAACTTGCCACTTATTTCTATCACTGCCTTGTGTATATGTAGCTATAGAGATTTCCTGAGGGACTGGTCAGTGCACTTCAGGCAGAAAATCTGAGTGAGGGTACCAAAAAAAGGGACCTAGAAGCACAGAGTTGTGTTTTATTTGTGACCCCTATCATAACCCTTGGGAAGGTATCATTTCAACATATCAATATCTTCATATTAATTAATAGCAAGTACTTGTGGCACTGCCTTCTTGATTCAGAAAACTTGAAATACCAACAAAAATAATAAATTTTATTCCTCATGACTTTTACTTTTTGCTAGCCGAATTATCTATAAAACATGAATGATCTCATCTAGAAGCAGTTTAATGTCCTAAAAACTTTAATGTACAGTCTCAGCATAAATCACATTTCTTTACATTTCCCCTATGTTCCCCCAGCCACAGATGGGAAGTAAAATAAACCATTCACAAAAATAAATGCACAGTTATAGGTAAAACTCTCAAGGATAACTCATTAATAAAAGAAATATTGCTTTTAAAAATTCACGCTGGGAAAGCTCATTTTGTATGTTGTGGAGATGTACAGTAATCAAATATTAAAAAAAAAGAGAACAATTTTTAAAAAATTCTTTGGAGGGTCAGCCCCATAGCCCAGTGGTTAGGTGAACCAGATCCCACATGGCCAACTATGGTTCAACCTCCTGCCCTGGCAGCTTGAGTAACAATGCTGGGTGCATGTACCTGCATGCATAGGATCCTGATGGGATGGAGACATGGAGTAGAAGGGATTGCTGTGTGACTATACCCTATGGGGGAGGGGGTGCTTCTTTTTCCTCTCTCTCTCTATCTCTGTCTGTCTCTCTCTCTCTGTCTCTCTGGCAAGTGCTTGAAAATCATGCTGGGCACTTGTACACATGTTATGGATGGGGAATATTATAAAACTGCCAGTTGTCCCTAAATTAATAACAACATTTTAATGTAATTGCAACAAAAATCCAAGTGACAGTTTTGAACTCTTGCCAAAATTATCTGGAAGAATTAAATATGCAAAAATAGTCAGGAAAGTTTTGATAGGCATGAAGCAGCAGGTAACAAAATGTAAATCGAGGTCACAGTAACAAAAATAATTTTCCTGATGTGTTGATGCAATAACAGAGATGTCAACATTTGTGTTTATCAGTGAGCTAGGGTTTTCTTACTTGGTAAAACAAAGGGTTTTCATTATTGTTCTTGTTGTTATTGTGCTTTCCATGTGCTTGCCCTTAAATGATCATTACAACCTAATGAAAGATCATTATCACTTAGGATCTTGTTTTTAATTGCCTTGGAATAAAAGTATTTCCTTATACAACAAATAAACAAAAAACAGAGATGTAAAACCTAGGATAAAATCTAGAAACATTGCAACCATAGAGAAGAATTTATTACATACTACAAACAGCATCACAAATCAATGAAGGAAGGATTTAGCACACAAAATGGGTTTTAAAAATGTGTTACGAAATTCATTTGCAAAAAAAAGAAAAAGAAAAAAGAATCTGGCTCCCTAAATTTCAGATATATAGGCGTGCTAATTTTAAAAGCATAGGAAGAAAATAAAGGTGGTTAGTTTCTTCTTCTTGAGGTAAAAATGTTCTTTCTAACCAGATATTCAAAGGTAGAATTTTTCTGGGAAAAAATTTTTTTTAATTCTTTAAGAATTTATTTTTAAAATGTCCCATATAGCATGTGCAATTGCCAGAGAGAAAGAGAGAGCGGGGGAGAGAGAGAGAGAGAGAAAGAGAGAGAGAGAGAGAGAGAGAGGTTAAGTGAGACAACATACCCCAAAGGGGAAGACCTTGCTGCAAACCCTTCTCCAGTCTCCTCTAGGGACTTTGGGTGCACAAGTACATGTTCCCAACATGCTTGTCAAACCACTGAGTCCAAGATTTAATTGGATAGTCAACTATGTAGGATCCAGTGACCTCAAGCACCATGCCACTGAATGGCCCAATGATGTTTTTAAGTAAAGTTTTAAGGCAAAAGGCAAGCTGAAAAAAAAAATGTTTGTGGGCCAGCTGCATATTACAACAGTTAAATGATGTGCAAGAGAGTTGGACGTCATTTAATCCACATGGCTGACTGCAGTTTGAATCCCAGCCTCGGGGGCTTGAAAAACATGCCAAGTGCATGTGTATGTATACTGCAAACCCTGACAGGATGTGGAAATGAAGGATAAAAGACTGTGGCATGACCATGCCCCGTTGGAAGGTGCTTTCTCTCTCACTCTGGCAAGTACATGTGTCAACTAGTAATAGCAAAAAAATGTTTGTAATGGGTTGCTGATATAATTGACATGTAAAACATTTATACAAACCAAAAAGATAAAAATGAGCATGCCCTCCATCAAAATATTTAGCCTGCTACTCTTACTCCCCCTCTCCACACACACAAGATAACTGTAAGGAGACTGATGTTAATTGATCTGACTGAGATTGTCTTTTCACCATAAATGTATATTAGAACACCATATTATACACCTTGGTTATATACAATTAAAAAAGAATGAAGGAATGAGCGGGACTAGCAGTTGACGTAATGGCTATGTTATTGTACTTCCATGAAGTCGACAGTGGTTCAAGTCCCGGACCCGGTGGCTTAAGCTCATGCCAGGCAAGTGTGTATGTGTACCCAAGATCCCAAGAGGAGAATGGAGGAGAAGGAATTGCAGCGTGGACATCCCCCCTAGGGGGTGATTTCTCGCTTTCTGTCCCTCTGTCTCTCTCTGTCTTTCCGGTGAGCGCATGCGCCCTACAGCAAAATCCTTGCCCCCCTCCCCCCCAAAAAAAAGAGGAATGAAGGAATGAGTATATCGATAGAAAAGTATGCAAAAAGAGAATCACTTAAAATTAAATAGAAATAAGCTTTAATATAAATTAATTAATATAACGTGTAGAAAATGAAAATGCCCAGACTA
>NW_006160117.1:5634382-5653200 GCF_000334495.1 Tupaia belangeri chinensis | reverse complement strand
TATTAAGTTTATATTTCTTCCATGAGAGAGAGAGACAGGGAAAGGGAAAAAGGGAGGAAGAGTGAGATAAGAACTCCCAACAGGGTCTTTGCACTATGATCTATATACCCTACTTCAGAAAACTGAGTTACAAGGCACCTGCATGCATACCCAGCCTGCATAGAAAGGCTCTGGAATGTAAACCCAGGACCTCTCCATGTGGGCCCAGTTGCATTATTGCTGCACTAATAAATGACTCAGAAATTTGAATATAAAACATAGAGTAATTTTAAAAATTTGAATAAGCATGGAAATTATTGAATCCTTCTAAGTATTATTACTCCAAAGGTATTTTAAACTCTATATTTTAATCATTAAACTTTATATGGATGTACTTCAAATCTCACATATCCTCACAGTAAATCTGTTCCTGATTATCTTTAATCATACTGCAAAAATGTGCATATGAGATACTACAGTTTCTGTTATGATCAACATTTTCTACTATAGATATTAACCTTGTGAATTAGAAGTGAAATTAGATAAAAATTCTCAATAGACATAAAAGCAGTGAAAGTACTTAACGAGAATAAGACAGTGTGGAATGGGGGGGCATGATGAGAAGAGGATAGAGAAAGATAGCAAGAGAACAAATAGAGAGGTAGGACGTTAGTGGGAAACAGATACAGCTTATTACCTATTACACGTATAGTATTCTCAACTGGATTGGTCTGAGACGTATTTCATGATGGGTAAAGTCCTTTTACAAGCAAAATGAGAAATAGTGATTGCCTGTTCAAAAAATAATTAGAATAATAATAATAATGATTGGGAAAAACAATGAAAAGATATTGAATGATGAAGCGGGGAAATTAATGTCTGGGGAGATTAATGTCTCTGTATTGACTGACATGCATGGCATTCCCTTTTGAAAAAGCAATGTAATACACTGTAAAGTTATATGTAATCCAATGTAATATAAAGAAGATTATGATGATCATAATAATTAAAAAAATGAAATAGAGAAGAAAAAACAAGAAAAAAGAAAACTGGCTTCATCTTATAATTTATGGAGTAGTGGTGGTGGTAGTGGAGGGTGGTGTCCTTTGTTGCTCCTCAGCTTCACTTTATCCTTTAATTTTTTTTTTGATCTGCTGACCTTTATGATATAGCTTATCAGTTTTTTGGTGTGCTTACTAAGTGGGTTTTATAAAAATTGTGAGTTGACCAAGGAAATATTGAACAATAAAGAAAAGAAGACTCAGCATACCATCAACAAATATATTTAAAGTGTCCAAATGGTACAGGGCTCTCTACTCTGTGATACAGCATTCCAGAATATAGGAGCTCTGTTATGGGTGCTGGAGAGATGTTAGGGATGATTCTTATAAACATTATCCTCATCTGGCTTGTTGTTATATAGGAATAGTCCATATTCCCCAAGCTTGGTTGATATTTGCCCCAAGTAGTCAGTTATTAGATATGTTGATAGCACTTGGAGTTATGCAAGACTTTCGGGGCAACTGGGTCTTATCTATTTCATCAGTTGTGCCTGCTTTCCACTTGTCTGCTTGATGGCATTCTGGCTCAGTCTTGAACCTTCAGCTTCAAGAAGTGCGTGCTTAGATTTTCGATTATTGCTCCAACCCAATCTGTGTGTGTGTGTGTGTGTGTGTGTGTGTGTGTACTTCTTGGAGGCACGGATTCATTTCATTGAGTAAATTAATTAAATATGAATGCAATTCCATTAAAACTAAAAATTTATATAATAATTTTGCCCAAAATTCTCCAAAGACTTTTCATGTCATTCAAGGTAAAATCCAAAGTCCTTCTTGTGCTTTCTAAGACTGTACATGATTTCTGCCTTCCACCATATCCTTTCTTTTTCTTTCTTTTTTTTTTTTGAGAGGTTTTTGCTATAGGGCATGTGCGCTTGCCAGATAGAGAGAGACAGAGAGACAGAAAATGAGAAATCACCCCCCAGGGGGGATGGCCATGCTGCAATCCCTTCTCCTCCAGGGATCTTGGGCACACACACACAGGCACCCAGCGTGAGTTTTAAGCCACCGGGTCCAGGATGCGAACCGCGGTCGACTACATGGGAGTTCAGCGACATAGCCATTATGCTAACTGCTGGTCCCCACTATATCCTTTCTTAATAACATCATTTCATGTTACTCTCCCACTGGTGTGCCCTACAATGGCCCTAAAGAGCCCTCTAGCTGTTCCTTGAACATATTGAGTATGTTCTTTCCAACAGGTCTTTGCCTTATTCCTCCTCCTTGGACTTCTTTTCCTCAGTATATTTGCAGTCTGCTTCCTTTTTTTCTTACGTCTTAAATCAAACATTATCTCTCTGTAAGGCTTTCTATAATTCTGTCTAAAATTTCAACCCTCCTCCAAACATCCATCTCTTTTCCTAGCCTAATTTTAAAACTCATTACTGATTTCCACAGAATATGCAAAATATTGTCTCCCTCATTAAATTCTAGATGACTTAAGGACAAGCGTTTTGGTCTGTTTTATTTACTGTTATACATGCAGTCCCTAAAACAATACTTTTTCAACAGTAGGCACTCAATAAATAGTTTTTGAATGAAGTAATGAATTTGTGGAGCTTAGCATATAAAAATGACAGAACATAAAGTCTGCTTTTGGAAGGACTTCTGATCTAGTGCATTTGAATAAAAGGGTAAAAAATAGTATAGTCATATACTAAATTCCAAAACATTAATGTACAAGGGTAACAAAAATATGAGAAAAAAAGATATGCATCTAACTCTACCTAAAAAGAGAAGTAAAGGATTCATGGTAGAGGTGACCCTGGAGCTGACTCCAGTCAATGTATTCTGGTTTTATTTCCTATGGTGGGTCACTGGACCTCATATCCTGACCTACTTTAGTGATGCCTTGCCAAGGGTGAATTCCAGGGGTGCCTTGTCTGGCCTTAGCCCAGGGAGGGTTGCAAGCAATTGCCATGGCCAACTGGAAAGGATGGTGGCTTTGAAGTCAGTTTAGTTTAGAATCCCAAGTTCATAGGAGAATCATAGGAAAATCTTGAATTCTGCCAGTTTCCCATTTTTCACTGATCATCACATAATGCCTTTTGATCCTTTACCCCAAAATACATGAAGTAAAATAAAAGTTCTATTTTTCTTACCAATTCACAAAAATATAGAGTTAGTGTGAGCAACCAGGTCTTTGTTAGCTATTTTTCTGTTTAAAAGTTGTTGAAAGTGTCCTTTTGTTGTTTAGGGAGAAAATTGTTATTTCACATAGTTTTCACTTCAAGAAAAGGTTATGGCAACTTTGCCTCAAGGAGACAGAAAGCAAAATAGAATGAGATAAGATTTTAGGTGCTCTTTTTAACTTGTTTCTACTTGGTCTACAAAACAGTACAACACTGTTTCAGCTGCCCCACTGTCTTCAGAGCAGGCTACAGAGAGGACCCTCAGGAGGTTTTTAGGTCACATAACCTTTCATGGGGTCACAGTTCTTTCTCTGCTCATCTTTCAGAGAGTAGTCCGAAAAAGTGAACTGGTCTAAGCATAGTAATAGAACAACTCTCATACTATTATATTTTAATTTCCTCCCTACCACCTCAACTTCTCTGGAGAGTGAAAAGGGCATATGTTGCAAAACCTAAGAATTAATCATTTGGAAATGGTTGAGTCTTTGTTATAGGCTTGTAAGTTTTAGGTTTATTGAATGACTTTAGTTAAAGAAAAAGACAGCTCTTTAATAAAAGTCCTTATTCTTTTGTGATTTTGTAACAGAATACCACAGGCTTAGTAATTTACAGTGAACAAAAATTTATTGGCTTATGGTTCTGGAGTCTGGTTCAAACCGGTCCTAACTAGTTTGAACTGGTTCTGGCTGGTTCTAGCTGGATCAAACCCGTCCTAACTGGTTTGAACCAGTTCTGGCTGGTTCTAACCAGTCCTAACTAGTTCGAACTGGTGCTGGCTGGTTCAAATCGGTCCTAACTGGTCCTAACTGCTTTGAACTGGTTCTGGTTCAAACCGGTACTGGCTGGTTGAAACCGGTCCTAACTGGTTTGAACCGATTCTGGCTGGTTCTAGCTGGTTCAAACCAGTCCTAACTATTTCAAACCGGTTCTGGCGGGTTCAAACCGGTTCGAGATGGTTGAAACCATTCCTAACTGGTTATAGTTGGTTCAAACTGGTCCAAACAGGTTTGAACCAGTCTTGGCTGGTTCTAGCTTGTTCAAACCGGTTCTAACTTGTTTGAACAGGTTCTGACTGGTTTGAACTGGTGCTAACTGGTTCGAACCAGTTCTGGCTGGCTCAAAGCAGTCCTAACTGGTTTGAACTGGTTCTGGCTTGTTGAAACCGGTCTTAACTGGATCAAACCGGTTCTGGCAGGTCGAAACCGGTCCTAACTGGTTCAATCCAGTTCTGGCTGGTTCAAACCGGTTCTTGCTGGCTGAAATCGGTCTAAACTGGTTTGAACCGTTTCTGGCTTGTTGAAACCAGTCTTAACTGGATCAAACCGGTTCTGGCAGGTCGAAACCGGTCCTAACTGGTTCAATCCAGTTCTGGCTGGTTCAAACCGGTTCTTGCTGGCTGAAATCGGTCTAAACTGGTTTGAACCGGTTCTGGCTGGTTCTAGCTTGTTCAAACCGGTTCTAACTTGTTCCAACTGGTTCTGGCTGATTCAAAGCGGTCCTAACTATTTTGAACCGGTTCTAGTCGGTTCAAACCAGTCCTAACTGTTTCAAACCAGTCCTGGCTGGTTTAAATATGTTCTAACTGGTTCAAAGCAGTTCTGGCTGGTTGAAACCGTTTCTGGCTGGTTCTAGCTGGTTCAAACCAGTCCTAACTGTTTTGAAACGGTTCTGGCTGGTTCAAACCGGTCCTAAATGGTTTGAACCGGTTCTGGCTGGTTCTTGCTGGTTCAAACTGGTCCTAAATGGTTCGAACTGGTTCTGTCTGGTTGAAACCGGTCCTGGCTGGTTGAAACGAGTCCTAAATGGTTTGAACCAATTCTGGCTGGTTCTAGCTGGTTGAAACCGGTCCTGGCTGGTTGAAACCAGTCCTAACTGGTTTGAACCAATTCTGGCTGGTTCCAGCTGGTTCAAACTGGTCCTAACTGGTTTGAACCGGTCCTTACTGGTTTGAACCAGTTCTAGTTGGTTCAAACCGGTCCTAACTGGTTCGATCTGGTCCGGCTGGTTGAAACATGTCCTAACTGGTTTGAACTGGTTGTGGCTGGTTCAAAGGAGTCCTAACTGGTTTGAACCGGTTCTAATCGGTTCAAACCTGTCCAAACTGGTTTGAAACGGTTCTGGCTTTTTGAAACCGGTCTTGGCTGGTCCTGGATTGTTCAAACTGGTCCAAATCGGTCCTAACTGGTGCAAACCGGTCCTAACTGGTTTGAACCGGTTCTGGCTTGTTCAAACCGGTCCTATCTGTTTCGAACCGGTCCTAGCTGGTTCAAACCATTCCTAACCAGTTATAGTTGGTTCAAACCAGTCCTAACTGGTTGAAACATGTCCTGGCTGGTTGAATCTGGTCCTAACTGGTTTGAACCGGTTCTGAATGGTTCAAACCGGTCCTAACTGGCTCATACCGGTTCTGGCTGGTTCTAGCTGGTTCAAACTGGTCCTAACTGGTTCAAACCGGCTTTGGCTGGTTCAAACTGGTCCTAACTGGTTTGAACCGGTTCTGGCTAGTTTGAACCACCAGTACTATTCGGTTCAAACCAGTCCTAACTGGTTCTAACCTGTTCTGGCTTGTTGAAACAAGTCTTGGCTGGTCCTGGCTTGTTCAAACTGGTCCTAATTGATCCTAGCTGGGTCAAACCAGTCCTAACTGGTTTGAAAAGTTCTCGCTTGTTCAAACTGCTCCTATCTGGCTCTAACCAGTTCTTCCTGGTTCAAACCGGTTCTGGCTGGTTCAAACCTTTCCTAACTGGTTCGAACCGGTTCTGGCTGGTTCAAACCATTTTTAGCTGATTATATTTGTTTCAAACCAGCCCAAACTGGTTCGAACCAGTTCTGGCTGGTTCTAGCTTGTTCAAACCTGGTCTAACTTGTTCCAACTGGTTCTGGCTGGTTTGAACCGGTCCTAACTGTTTCCAAACGGTTCTGGCTCGTTCAAAGTAGTCGTAACTGGTTTGAACTGGTTCTAGTCGGTTCAAACCATTCCTAACTGGTTCGAACTGGTTTTGGCTTGTTGAAACCAGTTCTGGCTGGTTGAAACCGGTCCTAACTGGTTTGAGCCAGTTCTGGCTGTTTCTAGTTGGTTCAAACCAGTCCTAACTGGTTCGAGCTGGTTCTAGCTGGTTCAAACCCATCCTAACCAGTTCGGACCGTTTCTGGCTGGTTCTAGTTGGTTCAAACCGGTCCTAACTTGTTCAAACTGGTTCTGGCTGGTTCATACCACTTCTGGCGGGTTTGAACCAGTCCTGGCTAGTTCTGACTGATTCAAACCAGTCCTAACTGGTTTGAACCTGTTCTGGTTGGTTCAAACTGGTTCTGGCTGGTTCGAACCGGTTCTGGCTGGTTTAACCAGGTCCCAACCGGTCCTGGCTGGTTTGAACCGGTACTAACCGGTTCTAACTGGTTCAAACTGGTTCTGGCTATTTCAAACCGGTCCTGGCTGGTTCTGGCTGACTCAAACTGGTTCTAACCAGTCCTACCTCATTCAACCTGGCCCTGGCTGGTTCAAACCAGTCCTAACTGATAGTATGTACAAATTTCTTGTTCACATTATTTTTTGCCTTCCCCCCCAGCACACGTGAACCTTTTTTTTTCCTGTGGGTTTGTAAAAATCATTTCAGAGTGCCTTACTTATTTTGATTACACTGAACACAGACAATATCTAATGAAGAGCACATAGGATGGCAACTTGTGACAGTTTGTGACTTGAATATTTTATCTATTTATTTATTTTGCCTTGAAAGTCTGGTTCACTTCTTCTCCCCCCCCCTTTTTTAAAGCAAGCAGAATAATTTTGAAGCAAATGACCAAAAAAAGTGTGTACTCCAATGTCGTCTTCTGTTTAGGTTTTTTGTTTTTGTTTTGTTTTGTTTTGTTTTGTTTTCAGAGCTGAGAGAGAGGAAAAAGATTGAAGGATGAAAAGATGAAGAGGGTCAAAGAATGAAAAGGGAAAAAAGAATCTAAAAGAGGACTCTAGAAAAGAAGGAGAAATAGAGAAATTAATGATCAGGGAAGAAGTGAGACATATAGAGACAGGAAGAGGAGAAGAGAGAGAGAGGGAGAGAGAGCGAAAGAAACCCAGAAAAAAAATTGAAAGGAAATAGAAACACAAAGACAGACAGCTGGAAAGAAAAAGTTGAATTTTTTTCTGTGTGTGTATGTATGTGATTTTTGCTGTAGGACATGTGTGCTCACTGGAGAAAGAGAGAGTGAAAAATCACCCACTGGGGGTTGGCCATGCCACAATACCTTCTCCTCCATTCTCCTCTTGGGATTTTGGGCATTCACACACATGTGACCAGTATGAGTTTCAAGCTGCTGGGTCCAGCACTCGAACCATGTTCGACCACATGGAAGTCTAGTGCCTTAACCACTATACCACCTTCTGGCCCCTCAAATGGGGTTTGAGCCTGTTCTGGACTCCTCTGCCTCACCACCGATCTATCTCACCATCTCCTGATGTTTCTACTCCTTCTAGATTTTATCTCCTCTGACCTGATGGACTATATGACTTTGACTGGAGATTATGTAAGTTGTTTTTTAAATCCTAGTTTTTATTTAACTAGTGGCTTTCTTTTTGCATGAGAGAGAGACAGAGAGGGAGAAACAGAGAGAAAGGAGAAAGGACCCTCAACACAGCAGAGTCACATCATAATCTTTTGTCTTCCATTTCTCCATCTCACCAGGAGTTTGGATGCACACCCCTGGTGTGCTTTTCAAGTTTTGGGGGCTGGGATTCAAACTGCATAATCAGCCATGAACTTTACTTAATCGCCTTGCTATAGCCAACTAGTGACATACATACTTATTTGTTTGTTTATTTTTTGCTATAGGGCATGTGTGTGTGTCAGAGAGAGAGAGAGAGAGAGAGAAATCAGCCCGTAGGGGGGAAGGCCATGCTCTAATCCCTTCTCCTTCCTTCTCCCAGGATTTTGGACACTCACACACACACATGCACACACACACACACGATCAAGGACTCAAACAGCATAGCCTGCTATGTGGGATCCAGTGCCTTAACCTGGATGCCACCTGCTTATCTCCACTAGTGACTTAAAAAAAATGTTTGTGCACAAGTGAAAGAGATAGACAGCAACCCCAATAGGGTCTTGACACTGCAGCCCACCCTCAGTCTTCAGTCAGCTCTGGATCATGGGCAAACATGTGCCTAGCATACCCCAGTTGGTTCCCAGATCTGGGAACCTTCTCATATGGGATTTCCTCACAGAGTTTTGTGTTTTACTATAGTGGCACTGTCTAGGCTCAGAATTGGTAATTGACATTTACCTTGCAAGTAGGGGTAGCTATTATTCCTTGGAAACTAAATCAAAGTTATGGAAGATTAAACTTTGTTTTACAGTCCCATAGTGGACCTTTTATTGAAGAACCCCTCTAAAATTCTAGTGTACCTACCACGAAATGTTGGGACTAGAGAGAACATATTCATTGACAATAGGATCATTACAAGTGGGCCTCTGAAATGTTCATATGCATTAAAATTCACACACACTTCATGCTATCTTAACAGAAATAACCATAACCAAAAGATCTTATCAAGTATCTAGTCAAAGACATTTATCAACAAAGCAATGACTATTTAGTGGAAAAGTCATTTCTTTCTGATACCTATTTTCCTCTTTTCAAAAATGATAGAAGGCTGAAGATCTCAATGCTAGCAAATGTAGTGAATACTTCCAAAGATTTAGCAATCTGAAAACATATTCCTACTTACCTTTTAAAGTATATGGTATATGTGATTTTCTAGAAGGCACATTCCAAATCTATATGAATTTCATTCACTTGGGAGTATAACTGCTGCACTAGACACTGTATACTTCCTCCATCCTCCTTCACCATGAGTACACATGTGCTCCAGTTATTGCTGCTAATATCTCAGCAGCCTCTTGTTCAAAGACACCTGACATTCAAATGTCTGACTGATATCATTGGGAGAGGGGTGTTCAAAAGATCAGACATCTTGATTGAAGGTAGGATAAATTTAATCAATGGGATCACACAGAAGTATGGTTATAGCTGAGAACATATTGCTTAGCCCTCCCTCCCCTGACCCCATCTTTTTTCCATAACTTTGTTACTCCTGAAAGTACTCCCTAAACTAACACATCATTGTCACAAGATCTGTTTCTAGCTAACTCCACTCATGACAATTTCAAACAATGCAATGGTCTGTATCCTACATCTTCATGGGGGAAATGAGAATAGACTTAAAAGAAAGAATGTGGAATTGAACATAAAAATTGCATGTAAGGTAACAGGAGAGCAAAATGACTAGATTGATGTTCCCCCAAAATTAAAGTACTTGTTAAAGATATGAATTTCTGGATTTCATCCAGACTCATTGAGTCAGAATCGCCAAAGGAAAGGACTGAGAAACTAAGTTTAACAGGTACTCCAGATAATTCTCATCAGTAAATCTGAGATACACTAAACTAGAACAGAATAGAGCAGTGGTCAGCAAACTTTTCGTGTAAAACACCAATGAGTAAGTATTTTAGTCTTTGGGGACAGGTGGTCTCTGTTGCACTATTCAGCTGCCACTGTAACTGGAAAATAGCCATAGACACTATGTAAACAAATGAGCATAGCTGAGTTCCTTAAAATTGTATTTATAAAAATGAGTGGCAGGCTGGTTTGGCCCAAGAGACTGCCAACCTTTGGACTAGAGCACAGGGAGTATAAAAGTGATTTGTTGTCCTATAATGATTTGGCTTCTGAAGTTTGGTTTTATCCTTCCTTCAGCAAAATGTTTACATAATGTTGATCAGGCAAAAGATCTTCCCAGAAGTGAAGAAACATTTCCATTTTTCTAACCTCATTCCCAATCCTTGAATGTCACTGGCCTTGCCATGAGGTAATTTAAACACGCATTTCAGAGGGGAGATAGTTTCTAGAGGCCAAGTCTGCTATTCTTTCATGCTGATTCATAATATTGCCAGAGGCTATTCCATTAGGATAGACTTCAACTACTACCAGTAGAGGTGTGGATTTATTTCATTCTTTTGTGCATGTGTGTGTGTGTGCATGCATGGACTGGATCTATGGAACTAAATATGGAAAATAAAATTTGTGAATTTTTATGACATTTTCTGTGGGCAGGTAAGAAGTTACTTGAGGGAACCAGCAGTTAGCGTAATGGCTATGTCGCTGGACTCCCACGTAGTCGACCGCGGTTCACGTCCCGGACCCGGTGGCTTAAAACTCACGCCGGGCGCGTGTGCGTGCGTGCCCAAGATCCCGAGAGGAGAATGGAGGAGAAGGGATTGTGGCGTGACCATCCCCCCTGGGGGGTGATTTCTCACTTTCTATCTCTATGTCTCTCTCTGTCTGTCTGGCGAGCGCACGCGCCCTACAGTGAAAATCTCTCCCAAAAAAAAAAAGAAAAAAAAAAAAAGTTACTTGAGTCTTCTGTTCTATCAGTGTGTCTAACTTTGAAACCTTATTAATAAAGTCTTCCCTTTATTCCCTATTATTTTATACTTCTCTTTATAAACCAGATACTCTTACTATTATCAATGGAACATTTCGATATTTTACATATATGTACTGATAAACAAACAATTTTACATTCAAATCTGTTCTCTTAAATTAGATTCCTGAGTTTTATTACCACACATTAGAACACACTGAACAGAATTCTGTTCAATTCAGGTAACTCACATTTATCTTTAGGTGACCCTGAGAACAGCATTAAACAAATGCTCAGCCCTGCAGTGACTATTTAACATTAGACTGTGACTTTGGCTACTTGGAATACATTTAATTCACGTAAAAAAAAAAAGAGACAGCTTTCTCATTAAATTGATTTTAGCCTCTGAACTCTGAGCCCACATATGTTTATTCTGAAGATTGCTGCTTGTTGGCAGATTTGTTACCTGCTGTACTGCTCCTTGGAGTCATTTCAACATGGTTTGGAACTCTTTTAGGCCTGTTTACAGGATATGTTTTCAGGAAATCTCAGGTTTACCTTATATTATATACCTAATATTTGTGATATTTGAAAAATTTAGTGCTTAAAAGTAAGCTCAATTAAAACTCCTGTTGGATGGATAAGGATTGATGGTTATCTGGTGGAAAGCCAATAAATTTCATTGAGATGATCACAAGTAAGGGTGTCCAGGGACCATTTATTGTGTGCATCCTTATAGGACCATCCCTCAGGCAAAGACAGCTATTTCTCCCACTGTTATGTTCCTCTCATTGGATAGCCTACACCTAGTGATTGAGCTCTTTCTTTTAATTCTGGGCAACTCTGAAGAAGCATTCATTCCATCTCCAAAGTTCCCCATGGATTCATCAAAGGTCTTGCTGACCTTTCTATCTAAACAATTACACTTTCCTCACTTCCTTACTTAGAGTCCCAAGAATATGCCCCAATAAAGTTGCAACCTATAAATCTGAGTGTTTATCCTTGAGAATCCAGTTTCTGACACTCTTCAAGGCTCATGTGAAAGCTTTTAAAAAAAAAAGTTCCAGAGGCTAGGTACACTTACAGGAGGGATGGATGGAGGAAGGGAGGGAGAGAAAGAGTGACAGAGAGCGAGAGAGAGAAAGAACTCTTTACAGGGAGTGGCCACATTGCAATCCTGTCTTCATTTCTCCTTCTTGGAATTTTGGGCATGTGTGAACATGCACCCAGTGTATTTCTCAAGACACCAGGTCCAGGATTCCAACCACAGTGTTGTTCAGGTGGGTTCAAGTTGCTTTAATCACCAAGCCATGGGTTGGCATCTTAAAAATAAATTGCTGGGGCCAGCAGACAGCGTAATGGTTACCTAGCTGAACTCACATGTAGTCAACTGCAGTTCAAGTCCCAGGCCCAGCAGCTTAAAACTCATGCATGGTGCATTGCGAGCAAACACAAGATCCTGAGAAGAGAATGGAGAGGGGGGATTGAAGCATGGCCATCTCTTCCACAGGTATGGGGGCGTGATTTCTCACTATCTCTCTGTACCTCTCTATCTCTCCAGTGAGCACACACACCCTATAGCAAAAATCTCTCTCTCAAAAACCAAAACCAAACCAAACCAAACACACAAACAAACAAAAACCAGAATTGCCAAAAGACATCTACGTGCACCAGAGAACGAGAAACAGAGAGGGAGTGGGAGAAAGCACCCCTAATGGAGTACGGTCATATCACAACTCTGTCTAATTCATTTCTACATCCTGTCAGGATTTGAGGCATTCATGTTCATACACCTGATGAGTTCGAATTGTGCAGTTGGCCACATGAGGTCACATTTCTTTAACCACTATGCCAGCCCTCAGATAAAAGCTTTTATGACCTCCAAATCTCAGCACTGATGTAGCATAGCATGGATCATACTGCTGGAATTGTACATTTATGTAACTAGTCTTTAACTAAATGGTGATTTGGTTGATCGAGAGACTAGATCTTATATCTTTCACATATTACATCTTTTTTGGACATTGAAAGGCCTTCAGTACAGGTTCATTGAATAAACTGAAATGAAAAGGCTGGAAACCAGAGGTTTGCAGGTATATTTAAGGCCTGATCATGCCCTCTAGAAGCATGGTCTGAGATGGGAATTCTGTTCAAGTAATTTATTGAGAGACTGCTTTCAGAATATCGAGAGTGAAAGAAGTTGGTTGTGGTAGCAAAAAATATATTGGAAATACTTGTTATTGACAGGGCTTTGACTGAAATGTCATAACCTGAAAACTATGTAACTAAGGTAGATCTCAAGAAAACCAAAAGAAGCTTTGGAAAGATGGCCTGGCACCATAAACAGCTTTGCCTGGCAGAGAGTATAAGAGAAACCATATGAAAGAATTTGTACCTTAAAATAACCTGAACTTTTCTAGCCTAGCATTGTAATCAGTAGAGATTGCAAAAGAGCATCCACAACCAGAGGATTACCTTGAGGAAGACTTTGAAGGAAGAAAAAGAGACTGATCTTTGCTAGTAGATGGTATATCACAGAATACTTGGTAGGCAGGGCTGAGCTGGGAAAGTTCATGTGTGAATTGTATGCTGGGTGTTTGCTTTTCAACAGTTTGAGTAGTTGCTATGTAAATATTTTCTCAAAAATATTTAAAACCATACTATCTCTGTTGTTATAAAGTCACAAACAAAATTATAACAATTATTTCAAAAGTTATCTTTAAAATTCAGTTTTTTGAAATTTTGGAAGTTATTTATTAACTGTCAAGAACTATGGAGGGTGAGCAAAAATTTTTTTATATGTAAAGTAAATGTTGGTGGGAAAATGTAAAAATTAATTAATTAAAAAAATGAAATAAAATGTAAAAAGTTAAGCCATAATATCATTTCTGATGGTGGCTAATTCTGATCACACCAGGTAGTTCTGGAGCATTAATGAACCAATGCATGAAGTTCCAATGTAAGGTAAGAGGGCTAACCTTTTATAACCTAGTGGCAATCAGTCAGTTACCATGGTCTTCCCTAAGGAGAGATGGGACACATAGCCTTCAGGGACAAAGAAGTTCCTATTTGGACAATATTAATGACCCTCAAAGTGTGTCACCTAGACCAAGAGCATTAATAAAATTTTAGAAGTTGTTATAAATATGAATTATCAGACCCAACTGTAGACTTCTAGGCACTGAGTCCAGCCAGCCATTTGTTTTAATAAGCCGTCTAGGTTATTCAGATGAAAGACAAAGTTTGAGGACCACTGACCTAAGATGACTCTCCAGAGAAGGTGATTGTGATGGAGGCTACTTTGAGTTATGTCACAATACACCTAGTGACTGGAAAATGGGTGCACTTGCAGGCTAAGAACATCTGTTTGGGGTACAAACAGTATCTCCTACAGTAGACAATGAAGGAATTTTTTTTAAATAATTATTTTGTTTAACTTTATTTACTTATTTATTTATTTTAATTTGACCAGAGAGAGACAGAGTGAGAGAGAGAAAGAGAGAGGGAAGTGAGACAGCAAGCTGCCAGGTCCTGGACTTGAACCATGGTGGGCTACGTAGGAGTCCAGTGCCCTTAGCCACCACACCACCTACTGGCCCTCATGAAGGAATTATTTAACTGCCAACAAGTGGAAAATGTTCACACCATCCTTTAGATCGCAAAGCAGGATGTCCCAACCTGTGTGAGGAGAATCAAATCAGATTACCTGGTAACAATGACCAGATATCTATTTGGGTAGATAATTAGCATCTGGGGAAGGAGCAAGATTGTGGCAAGAATTAGTTACAATTTTTTAAATGGACTGGGGGTAAGCCTGAGAATCAAAGCAGAACTCTAGACCAATTATTGACTATGAGAAGAAGTCCTAATCAGAAGTGATAAAACAACAATCTAATTATCAGAAAAGAAATACAATGTAAGAAGGAGGAAAGCAGAAAGGTTGACTCAATGGCAACTCTTCCATTTCCTGGCATAGTATCTTGTATTTCTCCTGATCTAAAACAGGGATAGTCCCAGAATCTGAGGCAGTTTAATCTATTGATAAAATGTTTTTTTAAAACTACTTTTAGCAGTTAAGGTTAAAGAGGAACAAACTCAAAAGTCGCAGCAGTTCATTACTCTCTCTTTCCAAGACAATGTATTAAAATGCTATATAAAATGCACTGGAGCTGAGTGTTACAACAGGCTGTAAGAAGCATGCCTTCACAAATGGACTATTCTATCTTTGTTATGGGATCTCCAAACTACTTTTCTGTAATTTAGGTCCAGAGTGATAAGCTGTTACAATAAAATAATTTACTGTTTGGTTCATATGAAAATGAGATTGAATTGGCTATGATTTCTAATTCCCTAAACTTTCCTAATCTCTTTGGGCTTGGCAAGTTTATTGAATAAAAGAGGAAGAGAGGAGGCGAAGAAGCGATTTGTAAGAAGTATGCATCCCTGATTGTCATTCTATTAGATGACAAAAGAAAAGACAATACACATAAATACAGATGAAAACAGTAGGGGAATATGTTAAACTGAGATGCAGATTCTGTCCTTAATGGAGTCCCTATTCCATATGAAGTAAAAAAAAAAAAAAATCAGTGTGCTCTCTAGCTGATTAATCAGCAGTGGCAGACATAGCTGTTGCTATCTGGCACTCTACTGTCTCAGCATATATTTACTAACTGGACTGTAATTACTTTTTTGGAACATTACCCAACACTGTTTTAGAGGAAGAAAGAATTCATTCTCTGGGCAACAAAATAAATCGTCCTTGTTTCTGGCAGACAACTATACCCAGTTCTATCATTTGAAATGGTAGATGTAAACAAATAAACTCTATCAATATTTTTTTGTTTGAATCACATTTCAACACTGGCTATTTTAAGTCCTTTCTGGGGTTATGCATTACATAAGATGGTCAATACATTATATTACTACTAGAAGCTATGAGATGTGAATACTTTATTTCCACCTACATGGAGTGGCCATGAATTGCCTTCCAAATCATACTTAAACAAATTCTATCTAAACTCCTCTCCACACCAGAAGTCTATACCAGTGGTTCTTGAATTGCACATGAATTATAATTGCTTGGCGCTTACTTCCCTCTCCGCACCAAGTTTCTGGTTCAGAAGGTCCAGAATAGGATCCAGGAATTTGCATTTTTAAGAAATTCTCAGGTGATGTTGGTGCTGCTGGTCCAGATGCCACATTTTGGAACCTCTAATGTACTTCCATTCTTTGCTTCTCTTCAACCAGTACTTTATCAGATCACTTATCTCATTCTTACCTTAAGAAAATCCTTTATTCTTGGGACCAGCAGTTAGCATAATGGCTATGTCACTGGACTCCCATGTAGTCGACCGCAGTTCAAGTCCCGGACCTGGTGGCTTAAACTCACGCCAGGTGCGTGTGCGTGTGTGCCCAAGATTCCAAGAGGAGAATGGAGGAGAAGGGATTGCATTGTGGCCATCCCCTCTGGGGAGTGATTTCTTGCTTTCTGTCTCTATGTCTCTCTCTGTCTGTCTGGCGAGTGCACACGCCCTATAGCAAAAACCTCTCTCTAAAAAAAAATCCTTTATTATAGACAAATTAATCCATCTACAGAATCCATGCTTAAAAGTTAATTGAGCCCTATCTTATTCTGTTATTGTGTTGCTAACAGAGACACCTGAGACTGGGCAATTGAAAAAGAACAGAGTTTTATTTGGCTTACAATTCTGGTGGCTAGGAAATCCAAAGACATGGGGCCAGCATCAGGCTAGCTTCTGGTGCTATGTCATAGCATGGTTGACAGGGGCAGAGAGGATGGTGAGTTCAAGCAAAGGGAGAGATCAGATGGCACCCATTTTCCTTTCATAACAACCAGTTCTCATGAGAATTAACCCTTTCTCATGAGAGCAAGAATTAGCTCAGTCTCTCAAGACAGCATTAATGATACTTACATAATTCAAATAGTGCCCATTAGGTCTCACTTCTTAAAAGCCTCACTACCATTACATCCAACATTATTGCACTGAGAACCAAACTCCAAAGCTTAAACTTTTGGGACAAATGATTTTTGTTTCTTTTTCCTTTTTTTTTTTTTTTTTGAGAGAGGTTTTTACTATAGGGCGCATGCACTCACCAGACAGACAGAGACAGACAGAGAGACAGAAAGCTAGAAATAACCACCCCAGGGGGTATGGCCACTCCACGATCCCTTCTCCTCCATTCTCCTCTCGGGATCCTGGGCACGTACGCACACGCACCCAGTGTGAGCCTAAGCCACCGGGTCCAGGACGTGAACCGTGGTGGACTACATCGGAGTCCAGTGACATAGCCATTACACTAATTGCTGGTCCTGGGACAAATGATTATCTAACCTATAGCAAGTCCTGTCCTCATGTTTGTATTTTCAGATTACCCACCCTACTCAGTGTAGACTGTAGACTTAGTATATACTCAACACTATTTAATATATAATGGGACTTCTAAAAGTTTGTGAAAAAATGAAATTAAAGTGTGATTTTATTTTGCTGTACAGCATATAGAAACCCAACATACATTTTTAAAGAATTTTAAACTTTATATAAATATAAATATGTATATATATGTGTGTACATATATATATTTACATTTAATCACTGTACATCTTTTTTTGACTATTTTTTCCTATAAAATTGGTTTACTGATAATATCAGGAAAAAGTGTATGTATGTGTGTATATATATATATCTATATATATACACACATATGTATATATAAAAATTTCACAATAATAAAATACAACATTAATGCTTCAAATATAGCTGGTACACCGTAACTAGTGAATAAATTAACTTTTGAAAGCTGGATTTTCATATCAATTAACTTGAATACACAATACTACATTAATAACTGAATATAATCCAACTGGATCACTGTACATCTTTATGCATACAAAATAATTTTTCCATCATGAACACAGTGCATATTAGTGAAGTCATAGATATTACCATGTATATTATCAACACAAGCATAGTTTTTTCATAATATGCATTTTCCATAAATGTTTTGAAGAGTCCTCATATGTAATATTGTAGTAATTATTTCAAATTATAAAATTTATTAAATGAATATAAAAACATCTTTATAGATATAAAATATAGAAACATACACTATTAAGAATCATACTATTTTATGATCTTTTCATAAACTCTAACATCTTGCACATTGTAGGAACTTAATAATTATTTTTAAATAAATTAATGACACTCATCTACTATAGTCTGCTATACAAGTCGGGAAACTCTTCTACTAATTAAAAAGAAAAATTTATCATATTTAGATAATTTAAATGATGAAAATAGTCAATGTTAGTTGAAACTAACTTTGTTTGAAATGAAATCTACCCTTAAAAATTCAGTGGTTTTGGGCCCCGCAGATGACATAATGGTTATGTTGCTGGACTCCCATGTAGTCAGCCATGGTTTGAGGTCCAGACTGGAGACTTAAAACTCATGCCAGGTACAAGTGCATGTGTGCCCAAGATCCTGACAGGCAAATGGGGGAGAGGGACTGCAGCGTGGCTGCTCCCCCAGGGGGTGATTTGTAACTTTCTGTCTCTCCAGTGAGAACATGTACCCTATAGCAAAAATATCTCTAAAAAAAGAAATAATTCAGTGTGTTTCTGACTTACAGAGTAAATTACAATTAATTTGATTCCATATAACAGTTATTTTAACTCATTTATCCATGGCACTAGCACTCCCTTTTCAGTGTAATATAATCTAGCACTTCAACCCATTCTCACATTAGAATTTTCAAATCTTTTATCAACCTAGTTTCTTATATCAGAATATAATTTGATTTATCAATGTTCTTCTTAAAAGGTGGTTCTCATATTTTAGCAGAACATACCAATATCAAATCCACAAGAAATATTCTCTCTTTTTAGTGAAAGCATTTTCTCTTTATATGTGTTAAAAATCCATGAAATGATCCAGGCGCCATGAAATGGTGGCATAGAGGTTAAGGCACTGAATCCCAAATAGCCAACTTTGGGATTCAAGTCTCAGATCTGATGGCTTGAAAAACATTCCAGGTGCATGTGCGTATGTGGTCAAACTCTGGAGAGAAGAATGGAGGAGAAGGGATTGTGGCATGGCCATCTCCCATGGGGGGTGATTTCTCACTTTCTCTCTCTTTCTTAGTCTCCATATTTCACTGGTGAGCACACATGCCCTACAACAAAAATATATAAAAAAAAAAAAAGGA
>NW_006160117.1:5617893-5634178 GCF_000334495.1 Tupaia belangeri chinensis | reverse complement strand
TGTCTCTCTGTCTGTCTCTGTCTGGCAAGCGCACGCGCCCTATAGCAAAAACCTCTCCAAAAAAAGAAAAAAAAGAGAAAAATCCATAAAATATTTAAGTTGACACAGCACACTTATGTATGAGTGCCCTCAACTAACTCCCAACTGTATTAATCATCATTTTCTTTTTTGAAAAAAAAATATTGTATTTAAGTTTATTTATTTATTTATTTTTGGAGAGGTTTTTGCTTAAGGGCAAATACGCTTGCCAGAAAGCCAGAGAGAGACAGAGAGACAGAAAGTGAGAAATCTCCCCCCGGGGAGACAGCCACACCACAATCCCTTCTTCTCCAGTCACCTTTTCATATCTTGGGCATGCACCCACATGCACCCTGCATGAGTTTAAGCCACTGGGTTCAGGACTCAAACTGTGGTCAACCACATGGGAGTCTGTCAACATAGCCATTACGCCAACTGCTGGTTGTGACTTCTTCCTTTCCTTTCCTTTCCTCTTTTCTCTTTTCTCCTTTCTCTTTTTTTCTTTTCTCTCTCTCTCTCTCTCTCTCTCTCTCTCTCTTTCTTTCTTTCTTATTTGACTGCCACACCAC
The DNA here is from genome assembly GCF_000334495.1 of Tupaia belangeri chinensis. Classification (NCBI taxonomy): domain Eukaryota; kingdom Metazoa; phylum Chordata; class Mammalia; order Scandentia; family Tupaiidae; genus Tupaia; species Tupaia belangeri. The sequence continues at coordinate 5,633,591 of NW_006160117.1, read as the reverse complement.
CTGGTGGAGCTGAACAGTATTAATTTTCTTAAATCTGAATTTAAAGAAAAGAATTTCTTAAACCTAGGCACAGAATTTCATATTTAATAAAAATATATCTCCTTTAGTATGTTTAACCCCTTATTTTATTTTACTCTTTATTTTTAAGTACTAGAGGGTATGTGCATTTTCCAGAGAGAGGCAAAAAGATGGGGAGTTGGGGGGTGAAGAAAAAAAGCAACTCCTAATGGAGTGTGGTCATGCCACAATCCCTCCTCCATTTCTCCCTTCTGTCCAGATATTGAGCATGCATGTACACACACAAATGTCTAGTGTGCTTTTTCATACCACTGGGGTCTCAAACTAATGTTGGCCATGTGGAATCCAGCTTCCTTTAACCACTAGACCATGGGATCAGCCCAACCCATTATTTTAATCTATCATTGTTGAAAATTATATATATGGTAATATCCTCAATTTGACTGTCAACATACCACATGCATGCTTTGAAAGAGCATAATTTACTCCATAAACATGAACATCAAGTAAATGTAAACAAGAAATTGTAAAATAAAAAATATTTTTATATTTTCTTTTTGGAGAGGTTTTTGCTATAGGGAGTGTGCGCTCACCAGAAAGACAGAAAAAGACAGAGAGACAGAAAGCAAGTAATCACTCCCCAGAGAGGATGGCCACGCCACAATCCCTTCTCTTCCATTCTCCTATTGGGATCCTGGGCACACACAAACACGCACCCGGGGTGAGTTTAAGCCACCAATTTTGGGAATCAAACTGTGGTCGACTACTGGGAGTCCAGTGACATAGCCATTATGCCAACTTCTAGTCCCAAAATATTTTTTTATTTTAATATCATTCTCCAATCAAAGAATTTTCTTATTCTATTTCAAAAGAGTTTATTATTTAATAAGTTAACCGTATATAGCATCATTCCTAGAGTCTTGTATTTTCTTTATAGATTATCTATTGAGAAGCATATATTTAAAACACTACTACTTCTTCATTATACTTTTATTCATGCAAGTGAAAATTTTCTGAAATCACCTTAGTTTTTAGATAATATGCTAATAAAATTAGAAAGAAGTAATTAGTTAGTTGATTTACAAAGTCTTAGATACTACGTTATTAAAATGATGAATTGAAAGAAGTCAAGAGAAAAATAAATATATTTTCACTTTGCTCATTGCTAACAAAAACTTACAAGAAAATTTGGAATTGCTTCTCCTCTAAAAATAGCAATAATAAAACCAATGTTTAAAACTTCTGGTTTTAATAAAACTCTAGAATGCTAAGCCTATAAATAATAGCGATCTGTAATAGGCTCCCGAAGCTTCTTATTGCATTTTCTTTTGTCCTGGAAAATGAAAACAATTATCTCAAACTAATTCAGTGCTAGATACATAGCAAGTAATATAATAAATAATTGACAAAATGATATTTTATATTCCTCATTAATTAAAGAGTGCATAGGATTAATAAAAAGTTATGGTTCACTGTACATTGCAACATTATTAAATGCAACAATTATTTTATTAATACTGAAAAATAACAATTACTTTAAATAATTATAAGATTCTAACTTTCATACTAGGAGGGTAAGAATAATTACATAGAACTTCAGAGAATCATGGAATATCAGTAAGCATACATTATACCCATACTCCTGGTTAACAACAATTTTTAAAAATCTTATAATTTATGTTTCATAAGCATCATTTCATTTTATCCTGAAAATAGCCCTGAAATGTAAGTAGGAATGAATAATTATTTCTTATTTATTACATGAGAAAACTTGCATCTGATTAACTGAACAAAGAAGGTCTAAACCTATTATAAAAAATTAAAAATGTAACAAAAGTTAAATAAAAAAGTGTGTGTGTGTGTGTGTGTGTGTGTGTGCGTTTATAATACTCATGTTTGAGAAGACTCAGAATCATAAAGGGGGTGATTCTCCAAATTAATCTGTAAATTGGATTCAATTTTTAAAACGCAATTTCAGTAGGAATTTTTACAGAATTTGATACACCAGTTCTAAGATTCACATTTTATAGCAAAGATCATGAACAGACCAAAAAATTAAAAAGAGTAAAATGAGGTGACTCTCCTGAAATTCCATCAGATATCAAGATTTACTATATATTTCTGACATAAAACTATGTTTATTAAGGTAGTGGAGTATGCACACTAGACAGACAAATAGATCAATAAAATAAAATTAATTACTTAGAAACAAACCCACACTTAAAAAGAAACTTAAGTGATAAAGGTGTCATAATAAATAAAGGAAGAAAAGCTATTCAATGAAAAGTTCTAGGACAATTAGCTATATATGAAAAATACAAAAGTATATTTTTTCTTCTTTTTTTTTTCTTGGAGAGGTTTTTGCTATAAGGCATGTGCGCCCACCAGACAGACAGAGACAGAGAGAAAGAAAGCGAGAAATCACTCCCCAGGGAGGATGACCACACTGCAATCCCTTCTCCTCCATTCTCCTCTTGGGATCTTGGGCATGCCCACACACGTGCCCGGTGTGAATTTAAGCCAACCGGTCCGAGACTCGAATCACAGTGGACTATATGAGAATCCAGCAATATAGCCATTACGTCAACTGCTGGTCCAAAAAGTATGTTTCTTCTTAACACTAGATACAAAAATAAATCTCACATGGAAAAAATTCGAAGCGAAAAGAGAAATTTTAAAAATATTAGAATAACATTGGCCCAGTCACAATGGCACAAGTGGTAGGGCACAATTTCATGAGGCTGGAGCCACATGGGAGGCGTAGGTTTAGATTCTTCATCAACCTGAACAGGCCAGGCAAAATAGAGCATGCCTGTAATCCTAGTAAACTAAGAAGCTGGAACAGACAGTCACAACAGTGAGACATGGTCAAAACCTTCTCTTTCTTTTTCCTTTTTTCTCTATCTCACAAGGAAAAGACTTAAAATATGTATGTGTAGATTTATGATTATGAGGGAAGACAGCATTTCTTATAGAAACAAAAATACATGAATAAAAAGACAAATGAATTCAATTACATTAACACTGATGATAGCAAAAGGCATAAGAATCTAAGTGAAAAATAAAGAAGAAAATATGATATTTACAACTAACAAAGATTAAAGAAAAGGGCATTAAAGAACCCTTTAAAATAGGTCCTGTACATGTATGCCATGTGTGTAAATGTGTGAACACATACTGCAGTAGTTATAGCAAAGTCACATTTTTGGTTCCAATTCAGTTTCATCTAGAGTTCTGTTCTTTACTATCTGTGAAAATGTTGGCTAGTGAAGAAGAACAGAGATAGAGATGATAGAGTTAGAGATACGGTTATAGATATGTAGATATGAATTGATGAAACAAATGAAATGTGCTTATCTTATATGCCCGGAGAGATAAAACAACTACAAAATACTATTTCAATTTTAACAGACAATAAGACACTCAGTTATGAAAACACCAAGTTTTACCGAGGAATTTGAGAAATCATGCTGGTAGGAAGGTAAATTGGTTCACTCTGGAAAACAATTTGACAACTATTGGGTCATTGGAAAAGTCATTATGTATTTTTCAGTTTTTCTATGCAAAAATGCACCATGACTTTTCCAACAACTGAATGGCAAATATATATTTGGGAAAACCCCCTTGCCTCAGGAATTTCATTTCTAAGTATCTAGCCTTAGAAATTACCCCACATGTCATAAAAATACATATATGAAGATATTTATAGTGGAGTTCTCATAATGGAGGAAAAAAACTGCATTTCTCAGTAGGGGAAAAGATAAATAAACTTCAGTATATTCACTCAACAGAATACTTTACATATGTGTGTGTGTGTGTGTGTGTGTGTGTGTGTGTGTAGGGTCTTCAGAAAATTCATACAATACATGACCTATATTTAATTGCAGCAACATGATAAAATAAACAATCTTATGTTTAAGCTATAACAGTAACATTATATGTCCCTGAAATATGAAAGAGAGAAAAAAGCGAGAGCTAGTGAGCTACAGAAAAACAAGGCAAAATGTTAACATCTGTCAAATCTCCATTTATATGGATCAGTGAACTAAATTATGCTCTCTTCTAGTCTATATGTTGGAGGTAGTTCAGAATTAGATGTGTGTCTATTAAGAAACAATCATTTGGGGGATGGATGGTAGTATAGCAGTAACACAATGCTTTGGACCTCTCTGAACGTGTGCCCATGACTCAGAGCTGGCTTAGTCTGGGTGTGGATAGTGGCCTAAAGGCCCTGTTGGGCACACCTGTCTGTCTATCTCTCACTCATGGAAGAAAGAAAGAAAGAAACTTTTAAATAATAACTTTTGATATATACTTTTGAAAAGCTATACACATTTTCATTGACAATTAGAGTCAGAAGCAAGAGGGGACCAACATTTCTGGGTCTCATTTAAATAAAATGACATTTGAAATGCAGAGTATTTTATATCAGTCTCTATTAGAGAAAATCAGCTCTGTGGATGAAATAATGGTCGTGACTCAAAGAGGAGAGGGAAGGTATTTTGGTCAAAAATGCTGGTAAATTTTGGATACAGTACATAAAATGAAACAGATTTCAGTCTTCAATTGCCTAAAATTATGAATCCCTGGGTAAGAGTGGGACATACTACTTGTATCATTTTCCCTCTTATTTAGGTTTCAAAGCATTTGTGCAGAGGCACATCTAGCTGTTTGTGAAAAGCAATTTAGAAAATGCTACCTTTAATATTATATATTATACATTAACTCATTTATTCTTTATCCAAAATCCTGAATAATTGTATCCAATCTAAATATTATAGGGGGAGGAACTAATGTGAAAATATAGCCCCAAATCCATGAAGCTGTTGAGTACCAGATTGAAGTTCAAGTCCATCTTTTCTATGTACAAATATAGCAAGCATTTGAAGAAAGAATTTTCTGGAGACCAGATTCTGAGTCTGTTGCAACACTGACTAGTTACATGGTTTTAGGCAAGTACCTTAACAACTTTGAATATTACTTTCCTCCTTTGAAAAAAAAAAAAAAAGATCAAGAAAATAACCTGTCATATAGGGCTGTTGGAGAGTCAAAGGTGATCAAATGAAACAATAGACATGAAATACTGTGTAAAGCACAGATGCTCATTATTTTTACCATACAGGTTTATTATTACTTATAATGAGGCCTTTTAATATTGGTTGTTCTAATAACAACTTCATAGTAAATTTGTTAAAATTGAACCATCACTTTAATATATGAAATGTAGAATTATTTGGTCATGGAGTTGCAATAACTTTTTATTGCAATAATAGTTACACAAAGTCAGTTCAAAGAAGATATTTTTAGGGGCCAACAGGTGGCAGGTGTCATAGTGTTTACGTCACTGGACTCCCATGTAACCAACTGCGGTTTGAGTCCCAGACCTGGTGGTTTGAAATTCATTCCAAGTGTGTGTGTATGTGTGTGTGTGTGTGTATGTGCCCAGGATCCTGGGGGAAAATAGAGGAAAAGAGATTGCAGCACGGCTATCCCCTCTAGGGGGTGATTTCTCACTTTCCCTCTTACTATCACTGTCTTTCTCTATCTCCCCACAAGTTCACATGCCCTAAGGCAAAAACCTATTAAAAAAAGAAAGTATTTTTAGACAATAAACTATATAATAAAACATATACTATATAATAAAAACATATAATAAAAATCTAATATTTTTGAACAAAGTTTCTGACATCCTCTCTCTCTTAAATACATTAAGGAAAAATAAACCAGATTTAGTTCAACCTGGTTGAAATTCCTATCATTCTAGAATAGGTTTTCTATTTGTATCTTTTAGCATGTTAGCAGATTTTCCAGTAGACAATATCAATATAATAGTTTTCGAGCACTTATTAATCAGTAATATATTTCATTAAGAGGTAGGAGGAAACTTTTAGGATATATAAAATTAAAGACAAAATTTGATACCATAAAAACTAGCATAGCAAGCTTTTTATAAGTATTACATTTAGAATTATATCTGGAGATAATTATTTGTAATAAATATATTCATGATTCCCAAGATTCAGACTTCTAGGTTTAACACTTGGAATACCTAGAGGAAAGTAAAGTAAACTTTGTTTCATTATTTTAAAATGGAAAACCTTTTATACTTTAGCAAATATATGAAATTCCATATTTCTTCCTCACTTAAAATAGAGCCAAAATAAATTAAAAATTAGTATTAAAATATATTTTCATGTGCAAGAACCTATGCTAAATATCACTGATTGATAAATATTTCTCAAATGAATATGTCCAAATAGATACTTCATTTGGGGAAAAAGACTAGGGTCAAAGTGGTTGACTCAAAAAACCCAAGATAGTTCCCTTCCACAAAACAGAACCAAGATCGAAGAATGAAATCTGGTATCTACTCAGAGTAGTAGAAGGAGAGTGCTGCAGTGCAGCCAGGATGGGCAGAAATGTGAGGGTGCATCGAGGCTCAGAGTAGACTTAGAAACAAGGAATACTTGTTCTGAACATACAGTGTCTATCCCCTAAGTCTGGAGCAGCTCACAGACAAAGGGATTTCTTGCAGCAAGTAGGAGGTGAGCCAGGAGGCCAACATTGATACTATAATCATATGAGCTCTTTGCTGAAAGAAGATCCCGCAGCCTCAGTAGGTCCTGGGCTGAGTTCTGAGAACCGCTGTGGAGTCCATATCACTGTATAACTTTTGAGAGAGAACACAATGCACATTTTGTCCTCGCCATGTCTGGAAGTGCAGCACTATATTGAAACTCTTCTCTAAGACCCTCCAGTAAAGACCCTGGCTAGCACCCAGTTGTGTGCCACTGGTCAGTGGCAGTCTTCTCCACATGGACCACTGAATCAGGGTTCCACATAGTACCTACTAGGTCTGTGGTATTCGTTGGCAGTTATTTTGTCCACCTAGGTCAAATAGTCAGACCTCTGGCCAATGTCAAATTGCATTTTACTTGTCAGCAGCAAATTTTCCCACCTCAGCCGACCAAAGGAGGATTCTGACTAGCATCCAGTTGCAAACTGTTTGCTAGAAGTGTCTTCACCCATGTGGGGGCCCATAAAGACAGGCTAGAAGCCCTGCAATCAGATAGCTGCTAGTAGTTCCCCCCACCTACAGCTTACTGAAATATCCCAACCAAACTCGCTTAACCTTAAGCTGCACAGAGTTTCAGGAGCAACTGTACGTCCCTATAAACCTGTCCTCCCTTTAGATGAGTTGGGTCTCAGCTGGCAGACCAGCCTCTCAATCTACTGTAGCCAAGACCACATAAGAAACCACAGACACTGTACAAATTAAATACAACTGAAGAAACTGCACAGAGAATTCACTACTGCATTCATCCAACACCAAAGCCAATGCACCCTATCAAACTGACGTTCTAGGACTTATCTCCAGGAAAAGATCCCACACCATGAAACCACACTATAAAATTAGTGTGGCTTTGATTCTACCAGATGTACAAATATCAACATAAAGACACAAGAAACATGAAAAAGCAAGGTAACATAATGCCACTAAAAGAATCTAATAATTAGAATGAAGGAAAAAATACTTTCCCAGTCAAACAAAAACTGAAAATTCATTATTACTAGATTAGCCTTACAAAAAAATGTTTAAACATTCTATGTCTAGAAAAGAAACGACAATAATAACCATCACAAAATCAAGAGGAATTATAAAATTCACTAGCAGGGCAGATACACAAATGGGAAAGAAAAAGGAATCAAACTTTATTCACACTGAGCTACATTAAATCACAGAAACAAACAATAAGAATGGCTTAAGAATGAACAAAGGTTATACAAAACAATCACAAAATAATTAACAAAATGACAGGAGAAGATCTTTATCTATTAGTGTTATAGTTAATTAAATCGCTGGATCCCACATAGCTGATTGCACGATTCGAGTCCCAGATCTGGAGGCTTGAAAAACACACCAGGTAGATGTGCATGCATGCCCAAAATCTGGAAATGAGAATGGAGAACTGGCCATCCCTCTAGGGGTGATTTCTCACTTTCTTTATATCTCTAGCTCTAGTGAGAGCATGCACTCTAGAGCAAAAACAAACAAACAAACAAACAAACAAAAAACAGAGAGAGAGAGGAGAGAGACACCAGTATATGAAAAAAAAAATGTATACCAGTAAGAAATAGGAAAGTAAGAAATAGGAAAAAAATCATAAAACTTGTATGGAACCACAAAAGACTCTGAATCGCCAAAGAAATCCTGAACAAAAAGAAAAATGCTTATGGTATCATATTACCTGACTTCAAAATTAACTACAATACTATGATAATTGAAACATTATTATTACTGATCCACAGACATATATACCAATGAAACACAATGCAGAACCCAGATAAAAACTCAAGTATCTATAACCAAATGATTTTGACAAAGATGCCAAATACATTAATTGGGAAATTGACACTCTTTTCAATAAATTTTGCTTGGAAAATTGGAAACACAAATGGAGAAGAATGAAACTAGACTCTTGTCTCTTACTATACACAAAAATCAACTCAAAATGGATTAAAGATAAATTTTAAACCCTCAAACTATGAAACTACTAGAAGAAAACATACAAAAAAAATGCTTCAGTACACTGGTCTGGGCAAAGCATTTTGGGTTAGGCCACAAAAGCTCAGGCAATGTAAACAGGCAAATGCTATTGCATCAAATTGAACAGCAAAGGAAATAATTGAGTGAAGAGACAACCGATAGAATGGGAGCTATCCAACAAGAGATTAATAACCAGAATATCCAAGGAATTCAAATAACTCAGCAACAATAACAACAAAAACCTCAATTTTGAAAATAGGTAAATGAAATAGACAATTCTCAAAAGTATACACACAAATGGCCAATGAGAATATGAAAAAAAAATGCTCAATATTACCAGGAAATGCAAATCAAAACCATAAGATATCATCTTACCCCAATAAGATGCCACTAGCAAAAAGACAAAAAATAAACACTGGCAAGGATGTAGAGAAAGGGGAACTCTTTTATGCTATTGGTGGGGATGTAAATTAATATAACCATTATGGAAAATGGTATGGAGATTCCTTGAAAAATTAAAAACCAAACTGCCATATGATTTAGAAATCACACTACTAAGAACATGTTCAAAGGAAACGAAATTAGTCAGTCATAGAGATAACTTCACCCTCATGATTATTGAACCAATATTCATAATAGCCAAGATGTGAAATCAACCTCGGTGTCCATTAACAGAGAAATGGATAAATACACACACACACACACGCACACCATGCACATATACACATACACACACAGTGGAATATACACAATTCCGTCACTAAGAAGAATGACATCCTATCAGTTGAGGCAAAATAAACAAACCTAGAAGACATATTAAGAAATAAGCCAGTCATAGAGGCAAGCAACAGTAGTTTTTTATAGTGAGGTGTTGGTTTACAGATAGAAAATTAGTTACATGAGAGAAATGATTTCTAGTTTTCTATGTAGTACAGTAGGATAACTATAGTTAACCATAATTGAACATGCATGTATCTCTTCCTTAAGCCCCTCCTACCAATCCTGTACTATCTATATCCCTCCTATACAGTCTCTGATAGCTACACTTGTCCTCCATATTATACGTTTGGATCTTTCCATTTCTGCCATGGAGTGCAAACGTTCAGTTTATCTTGAGTGGGGATATAGTGTTTGTATTTTAACTGAACACTTTTTTAAAAAATTATTTACCCACTGCTTCCATGAGAGAGACAGACATAAATAAGAAAGAAAATAAGACAGACAGAGAGACATCACCAAGAGGACTTCATCCACCCCCAGTCTCAGCTAGCCAGGATCATGGGCATGCTTGCTCCTGTATACTGCATCCTGGGAGATCTCAGGATATGAATTCAAGAGTATCCCTTGTGACTTCAGAATCACAGAGCATTGCTTTACCACTGTGACTGGCCAAGAGAACACTTTATGAATGGTAATTTTATGTAGTCAAAAAAATAATTGCATATGGTTCAATTTCTAACAAATCCTAATGTGTCACAAGAAAAATTATCAACATATTCTTTCTTTAAAATTACGCATTGTGAGAATTTGTCATTTTTCTTTTAACATAAACTTCTTGCAAAACTGTAATACTGTTACTCTGATGAGACAGGGAAAAAAATACAGTTTAATAAAATACCTGTGAAATAGTTCTTCAATGAAATGACAGTTAAATAATTTTAAAGAGTTTTTAAGAGACTGTAACATTCCATGACACCTTCATTTTTCACATCTATTGATTATAAGAGACAGAGGGAAAAATAAAAGATTAATTATATCAAGAAAAGGTATTTTATATCTGCAAAAAGAAGTGAAGCAAATGGGTTTTAATTTGAAAACCTTTTAGAGTAAAAATTAAATATACTATTTGAACTTCATTTGTGTAAATAAATGACCTTAATATAGTATATATATTCAATGTTCCACATATTAAAAATGTTCTACAACTTCTGAATTAGTGTGAGACCAAGATTTTATGTTTAACATAATGTGATAGTATGATTTCTAATAAATTCTAATGAGGTCAACGTATACAGCATTTTCTGCATTTAATATCAAATAACAAAAAAGGAAGTTAGAATTTTGCCTCAAATTTATTCAAATTCTTGGACTTTATTTCATCCATTTCCTTTTCCATCCAATAGAATTTTGAACATAGATTATACAGGCATAATATATATCATATCTCTCCTTTTAATGAAGAGAAAACAGAGGCACCAAGTGGGCAACTATGTAACACGAGGTCACGTAGAGAGACAAGAAGTAGGGACAAGAAGTCTTTTTATTGATTCTTTCATCACTACACTCAAAGCTCCCAGTAACAAAAAACAACGCAGCACATTGTCTTGCCAAAATCCTATTTTTAAGTCAATTTAGGGAGAAAAAGGCTGACTGTCAGTATTCTCTTTTTATGAACTTTTGGGTGAAGTCATTCTTTTCTTTTAGGTCAGTTTATATTAGCTAATCACAAGGAATCTGTTGAAAGCTATTTTAAAATCAATAACATTTGGTCTACTTGAAAAGTTCAAACCAATCAAAACACACACACACATACACACATAAATAAATAAATAAATAAATATTTAAAAAGTCCTGATTACAGAGTTTGTCACTTTTTACAGAGAACAGAAAGTTAAGACCTAAGATGCTGTGACAAGACTTACACATTGGGAAATTTTGGTATTTCTGGTTTAGGTGTTTTTTTTTAAAAAAAAAAAATTAGAGTTTTTGGAATAAAAACTTGAAAAAATTTCTGAAAAGAACTTGAGCAATCACTATAATAATGTCCTTGAAGTCACAGAAATATCTCCTTATTTAAATGTAAAATCAAAGTCATTTGGTAGATGACTACTTTACAAGAAAACAAAGTATTTAGGAAAAAAAAACTATAAATAGAATCTAATATGTGAGAATATACTTATATCCATACATGTCACACTCACATGTGGTATGTAATATTGAATAGATGGAAAATTTATGATGTATTTTTATGTTTTTCTATGCAAAAATACATCATGACTTTTTCCAAAGACCCAATAGTTAACATTAAGGCAACTATTCTTTTACTGATAAAAAACAGGGCTGAGAATAAAAACCAAGCAATACAAAAGGAAACTAAACTGCAGAAATCACTGAATGAAAATAAAATTTTGTCATGCAATTGGAAGTCCTGGTTGTCTTTAGGGAGAAGAACTAGATAGATGGGATCAGGAGATAACATTTCCATTATATATCCTTCTATCATTTTTGAATGATGTTCCATGCAAAAGTATTACTTATTGAAAAAGGTAAACTGCATTTTCTTTTTAAAAATTATTATTATTATTGCTATTATTATTTATACATTCAAAAGCTATACATCATTTAGATTGTAAAGAGACTTTACCCAGCATGATATACACCTCAATCCAACTAAATTAAGGGCCAGCAAATGGCATCATGGTTATGTTACTGGACCACAATTTGAGTACCAGAACTGGTTGCTTGAAAATCACACTGGGTGTATGTACACACATGTTCATAATTCTGGGAGGAAAGTGGAGGAGAAGGGATCATGGCATAGCTGTCCCCTCTGGGGAGGGATTTCTCTCTTTCCTTCTCATTGACTGTCTCTCTTGTGAATGAGCACATCTGCCCTAAGGCAAAATCCACTTAAAAATCAAATTAAATAAACAAATACACAAATCTTATACTTAATAATAGATTTGATTTTTTTAGAATTACTTTTGTTTGTTTGTTTGTTTGTTTATTTAAATTTGACCAGAGAGGGATCCAGTGAATGAATGAGTGAGTGAGAGAGAGAGAGAGAGAGAGAGAAATTGAGAAAGTAAGCCACCAGGTTCAGGACTCTAGTCGTCAGCTATGTGGGAGTCCAGCACCCTTAACCATCATACCACCTGCTGACCACAGATTTTATTACTCTAATAATTTCAACATGTACACATAATACTTGCCTTAACTTCATATTCAAAACTTAAAATTATTGCTTTATTATCTAAAGGTTATTTTCAGTTATTAGATTAGTTGTGTTCATTGTGTTTAAGGCTGATGTCTGTATGGAGAGGAAATAAAATTAAAGAAATAAGTTTAGAATTAGATTCTCAAATGTAGGAACTTTCTATTTTCAACTTTCCTTTCCTCCCTCCTTCCCTTCTTCCTTCTGTCCTTTCTTCCCTCCTTCTTTGTTCTTCTCCTTCCCTTTCTTCTTATCATTTTGTCCTTTCCTCCCTCCCTCCCTTCCTTCTTCTCTTCCTCCCTCCTTCTCTCCCTTCCTCCCTTCACATTGAGCTTGCTACTAAGGATGCACTATGAGCAAAGGACTTAAACTTTGTTACTCTAAAGCACAGAGTCTACTGAGGAAGACCGACACCTAATAAATAATTCCATAGTTACATGGGATTGTGATTACAATGAAAAGACCAAGGTGCTAAGATAGTAAATAACCAGGATACTTTGAGAAAATCATGAAACAATTCATGAAAGTAAATAACCAAGATTCTTTATTTATTCAGTAAATAACTAGGACTCTGGAGAATCATGAAAAATTTAGAAATGAATAATGGATAAAAAAGTTTGACAAATGAAAGTATGGGAAAAGAAGATTCTAGAAACAAAAAACAAGTGTATGTGTAAAGGCTTCAAGTGAAATGAACTTAATACATTGTGGGGTATGCTTTAAACTTCATAAGGATTGAGGGAGAGACCCAAGTAGAGATTATAGGAGTCAGGCTATGCTAGAATTTATGCTTTTTGTTAAGAATTTGAAATTTTCGGACCATCCCTATTGCCTAGTAGTTAAAGGAGCCAGATCCCACATACCTAACTGTGGTTCAAATCCTAGCCCAAGTAGCTTGAAAAACACACTGGGTGCAAGTGTGTGTATCCAAAATCCCAACAGAATGGAGAAATGTAGAAAGGATTGAGGCAAAACCACACTCTATGGGTGGGGGGCGGGGGGAGAAGGGTGCTTTTTCTCTCTCTCTGTCTCTCTGTCTCTCTCTGGTAAGTGTGCATGAACTCTGGCAATTTGATTTATAAAGACTCTGGAATTTTATTGCAAGTACAATGGAAAGTCATGGAAGGAATTTAAGAAGGATGATGCCATGGTCTATATTACATTTTAAAAAGGTCATTCTGATTGCTTTGGGCCAAATTAATTAGAAGGGGGCAAGTGTAGATGTGAAAGAACAATTAAAAAGCAACTTCAGTACTTCTAATGAGATGCTGACAGTGGCTAATGTGCTCATGTCGGCTGTGAAGGAGGTTTAGAATATATTTAGGAAGTATTGTCAATAGAACTTGGTGATTCATTAGATGTAATGGGTCAGATGTACAGTCTGTTCCACTTGTTCCAGAATTGATCATTGCAGGTAGGACTCAAAAATCCCTTTATTTAAATGCTTGGAGTTTAAAAAGAACATTTTTTAATATATTCCAAATATGTATGGATGCACATTTCATTTGATTAGATCAATTGTAGTTGTGGGTAACATGCACATACATACACAAACACATACATACACATTTTTTTTTCCCCACAGACTGCAGTAAGTTATAAACATCGGTAGAAAGTCCTTATGTTAGCTTAGGCCATTCTTAAAGTGTTATGTAAACTATAAAACATAATTTAAACTTTCAAATTGAGATTATTTTCAAAAAAGCGACAACCATTGCGGCATGGTAGATGGGAGGCCTGCACAGAAGTGCTGACACTGAAAAAGATTGAACTTCACCACTGTGACCTGCTAGGTGCTTTACCAAGGCCAGATCATTTATCTTCATGAAGGCCCCTCTTTTAGCCACACAGTGATGAATGGAAAAAGGTGGGTAGTTAAATGTTTAGATTTCACATCACTACATAACAAAGACCTATAACAAAATCTGAGACAGTAAAGGCTTTGGAATACAATTTCATTCATATCTCTCTTTAAGTCTTCAGAAATCGTCAGTATTCAGGTCTGTATGGTTGAGGCATCCAGATTATAAAATAATTTAATTTTCCTTTTTATATACTTAAAGTCAATTCAACTCTAATCAGTCTGGAAGAAGGAAATTATTGCTAGCTATAAGTTAGTAAATAGCAAATATCCATGTACATATTATGACTTCTTCTTCCTACCAATTTAGAAAGGCTATTGCTACTATTCTGCCTACAAAAGATATAGGCTCAGAGTTCAAGAAGCAAAAGCCATGATATAGAAATGTTTCCCAATAATTTTTCTGTTGTTCCTTCCTCAAATCAAATTCATGCCAACCAAGTGTTGGAAAGAGAAGTAGAGCTGTCATCTGAAGTCTTGTGTTCAGGCCGTCTTCTCTACTACATAGTTGACCTTAGATAAATCATATCCTTTCTCATTATGCACTTTTGTTGATAAAACTGGGTTTATACTAACTGTCTGACCTATGCTACTCAGTTGGTATAGATGATATATGAACAATTTCTAGACCGTATGTTCCAGGAACATTGCTTTAGATGGAAGATACTTCCTTAGGTTGTTTGTTGTACATAAAATATGGATTTGGGACCAGGAGAAAGACCTGAGATCTAATCAAAATTCTGCCACTATTTAGGTGTATGACTTTTATTCCAGTATTTCAACGTAAAGTTGAGGGAGTTTCATTAGATTTCTCTAAGGCAGTGCTTTCTCCACCTTGGTGGTAGGATCACTTTTGCTCTACAGGGGACATTTGGCAATGTCTGGAGGGGTTTTTGTTTTTGTTTTTCTTTGCTTGTTTGTTTTTTTTTTTTCAAGTATATTCATTTATTTCTTTCATGAGCAGAAGGGACAGAGAGGAGTCAGAGAGAGAAGTAGAGAGACAGAACCCTCAACAATGTCCTGATGTCACAACCCCAGCTGGCCCCAGATCATAGGTGCTTGTGTACCTAGCATATTCAGGGAGGTCCCTTGGGCATGAACGAAGAACCTTCCCATGTGGATCAGTCTTGAAGGCATCATGTTTACCCCTGCATCACCATTTAGCCCTTCTGCTGGTATTTTTTGTGTTTCTAGTGGGCAGAGTCCTGGAATGCTGCTAAATATCTCAAGTATATCATCCCTACCCCACTAACAAAGAATCACTTGGCATGAGATGTCAGTGCTAGGGCTGAGAAATCCTGTTCTAAGTCTTCACTTGGTTTTAAAATTCTATGATC
>NW_006160117.1:5605093-5617878 GCF_000334495.1 Tupaia belangeri chinensis | reverse complement strand
AAGACATTCCATAAATTACTGAATTTAATGAGTATTTAAAATTACCAAAAAAGATTTCATTTATTTTATGGAAATAAACATTGACATTTATTCTAAAGGGTTTTTTTTTTTATTCATTAAAATGTAAAGATTGGTTACAATTTAGTTGTAATGGAGACAAGAGCTTAAGCATCTTTAACCATCATCACCAGCCATAACCCTCCATGCGATGTTTATTTAGATACCCCATTGCCATGGACTGAATGTTTATGCTTCTTTAGAAGTCATATGTTAAAACTCTATTCCCCAATGTAATGGCATTTGGAAGTAGGGCTTTGGGAGGTAATTAGGACATGAGGATGAAGCCCTGAAGATAAGATTAGTCCTCCTTTTTTTATTGCCAGAGAGAGCTAGAGCTATAGAGAAAGAGAAAGAGAAAGAGAAAGAGGAGAAAGAAAGGGAAAAAGCATCATCCAATAGGGTGTGGTCATGCTGTAATCCCTTCTCCATTTCTCCATCCTGTCAGGATTTGGAGCATGCATGCACAGTTTTCCTGCATGTTTTTCAAGCTGCCATGGTTGGGATTTGAACTGAGGTAAGCCATGTGGGATTCAGCTCCTTTAACCACTGTGCTAAAGATATGGCCCAGGATTAGTCCCCTTTTAAAAAGAGGAAGAGACACAAAATCTCTCTCTGCTTACAAACACCAAGGAAAGTCTGTATGAAGACTGGGAGAGACTAAGAACCAGATTATGCTAGTTAAATAACTTGGGAAACATCTCTGCAAGACTGGGAGAGACTAAGAACCAGATTATGCTGACACCTTCATCTCTAACTTCCAGGCTCCAAAACCACAAAAAAGAAATGTTTCTTCTTTAAATTAAGAGAGACAGAGAGACAGAAAGCGAGAAATCACTCCCGAGGGGGGATGGTCACGCCGCGATCCCTTCTCCTCCATTCTCCTCTTGGGATCTTGGGCACGCACGCACACGCGCCTGGTGTGAGTTCTAAGCCACCGGGTTCAGGATGCGAATCGCGGTCGACTACGTGGGAGTCCAGCAACATAGCCATTACGCTAACTGCTGGTTCCCTCTGCATCAAGCTTTCTAACCATAAAATGTGATTAATAATCTAGTTTGTCTTTTAAATGAGATAATTCAGGAAAAACTCTTAGCATGTTGTGTAGCACACAAGTATTACTCAGTGTTCTTGTTATAGCTAGACCTAAAGGTGAATTTTTATTCATTATATTCCAGGACATTTCTTTATTGTAGCCACTCAGGTTTATTGCCACTCACGAGCTTTTGCTGATGCTATTTTATAGTCTAGTATGCATGCCTCTATCTAGAGAAATTATACTCATCCTTTAAATATCAAAGTCAATGCTACCTCCCTGAAGAAGCCTTGACAGACCCCTCTAAATAGATATAACCATCATGCCTATGCCACCCGAAAACATCTCTATCCACACCACACTCTAAAGATCTATATGATTATTTATGGGCTACAGTCTGAGTATATGTCCCTACAAACTTCATATGTTCGAATCTTCTTTTTGTGGAGAGAGAGATTTGTGCATGTGCTTGCCAGAGAGACAGAGAGAAACAGAGAGATAGAAACAGAAAGCAAAAAATCACTCCCCCCCACCCCAGGAGGATAGCCATGCCACAATCCCTTCTCCTCCATTTTCTTGTCAGGATTTTGGGCACACACACATACATGTCTGGCATAAGCTTGAAGCCACCAGGTCTGGGACTCGAATCATGTTTGACTATGTGAGAGTCTAACAATGTAACCATTATGCCATCTGCTAGTCCCATATGTTTAAATCTTAATCCCAAAGATAATGGTATTAGGAGCTAGAGCCTTTGAAAATTGATTAGGTCATGGGAATGGAGTCCTCATGAATAGGATAAGTATCCTTATAAAAGAGACTGGAGATATATATTGTTTCTTTCACCATATGAGGACACAGAAAGAAGGTGCCATATATGAGTAAAAAAGCAAGCCTTTATCAGACAACGAATCTGCCAGTGCCTTAATCTTGAACTTCTCAGTCTCCAGAACTATGAAAAATAAATTCATCCCTGCCTTTACGAGAGAGAGAGGGAGAGACAAAAGGAATGGGAGAGAGGCACAGATAGGTATTTTCAACAGGGTCTTACCATGTCATCTTCCTGCCCCAGCTTTTAATTAGCTAGGATTAGAGGTGTACTCAATCCTGCCTGGCATGTTGAGATTTGTCCAGAAACCAAACCCAGGCCTCCCATGTAGCCTCTAGCCTCTCAAGTGGTGATAACTATCTGTGTACTACTGTGGCTGGGCCAGGAAAAATGAAACAAAACAAGACAAAGAAAAACCCTGCAATGTTTATAAGCCACTCTTTTATGGTATTTTATTGTAGCAGCTTGAATGGACTGAGACACTATCATATTTTATTATCATTAATATATACTTATACACATGAATATCAGCCTTGCTGGCTAGAATGACATGCTGTCCCTGATTGACATCTGTATGCATACAACATGCACACTAGGTCCTCCATAAGTGTCAAAAGTGGATCAAAACTGAGAAATCTCTTGCTCTAGTAATAAAGGATAAAATTGAATTTGGAAGCTGAAATTAAATCTTTATAAATGGATGAGAAAGTGAGGAGGTGAAAAGTCCCTTGTTTGACAGGATAAGATGACTGGAAAAAAAGGAGATATTGGCAGGATTTATTTATAGCTAGTTCTAGGGTATTCTCGTTCCAAATGTATAGAAAATGCCTGGGTTCCTATGCCAACACAATAGATTTCTGTTTTGATTTTGCTGTCTGTAATACATATAAAAAGGTTAACAAAAAGTATAGCTGATTATTATATCCGATGTATGCATTTTTCTAAAATGAGGATAAATCACTCCACATGGTGAATTTTAGGTATGAATTGTGCTGCTTATCAAATCTTACATGACATTAATGAGCTTAGTCTCACACTAGACAGTTAAACTAAAAAGATATGAAAAAGTTAAGTAAAATAAAAATAGTCTATGAATAATCGCTCCCCCCAAAAGCATGGCTTATCTTCTCAACTACATTAAAAAATTTTTTAAAAAAGGAAAAAAGAAAAAAGGAGTCATTTCAGTAATTCCTTGTTATAGGTATTAAAAATGACCACTAGTAGAATTTAGATACATAACTATAGTTATCCATAGGCTAATTAAAAATGACTGTCACTCACATTGTCCACAACACATCAACAATAGCAAACATAACACGGTTCACTTTAATTTAGGATTGTCAGATTAGGTAATGGAGAGTACTACAATTATTGCTCAAGCTCATCAATCCTCTGTGAGGACTTGTTGACAGTTTATTTTTATACCATCTTATAAAATGTCAGGAGCCAATTTCCTAAAGTCACATATAGACGGACTATCATCAAGTAATGGCGATGGATTCAGAACAGAAATATAAGGCTTTTATCCCCCTTCCTGAAAACACATGGAAATATAAGTGGAGAAATTTTTAATTATGCATAAACTCATAATTACATAAAAAAGAAAAGGTAGAGGAGGAAACCACTACAACAAAATTTTAGAAGCTGCAAAGTTAACAAACAACTAGTAACTTACCTAAAAGACATGAAAAAATTGAGCCCTAATATAAGAGAGGTTGAAGCCAAGCAACAACTCTATTGTCAATACAGAACCCTATAAGTACTCAGGAATTGATGACACCAGACCTCTATGGAAGGGAAAGTGAAGAGTTGAGTGGAAATGAAACGGTTGGTTAAACATCTGTTTAAGAATCAAATATTGATTCCCTTATCTGCTATAGCAGAGACTATAAGTTTATTCTCTGGAGAGTTTGAAAGAGAGTCTCTGCATTGCAGGGCACAGGGCTCAGTGGAAGCACATTTTTATGCTGAATGTAAAAGCCCTTCTCACTGATCTCTCAGAGGCAGACATGCAGAATATTGGAGTTTTCTTCTCTGTGAAACTGACTACTACAAAACAAAAGACCCAAAGACACTGACAGTCAGCAGGACTTTCTTAATTAGCCAGAAAACCAACATATGCCACCCATGATCAACAGACTGTGAAGAGTTGTTGAGCATCGTTCTTTGTTGTTGAGTTTTAAATTTTGTTACAGAGTGTGTGGACTCACTGGAGAGATACTGAGAGGGAGGAAAAGTGAGAAACCACCATGCCCCCTCCCTCAAGGGGCCATGCCACAGTACCTTCTTATCCAGTCTCCCCTCGAGATCTGGGGCACTCATCCAGATGTACCTGGTGTGTTTTGCAAGTCACAGAGTCTGGGACTTGAACCTCACTGTTGCTATTGGCAAAGCGGGATCTAGCCACCTTAACCACCATGCCATCAACTGGCCTGCCTAGCATCATTTGACTTCCCCGTAAGTGATGAGTAGACAAGCAAGGAACATCAAAAAAAGAAAAAAATAAATGAGGGCAGCCTTCAATATGAGAGAGACCCAAATATGCAGTGAAGTAGACAAAAGGAATTTGGGGAAAACAAAGAATATATAGAAAGAAAACAACCCCTCAAAACAAAACAAGACAAAAGAATTAAGTTAAATGTTCTCAAAGAGACAAGAGATGCTATTGCTACTGTCTGACAAGAGCAGGCTGCTATAGAGAAAGATACAAAGAAAGAGATATGAAACTCTTAATAATGGAAAATATGTATTAGAAAAGAAAAATATGAGTAAGAGGATCAGAAGATTATGTTTAGGGGACAAGCAGTTAGCATAGTGGCTATGTCGCTGGACTCCCACGTAGTCGACTGCGGTTTGCGTCCCGGACCCGGTGGCTTAAAACTCACGCTGAGTGCGTGTGCGTGCGTGCCCAAGATCCCTAGAGGAGAATGGAGGAGAAGGGATTGTGGTGTGGCCATCCCCCCTGGGGGGTGATTTTTCATTTTCTGTCTCTCTGTCTCCCTCTGTCTGGCGAGCACATGCGCCCTATAGCAAAAACCTCTCCAAAAAAAAAAAGATAATGTTTAGGAAATCTCCAATGAAGCAAAGCAAATAGAGAAAGATGTAAAATTACTATTCCAAGTGGCTCAATTTTTGCTACTGTTTCTATGGTTACAAGCAACTGGGGATAGTGATGGAGCCAAAATTACTATAAAGGAGGATGGGAAGGCAAAAGATGCACAATAGTGTACTAGGGGTGAGAACTGTATGTTCATCTACAATAATGGGAAGTCAAGTTGCGTCTTATCCCTGGATAGCCTGCCCCCAGCTTTCACTCTGCTCTTTGGGCAAGTGTGGTGACAGATGAGCCCTGGGTTTCTGTGTTGTGTCAGTAGGGTGGGGAATTGGGGTTTAGAATCATGGCCCTCCGGGACCAGCAGTTAGCATAATGGATATGTCGCTGGACTCCCACGTGGTCGACCACGGTTCGCGTCCCAGACCCAGTGGCTTAAAACTCACACCGGGCGTGTGTGCATGCGTGCCCAGGATCCTGAGAGAAGAATGGAGGAGAAGGGATTGCGATGTGGCCATCCCCCCTGGGGGGTGATTTCTCACTTTCTGTCTATCTGTCTCTCTCTCTGTCTGCCAGCGCACACGCCCTATAGCAAAAGCCTCATAAAAAAAAATAAAAAGGAATCATGGCCCTCTTTCAGCAACTGTCTGATGCAAGAGGCCAAGGTAGGCCACCCCTGGGCAGGCTTTGGTTCATAAATGAACCAATTATGATCAATAGAAAATGAATTCATAGTACAAGCATTTTATTTAGAGACCTATGGAGGGACTTCAAAAGTTTGTGAAAAAATAGAATTAAAATACTAGCTTATTTGGGACCAGCAGTTAGCATAATGGCTATGTCACTAGACTCCCATGTAGTCGACCGTGGTTTGAGTCCTGGACCCAGTGTTTTAAACTCATGCCAGGTGGATGTGCAGGCATGCCCAAGATCCTGAGAGGAGGATGGAGGAGAAAGGATTACAGTGTAGCCATCCCCCCTGGGGGTGATTTCTTGCTTTCTGTCTCTCTGTCTTTCTCTGTCTTTCTGGTGAGCACATGTGCCCTATAGGAAAAACCTCTCAAAAAAAATTACTAGCTTATTTGGGTACATTTTTTCTTTAAATCCATGCATAGGTTTTCATAATACACACTTTACATTATTTTTTAATGCCAGAGGATTTATATGCAAACATACATGAAAGAGAAAGGGAGAGAGAGAGAGGAGAGAGAGTAGAGAGATAGGATCTCTCCCCCCACTTGGGGCCTGGTCATACCTCAATCCTTCCTCTCTCAATTCTCTCTCCTGTCAGGATCCTGGGTACATGTCTAGTGTGGGTCTCAGGCCGACAAGGCTAGGACTCAAACCCTGACTGGCCATGTGAGATCCAACTTTTTCTGTGCATTGTCCAACTGCTGCACCACAGGGATAGCCCTCTGTGAACTTTTGGAAGAAACCTCTTGTAGAAGTAAATATGAGGGGACATCAGGTGAATGGTGGTTAAGGCACTGGATTCCCACAAGATTGATCACAGTTCAAGTACTGGGCCTGGCTTTCTTACCTTCCCTCTCTTCCTCTCTCTGTCTCTCTCTGGTGAGTGCAAGTACCATATAGCAAAATTAAAATAATAGTAATAATAAATTAATATTTTTTTATTTAAAAAAGAGGTAAATATTATCAATAAAATTTGCGGTGGTTTTGGATGCTCTTAATGCAAAATTTGGTGATGGGGGCACAATAGAGTGAGCTTTTAAAACAAACATAAAATTAAATATGTTCAATTCGATGACAGGCATTTTCTCTGAAAAATATCCAAGTTTTAGATATTAAACTGTCCCTTTTCCAAAATTAAATATACATTCAAACGCTTTTACTTTCTAAATACACTGAATAACTCAGGATAAAATTGGCATGCCCACACAAGGACAATTCCCCTTTGTTTCAAATCACATTGCATTATGTGGCCATTTGAGTACCATTTTTGTGACTTGCTGACGACCAACACAGCAGGTTGAAATGCACTTAAATGAGCTGGAAAATAGAAGTCCCTCAAACACTCAGAAATCAATATAGCATAGAAAATACACTGAATAACTCAGGATAAAATTGGCATGCCCACACAAGGACAATTCCCCTTTGTTTCAAATCACATTGCATTATGTGGCCATTTGAGTACCATTTTTGTGACTTGCTGACGACCAACACAGCAGGTTGAAATGCACTTAAATGAGCTGGAAAATAGAAGTCCCTCAAACACTCAGAAATCAATATAGCATAGAAAGGCAGACAAAGGAAGAAGAAAACAATACAAAACTGAAAATTGGTAAGCAGTTCACAGGAATTTAAATGCAAATAGACACAGTTTCAAAGAAACACAAATCTATATTTTAAATAAATTATTAAAAAATATTATTGGATTGATTAGTATTTTCTATATATTTCCATCATCTCTGTCACTTAAAGTTTTTTGTAAATTATTCACAGTTACTAACTATTTTAATAACATGTATAGATAGTGCCTTATTTTCCTGGATAGAATGAGAAGAAAAAGAAGCAACAGCAAAAATGAAGCAGCATGCTTCATGGTGTCTCTACTACTACATTAATCTCACAATAATATTTGTGAATGAGTGAGTTTGAATGAATAGAACTCATTTGTGGAAATAATCAGCAGTTTTTAAAGTCACATCTTATGATCATATTTTTACATAAATAAAGCAAATCTTTAAAATATTTGGAAACTTGAAAGATTAGACAATGATGATAATGATTCTAATAAAACTCTTAAAAGTGTTTTTGTTTTCAGTACAATATAACAATGATTTCATTAAACTTGGAAAAATAAGATCATGTCTAAAGTATTGCAACCCAGAGTCCAGACAGTGGCACAGTGGTAAAACATAATGCTCTGCAAGACATGGGAAAAGGTTCCTGTTTCAAGGCCAGGCACCTCCCTGAGTATGCCGGGTGCATGTGTGAACATGATCTGGGGCTGGATGAAGGCTGGGGGTGGATCACACTTGTTGAGAGTACTGGGGATAGGTGGAGATTCTCTCTCCTTAGATTCTCTTTTTCTCTCTCTTTCTTGATAGCTCTCTCACTCATGGAAGAAATAAGTACACTTAAAAAAAAAAGAAAGAAACAGTACAACTTAAACTCCAGTTATTCAACAAGAACTTATTAAAGACAATATCTAAGTTGGTTAGTCAGAGGGGAATAAACCCATCTCCTGTCCTCAAGAAGAAAGTAAGAAATTCACCATGAACACCTCATCCAAGTCATGTCCACATTTTTTTTTTTGAGAGGTTTATGCTATAGGGCGCATGCGCTCGCCAGACAGACAAAGACATAGACAGAAAGCGAGAAATCACCTCCCAGGGGGCATGGTCACGCTGCAGTCCCTTCTCCTCCATTCTCCTCTCGGGATCTTGGGCACGCACGCACACACACCTGGCGTAAGTTTTAAGCCACCAGGTCTGGGACACGAACCACGGTTGACTACGTAGGAGTCCAGCGACATAGCCATTACGCTAATTGCTGGTTCCCATGTTCACATTTCTAATTGTAGAACAACCTTGCTAAAAGGTATCACAGCTCCATAACCAATTTAACTCAACACATTTCTCCCAAATGTAGTTTCTCTTTTTGACCTTATGTTTACTATTATTACCAAGTATTATGTACTATACATAATTGTATGTGCTATGCTTTTATAGGACTGGCAACACAGTAGGCATATTTACACCAGCATCATCATAAACATATGTAATGTGCTGTACTATGATGTCATGACAGCTATGATGTCACTAGATGACAGAAATTTTTCAGTTCCATTATAATCATGTGGGACCACTGTCACATATGCAATGGCTGTATGTGTGTGTGTATGTGTGTGTGTGTGTGTGTGTGCATATGAAAATGTATGTAAATTCACAATCTGGTCTCACTAATTTTTCCAGTAGTACTCTTTTTCATAAGTTCCATTTGTTGAACTTCTGCTACATTTAACTATAATACTGCCCAGCATTCAAAATCATTTTTTTTTTTACTTCTGCTTCTCCTAGTGCTGGTCTTTCAGTAATGCCTTTCTACATCATCTATGTCTGCCCAATACTCCTTAATTAAGCTGTTACTCACATAACATTTTCACCATGAGTTCTTTCTTGACCCTGCTTCTGAAATAAACTCTCCCTTCCTTAGCATACACAGTATGTCCATCTTGGCATTTACTTACCACTTTGGCTAACTAACAGTGTGCCTAATAGCATATTTTTCAGAATGTGTTCCTATTGTTAAGCAACATATGACTGTGTGTATACATGCCACTGGAGGGTTATTTTTTTTTTTCAAAGAAAAAAGGAGAAGACATCAGTTAGTAAGGTAGTCTTACTGTAGACTGGAGGATGAATAAGAACCTTCAGAGGTACTGTAATTTTTTTATTCTGACTTTTGGCCTCCAGAACTTTAAGAGAATAAATTTCTGGTGTTTTAAGACATACTTTTTTTGGTAATTTGTTATAGTAGCCACAGGAAACTAATACAGATGACTTTTCAGTAAGGTAAGAAACTCAAAATGTGGCTCAACTTCCACTATGCTTTGAGAAGTTAAATTTCATCTCCATCCTCATTCCTCTGTACACACACAAACTTCCACTTGAAAGGATCTTCAGATCCTCATTTCTTTCAGATATGCCCAAGTTATACAGTTTTATTTCCTTGGTAGTAACAGCCTTACTGATAGAATAATCCAGGTGCGTCTGTTAGCTACCTCACATACATAGCAAAGAGCCTCAGAAAACAGAGATTATGAGAATAACTAAGAAAACAGCCAACTTACCATGTCAGAATATTAATTCAGACAGATAGATAGATAGATAGATAGATAGATAATTAGGTGTTCAATAAAGTCATAATGTATTTTTCTACATTTTCCTATGCAAAAATGTGTCATGACTTTCTTGATGACCCAGTAGATAAATAGTTATGAATTTTTTGTTTGCAGATCTTGAAAGTTCCCAAATGGACAGAGAACAATGATTCTCAGGCTCTCTTTCAGCTTTAACAAATTAAAATTTGGGGAGTGAGAAGATGCAGGAGAGTGAGAAAACTGGATGAATATGATGCCCATTCCTAGTTAAGAATCATTAACACAGACAGTCAGATGTGAAGATCTTCAAATCACTGAAAGTCCCACTTAATAAATCAGTGGCAAGACCAGTAACCAGTGGTTTGTATTCATGTACAATAATACCAAGAACCTCTTTATTTGGAGGGAAAAAATTAAAAGCAAAAATAAGCTATAAAATTAAAACAAGTAAAACATAAGTTTGAGGGGCCAGTAGGTAGAGTGGTGGTTAAGGGCACTGGACTCCCACAATGTCAACCACAGTTCAAGTCTCAGACCTGGTGGCTTGATTTTTCACTTTCCCTCTCACTCTCGCTGACCCTTCCTGGTCAAATTAAAAATAAGTAAATAAATAAATAAATAAAGTTAAATCAAATAATTATTTTTTTAAAAAAACATTTATTTGAAAAACTGATGTATTAGCAAACAATTTAAAATGTTCTTCTGCATTTGAGGATTAAATTGATCATTATTTCAATAAACATGATTTTTTTTTTTACTTTTTCAATAAACTTTGAGAATATTCGTCTTATCTCCCCCCCCGAGAAACTGTTCTCATAAGCTAGAAAAAAGTCAGTTTCTATCTTATTTTCTATAATATATTATTGTGAAGTTAAAATACATACTTAGATTCTTTTAGCCACTAAAGTTTAAAATAGTGTTTACCTTGTGACTATGATACTTTAATTTATATAATAATTTTTGCAATTGGTAGATGTTTACTGATCCTAGTGTTTTAGGGAGCTTTGTACCCAGTAAATGTCAGCTCATAGGAATAATTGCAAATTACTTTCCTAGGTTACTGCAATATACACTTACATAATAATATCATTTCTATTTCTATGTAAACCTTATCAAGTTCTTTAAGTTAACACATATTTACAAGCTGTGGACAAGATGTATTACAAATGTTTTAAAAATACCATAAGTCCAAGTTACAATCTCTGTTAACATTAATTTTGATCCAATTGTTAAAGGCTTTCTAAGTGGATAATTTGCTAATGTCTACAAGTTTTTAACTTTAAATGCTCAAACAATCATTAGCTGGCTTTAAATTACTTATCTTATATAGTTAGATAATTTATTTGGAAAGAAAATGTGAATCCTAAATTAACAAAGGCCAACTTTGTGTGCAGGGAATTAATAGTCACAGTAAATTGACAAGTCAATTATTAGTTTTACTTTGTCTATTTTAAGAAGTGAAATGAGACCACTTGCTTTTTGCTTGCTATTTAAGAACGGATTATGAGTTGATGCTTTTTAAAGAGTAAAAACTGATGAACTAGCCAACTCTTCCATCAGTTTTTCTCACATTAACTTTTGCAGTTCACAAGACATTCTGTTCATGAATGTTCTAAACACTTCCATTTTCCTAATTGACTTGAAAAGAAATTTCTTCCTTGAAGATCAGCAGAAGAAGCAAACTGCCTGTTAAAATATACTTGAGATAGCAAAAGTACACAAATGGGGATGAAAAAATAGGAGACAAAGATGTACAGAAACAAATCCAAGAGAAGTGCAACTGAACAGAAAACAAAACAAAACAAAACAACCTGAGATATTGCACAATCTGAACGTTTGAGTTCTCTCATAAATCACATGCTGAAACCTAATCACCAAGGTGAAGATATTAGAAGATGGGAACCTTTGCAAAATGATTAGGTTATAAGGGCTTCGCCTTTGTAAATTAAATTGATATCTTCATAGAAGGGACCCCAGAGAACTTCTTGGCCTTTTCTGCCATGAGAAAATAAAGGTAGAAGTCATCATCTCTAAGTAGAGTTCTCACCAAATACCACATTTGCTGACACCCTGATCTTGGACTTTTCAGCCTTCAAGAACTATGAGAAATGAATTTATGTTGTTTATAAATTTCCCAGTCTAAGAAATTTTGCTTTAGCAGGCCAAATTGGCAAAGACTGAAACACTTCAAGGACACGTTCATAGTCTACTGAATTATTATTAGATGTTCTATTTGATAGGACATAGAATTTTTTAACAGTGGGATAAAACATAAATTGAGTAGTCCATTAGATAGAGAACATTTTGAATATTATGGGAAGGTCATAAATTTAAGAGAGTATTGCTCACAATTAGAATGCAACAAAGAAGTGAAGAAGGAGATCATAATCAATACACTAGCATATGGAAATGTCCCAAAATGTGCAGTCCATAAACTTGGACCATAATCTGTAAAATAGATACACAATAGACAACACAGGCTGTTGAAAAGACAAGGTAAAACAACATATTTAAATGTGTTACAAATGCAAGATCTCCAGGAGCAAACAGAAATTATGATCACTAATCAAGGAGAGTTGCTCCTAGGACCTTGACTGTCTGATTGACTAAAAAGCTTATCTAAATGAGAGCTGGCACTTAATCATGGTTGAGACTGTAAGAGAGGACAAAAAGTTTTAGCTTCCTTTTGAGGAATAAAACAGCCTAAGATTATAATATAATGCCTTTGTGGACAGGCATCTGCCAATCTATCATCTTTTTTTCTACCCACCTACCTACCTACTAATCTACCAATCTGTGTAGCTTTTACCAGATCTTGAACCCAATAGATTCTTAATAACAAGTCTTAAGAGGAACTAGTGGACCCATTTCTCATTCAAGATCTTAAGATTTGTTTACTCTACTTGACTAAACTTTAGATATGTGCCTGGAACAATAGGTACCAGTTAACTCCCTACCCTTGACC
>NW_006160117.1:5588849-5605062 GCF_000334495.1 Tupaia belangeri chinensis | reverse complement strand
TGCTGAACTGTGAAATATAACTGTTCTTTAACCACTATTTATGCCTCTAAACTTAACCTACTGATCTGTTGTGACCTTCAATAACCATCTGATGTTTCCTCCTCTGTCTGATCTGAATTTGATTTATTGTTAGGTTTTCCTAGTCAGACTGCTGGGCCTTTATCTATCTTTCTCTCTCATCCATGAAGGGGAATCTTCAATCATACCAGGCAATTGAATCAAAACCAACAGTTTTAGTGTGGTTTACTCCATTACTCTGTAGTATTCAGCTACTTAAAAAGGTGAGTTATAAATGTTGCTTTTTATTTATGAGTATTAAAACTGAGTGAATATTACATGAATTGTTTACTCATTCACTTCTATACTCTAGGTCCTAACCTAGACATTAAGGATGAGAAAATGAAAAAATGTAGTCCATTCTTTAAGAGGCCCAAGTACAGTAAAAGAAATAGACACACAATGATATGTATACACAATGGTGACAGAAATATAGGTATGAAAAAGAGATTTACTAGCACTTGAGAGGCGATATTTAATTATGCCTAGTAGGAACAGCGTCAGTGAAGGCTATATAGAGAAAATACTGAAGTCGGTCTTAAAACTTGAGTAGATAGGCACAAGAGCTAGAAGCAGAGGAGAGAATTCCAGATGGTATGGAAAATAGGTGCAAGAGGTAGAGTTGTGCAGGGTTATGGTATAATTAGGAGCACCTGGCAGTGTTCTGATCTTAATAATGGAGCAAATGAAACTACTAAGATTAAGTGGGGTTAGACTGTGAAGGAAGTAGTCTTTACCTTTTGGAAAACAAAAGCAAAACATATATACACACACACACACACATATATATACACACACACACATATATATACATATACATGTATGTATATACATATATACATATACATGTATGTATGTGTATATATATATATGTATATATATATATATGTATATACATGGATATATGCATGAAAAAGGATTGTGGCATGGCCATCTCCCCTGGGGGGTGATTTCTCGCTTTCTTTCTCTCTGTCTCTCTCTGTCTTTCTGGTGAGCATACGCACCCTATAGCAAAAACCTCTCCAAAAAAAAAAATAGTTAGATGTTTCTATTTTGGCTAATTTAACATGTCTCCATGAACAAAATAGTTATCACTATTTATTTGTGGGGTCAGATTGCTGAAGAGAATTTGCCCATTTAATTCTACTTCTATAATTTTTGTATCACCTGATTGGGTCATTCTTCTTTTACAGTTAACTCTGTTGCTCAACACTCCTTGATTCTTAGTTAATAGGTCTCATCAAATTAGTTGTTGCAAATATATAAAATGTCAGTTGGTAGCGTGTTTCACTCTATAGCCTGATGGAACAGATTCACAGTCCATGATACTCATTCTGTATCTAGACCCTGTTTTAAAACTATGTCTTCTTCTTTTTTATTTTTTTAGGTTTTTGCCATAGGGTATGTGCAACCTCTGGAGAGAGAGAGAGAGTCAGTGAGAGGGAAAGTGAGAAATCACTCCCTGGGGGATGGCCATGCTACAATCCCTTCTCCATTCGCCTTCTGGGTTTGGGGGTACACACATGCCTGGCCATTTGCCTCCTGGGATTTGGGGCATGCACCTGGTATGATTTTCAAGTTTCCAGGTCTGGGACTCGAACTGCAGTTGGCCATGTGGAAGTCCAGTGACTTAACCACTATACTACCAGCTGGCCTCTAAATTTATACCATTTTTAAAATAATTCTCTAGCGCAATGGTATTAAATGCTGTGAACACTGGATTTTCCAATCAAAAAATGAGACTCCCAGGTCACTGAATGAAAACTACCCCATTCATGTTTTATTTGGCTAATATGTTATTAAGAATGAATTTTAAATTCTATACATAGACATGTTTTCCTCACTTCGGTATGGTCTCCATTGCTCTGTTACTCATATTATAAGAATGTGACTTTATGAACCATATTCTAGCATTTCTATCTTTCTAGGAAATCTATTTTTTCCCTTGAAAATTTATTTAACTGCTGCTGCTCTGACATTAGATTTGTGGTTGACATTAAATTCAAGGTTGAAAGATAACAGACTGCACAGGTCAGAGATAGTAGAGAGATGAAGTTAAGAAGAAGGTACTGGAGATATTGAGGAGAGATTTCAGTATTAGTTGGGAGAAGAGGCAAGGATGAGTTACCAGGCTAAGAAATATAAACTCAAACACATCAGAATAGTTTTGCACTAAGTTCATGAAAAGACATAATAAAGATGATAGCTAAATGAATATGATACAAGTTAACCAAGAGTGTTGTATATCAATATGAAAAGATGGATTCTGCAATAACTATTGCTATTCCCCCACCTTATTATTAACCCCATTCCCTCAGAAATCTATATACTCACACAAAAATATAGGCTTCCTTACCACAGGAGAGAGAGCAGACAACGGCCACTAAACCAATGCCCTCACCTCTGAATGCCATAGTAATCTGTTTAAATTTATACTGGGAGTCAGCAGATGGTGTAGCAGTTATGTCAGTGGACTCCCACATGGTCAACTGTGGTTCAAGTTCAGGATCCAATGGCTTGAAACTCACACCAGCATGTGTGTGTGCATGCCAAAAATCCTAGGAGTAGAATGGAGGAGAAGGAATGGCAAATAGCAGTGTTGTCATTCCCCCTAGGGGGTGATTTCTCACTTTCCCTCTCACTGTCTCTGTCTTTCTGTCTCTCTCTCTACCCTACCCATCCTAAGTACAAGTGCCCTACTGTCCCCCCCACTAAAAAAAAAATTAGATGGGTAACTCAGTCTAGAGCAATTGATAATCCTCCTCAGCAAATTTCAAACTCTAGAGTGCCAAGCCCATGGTCCCTACTGGTTAGAACTGGGAAAAGCACTGCCCTAACCCATGTGTTCCCCACCCCCCACAACCTTGCCTCATCAGTCTCTGCCTCTATGAGAATCATGACACGCAGAAAGAAGCAGAGACAAAAGACAGATGATATTTTAGCACTGTACCAGTCTCCTTGAGGCTAACACAGCTCTTGTCTTTTAAGTGATCTGTCCTTTGTGACACAAGCCTTAACTATGAAATATCAAAACCTATGAGTCTTCAAGTTAGTTTAAATTTTCTAGGCATAGGAATTTGACTAAAAAAGAAAAAAAAAAAGAGTACCCAAGTTAACTTTTCCTTGAAATAGCCATCTGTTTGATACAAAAAGAACAATTTTTGGATTATTTCCCTTGCACATTATTTCTGTGCTACCTCCACTCCCTATTTTATTTCATGATAAAGTGACTGAAAGAAAATAAAATCACGTCCTATCTGTCCTGGAATCTGTCAACAGCAGGTTTCCCTCTTGATTGAACATTCCTCTCATATATAGTCACGAATGTTCTCTGTGATACCTTAACTTTACCTGAAGCTAAAATCTCACTTATTCATGTAATGTAAGGTTTGCCTGTTTTATTTATCTCCTCTGTAAACATATTACTCCACTCTCTAATTAGTAGCAAATCCTAACAACAGTTTTGAAATATATTACTCCACTCTCTAATTAGTAGCAAATTCTATCAACAGTTTTGGATTGAGAGTACATCATTTATGAGAAATAGAAAAGAGCCTTACAAAAATCAATATAAATAATATTTATGCCTAAGAACAATTCTGTATAAATCTTTCAAAAACTATAATATGTAATGTATATGTTTGAGGTAAATAGTCATACCACATATAAACAGGCTATATATAGCAGGCAGATTGCATAAGAGTAATCTAATTGCATCCCCAATAATTTTAGCCAAAAATATGACATTTTCAGAAAACACTAACATTTTTCAATCCATTAATTTAAAAAATCTTTTAAGTTGCCAAGAAAGTTGACATTATCATCTCAGAAGTACATTTTCATAAGAAAAGTTAAAACTTTTTTCTTTTAAGAAGAGAAAACAAAAAATACATTTACTAAAATTTCCCTAAGCGATTATATATCATATAATGGCTTTTCACTGAATATTTCTGGTAATAATCTCAAATTATCCTACGAATTGTCACAGTGTAAGTATCCTATTTCTAGTAATGGCATGATGTGTCAGGATCTATTCTATTTCATTTTTCTGGAAAAGCAATGCACTTTCCTTTGCTCCCTTTCAACTCAAAGAACTGCCAATATTCTATAAACACAGTTCTTCAGCAGGCTAGACCGAGGTGGGTACCTTGTTTTTATTAAATCAGAAACTAAAACTCCCAGAGAGCTAAAAAGGCTGTAGCCTGCCTGTAAGTGTGAGGAGAGGACCAATGTAGAGAAGTGGGAGGGAGAGGGAGGGAGAGGGAACTGCTGACTTTCTTCCATTCCTGAGCCACTTCACTTTCTTAAATGCTTGTTGTGGACCAGATATGGCAGTGGGAGGTATCTTCTGACGAGACTCCTGGGTCTCAAATTACTCAACACAGACTAATTTTGGTAAACAGAACCACTTTATTTTTCATTTTCTGTTTTTTTTTTTTTTTTCTTGAGAGAGAGACACACAAGCACCGTCAACATGGTCCCACACTATGATCTCCTTCAGCATTCCCAGACAAGTAGGGTCATGGGCACACATGCCAGTATGCACAGGCAGACTGGGGAACTAAGCCCACAATCTCCCATATGGATTCAGCATCATGCCACTGAGACAACTCAAGAAAACAAAAACTCTATCGAGTTATTTTTTTCTTTTATCTTTTAAATTATGAAAATAAAGAATGTTGTCATAATTGTACATAAGATATTCTGATTTGTTTAATCTACTACATCAAGTTTCAGAGAATCTGATTAAAATGAAATATTATTGATTCTGAAACTAGGGGATCAAATTTAATATTTCCTTAGAGAAGGCAGAAAATCTCAATGGAGATATCCCATTTCCATGGATAGACAAAAAAAGTCATGGTGATGAGTGAATGATCCTTTGCCATTTGTATGGGAAGAAAAGACAAGTACATTCTCAGACAAACAGAACCTGAAATAATTTACCAACACCAGACAAACTCATCAAGAATTTCTGAAGGGAGTGTTATACCAAGAAATATAAATACAGACACACAGAAATAAGAGTTCAAAAACAACTAAGAAAATGGCCAACTTAATGGTAGAGACAATTCTGGAGTTTAATATTGTATCCCAGAATTTAATCAGGAAGATCAGACAGCAACAGAAGATAGGTTAAGTACATGAAACTGAACTGGTGAAATACAATCTTATGACTTTTGACTAAAACATTACTGATTTTCTTCTAGGCTTCGTTTTCCAAATTTAAGGATTTTTGTCTTATCTTGAGCTGTCGGTAGGTTCATGTACCTACTATTTGAACAAAATCCTAACCTGTTTCCTGGCTTTAAGTTTTAAGCAAAGCTCTCTTAGCATTTCTTTAATTTTGATTTATTAAAGCTAAACTGCCTTCCTTAAAATTAAACAAAATATTAAAAAATACCTATTTAGGGACTAGCAGATGGCATAATGACTATGTCGCTGGACTCCCATGTAGTTAACTGTGGTTTAAGTCCCGGACCTGGTGGCTTAAACTCACACCAGGCACGTGTGCATGTGTGTACAAATCTTGACAGGAGAATGGAGGAGGAGGGATCGTGGCTTGGCCATCCCCCCTGGGGGGTGATTTCTTGCTTTCTGTCTCTCTGTCTCTCTTTCTGGAGAGTGCACGTGCCCTATAGCAAAAACCTCTCCCCCCCCAAAAAAAAAATGTAGCTTTAGTTTTAACAATCCTGAGATCAAGTCGGTGCATAGCTAGCTTGAAAGTTGGTGACTGTTAGGTGCTCCATAAGTGGTTTCCAGGCTGAGATGAAGCTAGAAATAGAAAATTATCAATGATAACATGTATGATTAAGCCACTATGCAGTATATTCTGGATGAGAAATCATATTTTGTATGCTGGGACAATACTCACTGAATGAATGTAAAATTAATTAATTAATTAAAAATAAAACAATACAGAAAAGAAATGCCATTTGTAGCTTCATACCACTGAACCTGATCTTATGAAAATGTAAAAAATTTCATTGTCACAAAGAAGTTATGGGGATGATAATTCAATCACAAAAGTATTTTCATATAAGAGTATTCATCACAGAGTTCCTTTAAGTAGTGTATTTCCTTTGTACATATCAATTTTCATTGATCATTAACTGCCTAAAAGAGACCGAGGGACAGTTTCTTAAAGCTGACATGTTAAGCCACTACTAATTAAACATCAATCAAAAATAAAGGGAATACTTCTATGAAATGATGATTCAATTTATCTACAAATCTGTAAGAATGTACTAAGTTGGTAAAGTTTGAGGAGTGCTAAGCGCTTTAACATTAAACCATAAAATACTGGTATCCCATTTTCATAATCACATTCAAACACAAGTTATTTTTCCTAAAGAGTCTGCATATAATTTAGAAATACTCAGTAATTTAGCTAAAATTCAAGACGGAATTTATGGAAGAACAGCTCTATATTCAGATTCTAAATGACTTGGGTT
Organism: Tupaia belangeri chinensis; assembly: GCF_000334495.1. Classification (NCBI taxonomy): domain Eukaryota; kingdom Metazoa; phylum Chordata; class Mammalia; order Scandentia; family Tupaiidae; genus Tupaia; species Tupaia belangeri. The sequence goes on along the minus strand of NW_006160117.1, from coordinate 5,598,550 downwards.
TTTTTTTTATTATTTCTATTTTCTGCACATCAGTCATGTGTCCATATACTTTTATTCTGAAACCTCTTTCAACGTTCTATACCATAACGTCCTGTGATAGATTTATTTCTGATAAATTGGCAAATTCAGGAGTAGTTCTTGTTAACATGGTCTACTCATGTTTTTTTTGTTTTTGTTTTTGTTTTGGTTTTTTGGGTTTTTTTTGCTAGTAAACTGCAATCATTAGGAATGACTTAGAAAGCTTTGTGATAACAGTGCTTGTCAGGGGAAAAACAGTATTTTTCTATAAAATGAATGTGACTCTCACCAAAACCTTCACAAGGAACTTGACAGGCATAATAATTTGATATTTTGTTTGTAAAATTATTTTCTGTGCCCCTTGTCTTAAGTGATATTTAACCTGAATTTCCTTTGTTTAGTGCTATATAACAAATACAAAAAAAGAAAGAAAAGAATTTTTTTATCCTACTTATTCTTGATGGTCATTTATATTGGGTCATCCAAAAATTTCTATGGCATAATATCTATTAAATTGTCATTTTAAAAAAGTAGGAATAGGGATCATTTTCTTATGTTATAACTGTGCATTTACTATATGTATTTGGATAGACTCTGATTAATTAGGTAATATAAAACTAATAACTACTATAAGATAAAATCTCATTTAAGTATAAAAATTTACTATGCATATTGTGTTCTTAGAGGGGAGATGGAAATTAATTTTATAAATTGCTATTCATCCTATAATGAAACCCACCTCTTCTGCCATGTGATGGCACCCTAGTAAGAATACCAACATGATCATAAAAGCATTGGCATACAAAATGCAATTCAGGAATCTGCTATACGTGGCAGTCTATTTATAGCATCAAACTAACTTAAGTAGTGGGGCCAGCAGATGGTATAGTGGTTACATTGCTTGACCTCCACATGGCTGACAGCAGTGAGTCCCAGATCTAGCAGCTAGAAACTCACATGGGTGCATGTGCGTGTGTGCCCAAGATCCTGGGAGGAGAATGGAGAAGGGATTGCTGTGTGGCCATTCCCCCAGGGGGTGATTTCTCACTTTTCCTCTCACTATCTCTCTCTCCGGTAAGCACGTGCACCTGAAGGCAAAAGAAAAAAAAAAAAAAGGACCAGCAGTGGCGTGGTGGTTAAGGTGCTGGACACTCCCACCTGGCCAACCATGGTTTAAGTCCTGGACCTGGTGGCTTGCTTTCTCATTTTCCCTCTCTCGCTCTCTCTGTGTTTCTCTCTGGTCAAATGGAAAGTAAATGAATGAATAAATAAAATTGAATAATTCTTAAAAAAAAAACTCAAAAAATAGCTCAACTAATAATAGCAAACATGTATTGACTACTTAACTTAATATATGGCAGGCAATGTACTAATCTTATCTGATCATATACTCACATTAACTCAAAACAGATAGTACCACTAGGTTCTCTTTTTACTCATTAGGAAACTGAGGGCTGGTTTCTCAAGGTATTAGGTAAATGTAATAAGATAGTTGATTAGTAAGTAGCAGAGCTGGATAGTCTTTTTGGTATGTCTGACACAATGACCTGAAGTTGAAGCCACTGCCGTATGTCACGTCTTAATCATAACAACAACGATAATGATAATAATATAATGATGATGCTATTGATGACACATTTTTGTACATTTCTGACATACAAACATATAGGCAATTTAGGTCTTCATTTTCTCATCATTAAAATGAGAAGGGTTTGACTTGATAACTTTCAAATTTATTTTACTTCCTAAAGTTACTGATCTAGAATTGTGAAGAATTACACCTATGTAATTGGTTAACTGGCCAATGATAAATAAAATAGTGCTCTCTGAACCCCTACCTTTCACCTTTGACAAAAATCAAGTCAAGGTGGATCAAAGATCTAAATCTAAGACCTCAAACTATAAAACTGCTCCTGGAAAACACTGGGGAAACTCTGGGAGATATTGGGGTAGAGAAAGACTTCTTAAATAAGACCCCCAAAGCACAGTTGATAATCCCCAGAATTAGACAAGTGGGATTGCATCAAACTAAGAAGTTTCTGCATGGCAAAAGACACAGTAATTAGTGTGAATCGACAGCCCTCAGTATGGGAAAATATTTTTGTAAACTATGCATCAGATAAGGGACTGATAACCAGAATTCACAAGGAACTCAAGCAGCTGTTCTGAAAAAAGATGATCAACTCTATTAAAAGATGGGAGAATGAGTTGAAAAAAACTCTCTAAAGATGACATACGAATAGCTAAAAGGCATATGAAAAAATGCTCAACATCCATCACTGTAAAGGAAATGTAGATCAAAACAATGAGATATCATTTAACCCCAGTCAGAATGACTCAGATTAAAAAAAAAAAAATGATAACTGCTGGCAGAGGTGTGGTGAAAGGGGAATGCTCTTACACTGCTGTTGAGAATGTAAATTGGTCCAGCCATTGTGGAGAACAATTTGGAGATGCCTCAAAAATCTACAAATAGAACTACCATATGATCCAGCAATCCCACTCTTTGGTATCTACCCAAATGACAGAAGAATATTTAATCGGAAAAATGCTTGCACATTGATGTTTATTGCAGTACTATTCAAAATTGCTAAGTCATGGAACCAACCCAAATGCCCACAAACAGATGAATGGATAGAAAAACTGTGGCACATATACTCTATGGAATACTATTCAGCCAAAAACAAACAAACAAACAAACAAACAAACAAACCTGGCTTTTCACAGGAAGTGCAAGGATATGGAAGATTTACTGCTAAGTGAAGCAAGCCAGGCTATGAAGGAGAGACATTGTATGTCCCCACTTAATATATACTGAGTATCTGCACTCTATGACTGAAACTGAATGACTAAAGGATATAGAAACACAGTGTATGGATGTAAATACCAGATACAGTGTGTGTGAAAGAGGAGGGTCTGAGGAAGGACATTTAGAAGAAAAATAAGGAGGCAAAGCATTAATGGGACAAAGAAATGTGGTATTATCTGTTGAAGGTATTTTATACTTTTACAACTGGACTAGGGAGAAATGCTCACATACTGAAATATTCACTTTGTAAGCTAAATAATGTGCTTGAGTGTATAAAAAAATGAAATAATAAAAAATGTAAAAATAAAAAAATTAAAAATGTAGATTAAAAAAATTAAAAAATAAAATAGTACTCTTAGTGTTGTAGTGAAAAAGCAGCCTTCATTATACATATTGATGCCCAAGAAGGGGACTAGACAAGGAGTTGGGAATTTCAATGGACTCTCTCTCTATATTGCTTTTGTAATAGCATTTTTCCCCCCCTTTCTCCCCCCCTCCTTTTTTTTGCTATAAGGTTCATATACTTACCAGAGAAAGACAGAGAGACAGGGACAGTGAGAAATTACCTCATATCCTGGGGAGATGGCCAAACTGCAATCCCTTTTCCTCTATACTCTTCCTGGGATTTTGAGCACATGTGTGCATGGGCCCAGAGTGCAGTCTCTCTTTTTTTTTTTTTTTAAGAGATATATATTTGCTCTAGGGTGTGTGTGCTCACCAGAGAGACAAAGAGAAGTAGAGACTAAAAGGGAGAAATCACCACCACCACCACCACCACCACCACCACCCCCCCTCAAGGAGGAATGGCCATGCTGCAGTCCTTTATCCTTCATTCTGCTTTTGGGATTTGGGGCATGCACACACACGTGCCCGGTGTGAGTTTCAAGCCACCGATTCCAGGTGGAAGTCCAGTGATTAACCATTATACCATCTGCTCATTTCTAGTGTTTTTCAAAGTGCTAGGTCCAGGAGTCAAATCTAACATGTGGCTTCCACCCACCATGCCTCCAGCTAGCCCATAAGAACACTTTTCCTTGGACCTTTTCTTTCTTTCCATTGTCTTTCCTTCCTGCCCCTTTTCGGTTACACTGTCTCTGTCCCATATTTTTCATCTTTTATTTTTTATTCCATTGACATGTGTTCATACATTCAGGAGATAGAGAAAGAGAGAGAGACAACAAATTCCTCCAATGAGTCCTGGTGAGGACATAATCCTTTATCTCCCAATTGCCCAGCCTGTCTGGATCCTGGGCATATGTGTGCACCCAGTGTGTTTTTCAAGCCACCAAGACAGGGACTGGGACTAAACCTGGTTAGCCACCTGGGATCTAGCTTCCTCTGCACAGCACTTTTGCCCATGTCTTTGTGTCCAATGCCTTTTTAAATTTGTTGCCTGGTTTCCAAACTTTTAGATATCCATGGTCCACAGAAACTGCTCTAACCTCCACATTCATCTTTTTTGGATTTTAAAACTGTCCTAGCACTAGGTTTTGAGCACTTAACACTTAAAAATAAAGATCAACTTCTGTTTGGGTAGCAGTCTTTTTGGGTTTTAAGGATTATTTTATTTATTATTATTATTATATTATTTTGCTATAGAGAACAGGTGCTCATGAGAGAGGGGGGGGAGAGAAAGAGAGAGAGAGAGAGAAAGAAAACAAGCCACCAGGTCTGGGACTCAAACTGCAGTTGGCCATGTGGGAGTCCAACACCTTAATCATCATGCCTCCTGCTGGCCTCAAATGTAGCAGTTTTTAAAGCAAACCTGGAAAATTAGATTGTTTTCCTTAGCTTTTTCATCTTCTTTGTCACCTAAGACAGACTTTGAATTAGAGAATTTATGAGATTCATATGTTAGGTCATGAAATGACCTGAGAATAACAATACTACCTTCCGTTTATTGATTTATCATTTGTTTCAGAATGCACAATGTTAGCTTAAAACTGATTTGACAAGTATTGTTTCTCAGGTCAAAATTAAAATTTTAAGGTTTTCTCTGGTTATAAAAGTTAGCCATCATACTAAAACCACTGTTAAGTGTTAATACTTTCATCGATCATGGGAAAATAAATTTGGATTGAGTAGAACTGGATGCTATCAGTTAAAATAACTATAATACCACTCTGCAACTTGTCTGTACATGTTTTAATTATGGTGTCTATTTAACCAGAAACTCGAATTTATGTCTAATAAGGTTTATTCCAGGCAGTAGGACTGTGCTGATCTGTGTGTTTTTCTTAAGTGAGAGAGATGCACATCATTCTTCACCAAAAATTTTGACTTTGGAGATTACTGTTTTCCCCTCTAGTAGAAAGACAAGTTTCATAGTCTTTTTATTTGAATTTCTCAGTGAAAATATGTCTCATACATTCCCTCTGGTGCACTAAAATCAAGTCAATAGCATAACATTTGCTCATGACGCCAATAGAGTAATCCTAGATGGAGAAGCCCAAATACTCAATGCTGACTTTCCTATACCTGGGAACAAAGGTCCTATTTGCATCATTTTCAAAACTCAGCAACATGGGACCAGCAGTTAGCATAATGGCTATGTCACTGGACTCCCACATAGTTGACCGCAGTTTGAGTCCCGGACACAGTGGCACGTGTGCATGTTTGCCCAAGATCCCAAGAGGAGAATGGAGGAGAAGGGATTGCGGCGTGGCCATCCCCCCTGGGGGGGTGATTTCTCACTTTCTGTCTCTCTGTCTGTCTTCTGTCTGTCTGGCAAGTGCAGGCGCCGTATAGCAAAAACGTCTCCAAAAAAAAAGAAAAAAAGAAACAACATAATGTTTTTTAGAACCAGCAGTATTGCATTCCACTCTCAAAATTGGGTATCAAATTCTACACCTGAATTATTTTGTTTCTAGGGTATTGATATTAAGTATTTCACCACCCTAGAGAGGAAACATTTTGTTTCCCAAGATTACTGATAGAGAAACAACTTCAGAAAAGATGTGTTTTGTTTCAAGAAAATAACAGCTATGAAAATATAGACCTAGAAAGTAAATGTTAGAGGGCTATTTTTCACTCCATAAAATAATTTCCTACAGGACCTGATTAGATTGAAAACTAGCATATTTTAATAGGAGACAATCCATACTCAATATATTTATATACACATCTGTAGAACCTATAGAGGATTGAGGTAGAGTATATTTCAATAATTATTTTAGTATCATGGTAAGCTATGTGGTATAAGGTTTTCATGAAAAGAAATTTTCCTACAAGTTATCAATCAGAATCTATTAAATAATGCATGGACATCTTCCTTCTTAACTATTTGAAATTTTAAATTCCGCAAATTACAGAATGGTAAGGAATGCTAGTTATTTTGTTCTGTGACATTTTAATTAGCCTACAGGTAAATCGAATCAAGATCCATCTATGTGTGTCCTTTTCCAGGATCGATGTTTAAAAAAACCTGAGCTTTAAATAGATGGTGCTTTCCTCTAGATGTTAACATCTGATGAATCCTTGTTACCTGCTTAGATACACTAAGTACTCTCTTTTTAACAAACTTAACAAACAAGAATAAACTAGTAAAGAAAAATGAGAGCACTGTTAGACAGTTTATTAAGCTCAGTCTCCTCATTAGGTTCTCTTGTAGAAAATTTAGCGATGGTGCCCTCTGTAGCACGTACAACTTATAATCAGTATTTATTGACATTCCATGTACCCAAATTACACCATAGAATCACTGGGTAGTTTAATAGGAAACAATGAAGAAATCAAGGGGGAGAAAACACATTTAAGGGACACAAAAATGGAATATTATCTGTTCATAATGTGTATGATAATGTCTTCAACTGGACCAATGTGCAGTGTATTCAAGGTGGCAAAATTCATTTTGTATGCCATAAAGATGCACAGTGAATAAATGAAATAAATAAATAAATAAATAAATAAATAAATAAATAAATAAATAAATGAAACACTGAATCAAGAGCAAGATCTCAGTTGAGCATTAGGATGAACAGAAGAAAATGTGTAGGGATTGCGGGCAGTAAATTAGGTTTCTACATTTTTCTTTTTACTTAATGAACTAGATTTTCCCAATGTGGATAAAATTTAAAAAAGAGTGAGAGAGAAAGAGGTCACTTGTATTCAATGAGTGGAGCAAGAAAACCACATAAGGGGAGGAGAAAGAAGTTGTTTTTTGTTTGTTTTAAGAGATTTTTGCTATAGGGAGCGTGTGTTCACCAGAGAGATACAGAAAGACAGAGAGCTAGAAATCACCCCGCAGGAGCGATGGCTATGCTGCAATCCCTTCTCCATTCTTCTCTCAGGATTTTGGGCACACATATACTCAATGTGAGTTTAAACCCACCAGGTCCAGGACTCGAATTGTGGTCGACCATGTGCAAGTCCAGCACCTTAACCACTATGCCACCTGCTAGCCCCCAAAAAGGTATTTTGGATGTCAAACTAAAGAGATTTTTTTTTTCTTTCTGAGTTCTATGTTATAAAGTGTCATTCTATGTTATATAGTGTTATTAATTTAATTAAAAATTTTAAAATTATGGTATTTGTTACATACACCTGGTAGGATTTTGTGCAACTTTTTTGGCAAAATCCTGGCAATATAGCAAGAGTCTTTAACACAATTATTTCCTTTTAGTCACTATTTTACCTTTTAGGAATCTATTCTGTTGCCAAAAAAGTTGAAATAAGTATAAAATCATGGGAAACATGCATAGATAATATCATCACATCATTATTTATGATAATAAAAACTTTCTAAATCCAATTTCCAACGAAATATAGATATGAAATTATAGGACATTAAAGTGAGCATTATTAGCCATTTAGGAGTATTTTCTGAGAACACTTCATAGGAGCAGAATGTGTTTACAATGTAGAATATAAGCAATGAAATCCTCTTCTCTTTATCTCCCAAATTTCTACCATTGATCTAAATAATTATTTTTAAAGTAAAAATGAAGACTTAAGTAAAGCACTGCTCATATCTAGATGAGTAATTACTGGTCACTTGAAATAAATTCTGAGTTTTAATATATCATATGTCTCACTAGGTCAAGGGTAGGGTGGTTTTTCACACTTTGAAAGTCTAGTAGTGATGGAATATGCAACCCTTTGCTCTGGAGGCTTCTAAAAGTGGGCTCTTGACCATAACAGGCAGGCCACATCTCAGAATGACATCCTTAGGGCTCAAGCTCAGCAAGACAATTGTGTCTGTTTTTGATTCCCTTCACTACAACAGGCTGAAAGAACTAAATCAGGCTCACCTCCTGGACTGACCTTCAGAACTGTACAATGTGATTTTTGGGCCTTATGCCCAAGAAAGAGCTGTCCATATATTTGCTGATGCCTGAAAGTTATTTAAAAGAGACAAAGTTCTTTTCTTTCACATTTAGAATTAGCACAGAGCTGCCACTTGAAGTGGAAATGCCAGGTTATGACTACATATTGACTGAATTTCAAACCTACCAATTTACATATTTTGTATGAATTTAGTTATCATTTTATAAGTCTGACCTAAGTGTTTTGCTCTTCAGTGTCCTTTATTTTCTACAATGAAAGAGCTTACATGATCATTCTCTGACTCCTTCAGCCTTGAAAAGATGAAGAAACTAGAAAAGCAAGAGGACACAAGGGAAATACAGGTATGACTAGAAGGTGACAGAGAAAAGTAAATTTGGAGACAAAGGGCAAATACATGAACTTTGCCATTTTATTCAAAGTTCATTATTAGTGACTTGTATATATTTGTGAACAATCTAGAAAATCAGTGGATTACAGTTAGCAGGGTTGGTTGGATATTGAGTAGAACTTAGCTGGGATGGTTAAGTTAGATCCCAGCTCAGTCTTGTGTAGTTATTTTTCTTATAGTGTGACTCATACAGGAGTTTTGTTATTTTGTAAGGTCAACTTTAAGAATTTAGGAACAAGGTGAGACTGACCCTTGAACCCTTGGTCAGTGAAATTCTGATGGATATTCTCACCTCTATGTGAGATCAGACACCACTTAGAGGTTCCCCATCACTGGTGCAGGCAAGCCTCCTTACTCTCACCCTGTGACTCTTCCCTCAATCCCTCTTTTTCAGGATTTCATACCACATTTTTTTTTGAGAGGTTTTCGCTATAGGGCACGTGCGCTCGCCAGACAGACAGAGAGAGACATAGAGACAGAAAGCGAGAAATCACCCCCCAGGGGGGATGGTCACGCCGCAATCCCTTCTCCTCCATTCTCCTCTTGGGATCTTGGGCACGCACGCACACGCGCCCGGCGTGAGTTTTAAGCCACCGGGTCTAGGACGCGAACCGCGGTCGACTACGTGGGAGTCCAGCGACATAGTCATTACGTTGAAATCGATAGTTTTTTAAAAGCCATAAAAGGCATAAATTAAGTCATTAGAAAAGCAAGAAGTCAAAGTTCATAAAAAGTATAGAAATTAAGTATATTTTAGGTATTTCAAGTCTTTTTTGGTTTGTTTTTAAGATTATTTGTTATTTTTATTTATTTATTTTTATCAGTTATTCACATGGTAGCAACACTGGCAAGGGGGTAATCACACCACTAAGGTAGTTATTTTAAATCAACTGTTGCTCATGTCAGCCTCCTAGCCTAGTAGTTAAGGAAACAGGTTCCCACATGTCTGATCGCAGTTTGAATAAAGGTCCCAGAATCTTGTAAAACATGCCAGATGCATGTGTGAGCATGCTCAGAATCCCAAAAGGATAGAAAAATGGAGAAGAAAGGTTTGCAGTGTCACCATGCCCCGTAGGGGCATCCCTATGGGGATGCATTCCCCCCATAGGGGGATAGTTCCTCCCCTTCCTCTCTGTCTCTCGGGTGAGTGCACATGCCTTCTGGCAATGAAAAACAAAACAAAACAAACTACTATTGCTC
>NW_006160117.1:5547429-5588809 GCF_000334495.1 Tupaia belangeri chinensis | reverse complement strand
GGAAAGATTTACCTGATATACTGAGAAATAGATCAGAAAATAAGTCAGAAGTTGTTTTTTGTTTGTTTGTTTTGTTTTGTTTTTGGAGAGGTTTTTGCTATAGGGCCTGTGTGCTCGCCAGAAAGACAGAGACGGAGAGACAGAAAGCGAGAAATCACCCCTTGAGGGGGGATGGCCACGCCGCAATCCCTTCTCCTCCATTCTCCTCTCGGGATCTTGGGCATGCACGCACACGTGCCCAGCGTGAGTTTAAGCCACTGGGTCCGGGACTCGAACCGTGGTTGGCTACATGGGAGTCCGGCGACATAGCCATTATGCTAACTGCTGGTTCCCAATCAGAAGTTGTTTTAAAAAATCCAGATTCTAAGCTGATGTCTCTAATTCAGTTGGTAATTAAGGACAGTGCATGTTCCTTTCTTCAATGACAATAAAGAACTCAGAGCAGTTCTTGGAGCATTTTGGTAACAGGCATGTCCATATTTGATCGAGTGAATACACAGTCAAACCTTCTAATTTGCATAAAAACATTACATAGTTTTAATCTGATGTGGTTAGTTTATATGGAAAGGTAATGCTTTAGAAATATCTCTATAAATTATCCCATTTTATAAAGCATTATAGGTGGAAGTAAAGGGCAATCTGATTTATTCTAAATTCAGGGTCAGTAAAAAGCAACTCAATGGGAAGCTCTCAACCATAAAATTCTTTTAATTATGTTTGCTATTAAAGCCATGTGATTAATTTCATTTTTGCCTAGTTAATTACAGACGATTAGTACCATAAACCCCTCTTCCTTGGCCCAAAATGTTACAGTTTTGCGTAACTCCTTGAAAAAACATCTTCCTAAGAGTTATTGAAAGGTCAAAGGAACACGATCACTTATTAAAATGCATATTTCAGAAGATCTTAATAAGGTAGCAATAAATTCTAATGTAACTCAATATATTCTACCGTGAGTGAAGAGCACGATAAAACTTCAGTGTATATAATTTGCATACAGCATTGTTTTACTACTACCTGTAGTCTTTCATCTCAAAATAACAATGACAATACAATTTGCATGTATATGACATCAATACAGAAAGCTTCAATTTCACATCAAAAAAGCACATTGATAAATGGATTTTATAGGCCTTGCATATGTACGTGTCTCAAGGGTAGCAAATATCAGCATTTCTAGTGTTAGAAATCCACTGACTATAATAATTTTATAGCTTATAGCATATTTTGTGTACTGTAACTTTGGATATGTTATTTGTAACTATTACTACATCTATAGTCTTCACTTGAAAAACAGATGTACAATTTTTATTCAAATTCTCACCCCAGGAACAATAACTTTGACAACTTAAGGGATGGGCTACTGATCCTTTTTTAGTTGTATAGAGTGCATTTTTACTCTTGGATGATTAATGTAAAAATAAACTCCTTAATAAAAAATTATTCAATGAAAATTATACTTTTGACAGAATTTTATGCCAAATCACTAAAAACAAATAATTTTCTGCTGAAGTTTATGGTATATACATGCATACTGCATTTCAAATAAAAATAAAACATGAAAATATAACAGAAGGTACTATATATATTTATAATTAAGAGGGGAAATTTATAATAGTTTTACATAACTGAATATCGCTAAATCAGACTAAAAATTTCTCGACTTATCTCTAAGATAGGCTAGTTAGGCTTCTGATTTGCATACAAATGAATGTTTTTATCAAGCATCTGAAATGCATACAAATGAATGTTTTTATCAAGCATATTTTAACCATGGCCATAATTATGTCCCAAATCTACTAGTCCCTTAACCAAAAGTCAATTATTCACATTTTCTTAGTGTATTATCAACAACTTAAACCATAATGTCCATCATATTTGAGTAGGTTAAAATGCTTTTTAGTTATAATGGTGATATTTATTTTAATGAATGTGTACCCTTTCCCCCAAACTTCAGAAACTGCATTTTAATAAATGAATGGATAGCAAAAGTCAAATAGTTTCATATTACCTGTTTTAAAACCAGTTCAAACATTACAAGATGGCAGCATCACTAAAATTTGTAGTCCACCTCATTTCCCAATGCCATCTAAATATTAAGTCATGACATATTTTTCTATGCAAAAATGCATCATGACTTTTCTTTTTTTCTTTTTTTGTTTGAGAGGTTTTTCACTATAGGGCGCGTGCACTAGCCAGCCAGACAGAGAGAGACAAAGAGACAGAAAGTGAGAAATCACCCCCCAGAGGGGATGGCCATGCTGCAATCCCTTCTCCTCCATTCTCCTCTTGGGATCTTGGGCACGCACGCACACGCGCCCGGCGTGGGTTTTAAGCCACCGGGTCCGGGACACGAACTGCAGTTGACTATGTGGGAGTCCAGCGACATAGCTATTACGCTAACTGCTGGTTCTCGCATCATGATTTTTCCAATGACCCAATAGCACATGAGCTTTTACATCTGTATGTTCAGCTTGGTCCTAAAGTAGGCACTATGGGAAATGAAAAGGCCAGGTATACTGGCGTGTTCTAATTCTACTCCCTTTTAAACACAATGGGGTTAGCTCAGAGATCTATGACATGTTAAAATCTAGGCTTATTAACTGTCAGAATGTATTGAAAAGAGTACATTGCCTAGAGTTAAGAAATTACTCACCCAGCTGGGTCTCCTGAATTGTCAGTTTGCTTTCCATAGGGTACAAAAGCTTGGGTGGCTTATCAGTAAGAGGGGCTGAAAAACAACAATAAAAAAAGAGACTTATAGCTGTGCTGCATGAACTTAAGGATAGAGTACAATTTATTTTCCCAAATATTTTTTTCATTCTCAAAGTAGTATCAAAGCACTATACCAAGTAAAGACTTACACATTGCAGATAGTACCTTCCAGCAAACTGAAAAGCTATTAAATTGTACAAGAGTAAAATGTAACACTTCCAGATTGACGGTCAAAGGACACTACTGAATTACGGAATCAGGATTGGTCAGTCTTTAAGTAGATATAACTGTGCCTCCCAAAACACTTTCAATTTGTACCTTGTTTTCCTTTGAAAGGAATGTCCCACATTTTTCTGTGTTAATTAGAGCTATACATGATATATGTGGCATATATTACAACAATTCTTTTTTGCCATCAAGTCGTCTCATTCTTAAGCTCTTTTTTCATTTCCATACCCTAGGTCACATTCTAAACGAGGTTGCAATATGGCATTAAATTAATATCAGTACAAAATATACAACCACAAGAAGATAATACAATATACAATTTATTATTATCCATTACATTTTATTCTATTTCTAGCTAATTTGAATGGTATATTCTATTCGGTTTCAAGCTGCCATGCATTCTACTCTGTGCTCCTGTCTATTTCAATTATCAGCCTCCAGATCTAAGAGTTTGTTATTAAGTATCTTGAAGATAGATTTCCCATTCCATATTTCATTCCTAGCTAAAATACCTTCCTAACCTTGAGACAAATAGTCAATTACTCTTCATTAAGCCTCTCCCTCACCCTTCCTCTCTCGTTGACTTGCCTAGGTCTCTTGAAACTTTTCACCACAAGTTCTCTGTAACAAACATAGAAATGATCTATTAAGGATTGCTGACTAAATGTTTTTGCTTTGAGGGCTTGCTTTCTTCCTTCCTTGCCAGAAGGACATGCCTCCTTGGCTGATAACTGGAAGGCTGATCTAGACGCAAGTGTCAGGAGTTGGTCACATCAACTGACTGCCAAAAGACTTACAAATTTGAGCTGCTTAGGCTTCCTTCTATCTCTCTTTAACAAAAAAACACAGTCTAAGGAAAGACACATCCCCAAATCAGACAAAACAGGGATGAATTTGAAGAGTCCTGGTTTGAGATACTGACCTTACACAGGATCACTAGGTATTGTTCATAACTAAATGAATGAATTATTCATCTACTATTATTTAACATGGAGATAGGAACAAAAAGACAAATTAAGTTTGGGTAATAGGATGAGATCAATTGCTTTGAAATTCTTCTCAAAAGTATGACATCACTCTGATTAACTTTAAATACTCTTATGTCTTGCCTAAATTGATCTTAATGGATTTTATTCTCTTACCACATAAATAATCAGCTTATTCACTAAACATTGGCAAAATAATTTGCCATTAACAGGTCAAAAAGTCACATTTCTTAGGCTCCTTATCAAATTATTTCAGTGAATTTCAAAAACAACTGTGGTGCCAAAATAACTGGTTTATTCAGTAAATGAAGTCATCTTACTTCTGATTATATAGTTACAAGTAGACAACTTGAGAGTTTGTTATAGAAATCAGTTGAAAGAATTGTTCCCTGTTCAAACACATCCCACACTAGTTTTTCATAAGGGAGAAAAAAGTTCTGTAGAGAAAGATAATAAAATCCATATGTAGCTCATTTGTTCATAAATATAAAATGGTTTTATGGTTTTCCATCCCAACTCACCACCCATTCCATGGCATACTTTTACAACCTTAAGACCTTTCATGGAATTATTTAAAGTTCAGTCATGAAATTATATAGCATTTGGCCAGAGAGAATTGCATGCTTATTAAGTTCCTCAACTTTTAAACCATATACCCCAAGTTTTATGACTCGCAGTGTCCCTCTGGGCAGGTAAGTGAAGATGAAGATAAGGGGTAGCCCCAGACTTGGCTCCCTGACTCCCACACATTCCTCTGACCAAAGTGACTCTTATTTATCTTATATACCAACATTTCACCTGACATGGTGACTAAGAAAATTCAATTCAATTAAGATATATATGACACTATAATATGCAAGGTACTGTGATAGGGAGTTTGGAATGTCCCTGGCTCCTTCCCTTGTACATCAAAGTGATCTATAGTTACATATCTCTATGTATCTGTGATTTTTTATATTTCCCATAACATCAGGTTATAAATCTCAAATTTACACAATCAAAATTATTCAAATGAAAACAAAACCTTGATGGTTGTCCTGAGAACAGGGGAAGGGAGTAGAATGGTTGTATTACATTGTATACCTTGGATATACATACATTATTGCATGTCAATTATTCCTTAGTAAAGCTGTTACAAAGTTTAAAACCTTTAATAATGATGATATTTTCTGGGTTGAGTCAACTCTCTTGTTTTAAGTTTGCATAGTTTTATTTATGATAGAAAACACAAGAGAGAAAGAGAAAGAGAATCATCCCTGACAGGGTCTTACAATGGCATGATGCCTTTCCCACAGCCCTCCAGCTTATCAAGATCTTGGGCACTGACATATATACCCAGGTGTGTTTTTAGGCCAACTGGGAGATCCAAACCTGTAGTTAGTCATGTGGTATTGCACTTCAGTTTGCTACTGATTGTACCACTAGCTGGCCCATCAGCTCCCTTTGTTTACAGATCAAAGATCTGCAGTACAAAGAAATCAAATGGCTTGCCAAGATAATAGAGCAAATTCAAGTTAAGGAACTTGCTCAATATTTTCCTCCAAATACTTATGAGCTCCTTAAAAATTCTGTCAAGCAACTACTACATAAGCCTATGCAAAGTCTCCCCTCAAGATGTGTGTAATCTGCTAGAAGTGAAAAACTTGCAACTACATCATTATAGCCTAGAGCAGAGAGCTCCTGCAGTGCAATATGTTATCATTTGTGTCATGCTTTAACATTATGCTATAATGGGAATCAGGTACATTTCTGTTTTTCCGAGAGAGAGCTTTTTGCTATATGGAGCATGTACTTGTCAAAGAGACAAAGAGCGACAGGGAGACAGATAGACAAAGTGAGAAATCAACCCCTGGGGGAATGGTCACACTGCAATCCCTTCTCCTCCATTTTCCTTTTAGGATCTTGGGCACACATGCACAGGCACCCAATATGAGTTTTAAGTTGCCAAGTCCAGGACTTGAACAGTGGTTGACTACGTGGGAGTTCAGCGACGTAACCAGTATGCCATCTGCTGGTTGCTCAGGTACATTTCTTATATGATTTGCTTATCTTTGATAAAAAGTGAATAGAAAATTCCAAATAGCACAACAGCTAAATTACTGATTTGACATGTTGGCAAAATGACTGAGAAAATGAGGTGACCACTAAAGGTATGATATATTATTTGAGAGTAGCCAATTTTGCTGACACAAAGGAAGGGCATGCACTGAATTACCCATCAGTTGAATGTTTCTGGCACATTATGGTGTTTAGGAAATATTCATAGAATTGAATCTACAGGAGACAGAATTGGAAAGCAAATACAGGAATGGTAATGACCAGTCAAAATGAACACAAACATAAAACCCTCTTTTTTTTTTCCTGCCTTGGCAAAGGTGAAACTGAAAGGAAATTCAAAAAACAATTCATTATAGTAAAAAAAAATCAGACCATGAGTAGACCAACTGACATTTTATTGTCAAAAGAACAATTTGTCTTTGGGGATACCTGTTACTCTAATACATACACATACACACATATGCACACCCACCAACTGAAATCAGTGGAAAACTAAAGTTCAACAGTAGCAGCAGAAGCACAGGATAATTATAAATCTTAATTATATTTTGTCTACCAAGAAAACATAACGATTTTAAGAGAGACATGTCTCTCAATAATTATGCAATAAATATGGCTTTGTAGCCACCTACAAAACTATTTTTGAACCCTCATTCTATTCTTCAGAACATCCTGTGCACAACATTAAAGTTGATAGGGTCATTTAAAATAACAGACCTCTCTTACAGACTTATTAATACATTTCAATTAACAAAACTGTTCTGCACAGTAGAAGGAGAATTTTAAGGACACTCATTTTGCTTCCCAACTGCCAGTTAGAGAAATGTCTACAGGTCAGTATACACAAGGGTATGTAAAGATTGATTCCTTATCTACATTAAGGTTCCCTAAGTATATATGAAGGGATGTGGTCTTTCAGTCTTTTCTCCACTCCTTGTACATCTGAGTTATGGAATAGTGAAAATATAATAGGATTCCATTTTCTTGAAGCAAAGATGACAATAGACCAGAATAAATAGGCCAGGATTCTTGTCTTTTTAATGTTCTTAAAGAAGAGAGAAATGGTACATATCCAGCATGAATGTGTCTTTCTCTGTTAAACAATTATCCCTTTAAAATTTAATTTTAATCCCTCACATACTAGTCCCTCAAGTACTACTGAAACTATGCAATACTTCTTGACTACTCATACTTATCCTACTATAAAAATTGTTCCTTCAAAATCATAGATAATTTTTGTTATATATTTTAACTACTTCCTCTCTCCACTTTGTTTCTTAGAAATATTAGGGTAGAGTAGGAAAGATCGCACACTTAGCTTTCAGGGACACGTGGGTCTAATAATTCTTGCATCTGCCTTGTTAGTTTGGCAAGTTGGAGAAGTTCTTTAATGTCTCTTAGTCTTAATCTTATGTGTAAAATGTGCCATAAATAGTCTTCCCACATTGGGTAGTGTGAGGATTAACTAGGATTACAGATTAAGTGCCTCCATATACTATATGGAAAATCAATGTGTTCTAATAATATCTATGAGTTTAGCACAGTAACATTTAGCATTCTATGTAGCCTGATAAGAATAATATTAGTATTTATGAAAAAATGAACTGAATGTTTAGGCAAGGGTTCAAAAGGGACTTAGACCTTAACTGTAAAAATCATCAGCTCAGGGGCCAGCAGGTGGCATGATGGCTAAGGTGCTAAATTCCTACATGGCTGACCATGGTTTGAGCCTGACCTGGTGGCTTGAGAATCATGCTAGGTGTGTGTGTGTGCATGCCCAAAATCTCAAGAGGAGAATGGAGGAGAAGGGATTATGGAGTGCTCATTTCCTCTAGAGAGTGATTTCTCACTTTTACTCTCTCTCTCTGTTTCTCTCCAGCAAGTGCACATGTCCTATGGCAAAAACAAAAAGACAAGAACAAAAAAATCTACTTTTCCCACAGCTTTCATGCAAGGGAACTCATCTATCTTCAAGAATTAACAACAACAAAAAACATTCTGAATACTTTTATATGTGCAATACAATATACTGGGATGTAAAGAACTCAAAGGTAAATAAACAATGCAAAACGTTTTAAGACTGTAAGACTTCACAGAATTTAAAACAAATGATTATAAATAAGTCCATAATTCAATTTCAAGAGCACTTACCAAGTACCTCAAAATAGTAAGTACTAAATTAGAGATAAAAGGATGAGTAAGACATGGAGTCAGCCATAAGGATTTTCACAGATGAGAGTATATTTATGATGTTTTGTGATGAGTGCTATACTCGGGGGTAATTTCTTTATGACCTCATTTAAATCCACCAACTAAAATTGGTCACAAAACAATATTCACAGATTTATACAGCTGACAATAAAACATGCTTTGTGGCAATTCCACTGACTCACTATCTTTTACAGTGGGTTGTGTGTGCGTGCCTTTTTTTTTTTTTTTTAACTTAGAAGAATTGAAAACCAACTGCCTGTTTTCCTAGCAATCAAGGGAACTTGAATCACCCATAGAGCTTCAAAGTCTTAATGACTCAGAGTGAGATTTCTTTTCTGATTTCTTTAGCCTGGAATATTTTAATATGAGTTTCTAACAGTAGAGCATAGATCATGTGAGAACTGTAGCATGTATGCACAAGCTAATGCTCCATGGAGAAGAAAGGAATCGACAGGAGAAAATATTAAGATATAATAGGTGAATCTATTTGGCAGAAAGGAGGGGCTTTATATTTTCACTTATCTCTATTGTTTTGGGGTTGGTAAAATTTCTTCTTTCTGTTACAATAATTATGGTGACTAACAAAAGTGTCCTGGAGTCTCAGAAGCCACAAAGAGGGAGTGGCAAAGCAAGGAAGAACATCCTATAAGTAAACTAACAGCATAGACAAGCTTGCCTTGATTGAGAGTCATGTCAAAATGGCAATTTTACAAATGCTCCCAAGGATGGAACTCTTAATATATCTATCAAATTACATGGACTGAGGAAAATCAAGAAATTTATTTGCCTAGTTCTAGTGCTCAGTATTTCACTCTCTTAGTTTGATAAGTATTACTTATAATAAAGGAAATATAATCATTTTTTTCATTCAAAAACTATTTTTTGAAGAATTATTTAATTTCAGGAACCAGCAGTTGGCATAATGGCTATGTCGCTGGACTCCCATGTAGTCTACTGCTGTTCGAGTCCTGGACCCGGTGGCTTAAACTCATGCCGGGTGCGTGTGTGTGTGTGTCCAGGACCCTGAGAGGAGAATGGAGGAGAAGGGATTGTAGTTAGGTCATCCCCCCGGGGTGTGATTTCTCGCTTTCTCTTTCTCTGTCTCTCTCTGTCTTTCTGGTGAGCACACACACCTATAGCCAAAACCTCTCCAAAATTTTTTTTAAATTTCATTTGTTATTATTATGTAATTTGCTATAGGCTACATGTGCTCACCAGAGAGAGACAGAGAGGAAAAGTCAGAAAACAATCCACCATGTCTAGGACTTGAACAATGGTCAGCCATATGGGAGTCCAGCACCCCAATCACCACACCACCTGTTGGTCCCAATTCAACAAATATTTTTAAAGCACTCCTGTGTGGCAAGTACTGTTCTCGTCACTAGGGGCTATTAACACTGAACAAGACAGACAAAATTCCTTTTTTCATGGAGCCTGCATTCCAGAGAGGGAGATATAAATTGAAGATATAAGTGAATATATATATATATATATAAATGTCAAATAATTATAACTACTGTATAAAATAAGGCAGCTAAAAAGACAGACTAATGCAGACACTATTAATATTTTATAAAAGACTTTCAAGAAAACTCATTCTGAAGATTATTGGAAACAGATCTGTACGAAGGGAGGAAATAAGTCATAGGACTACCTCTAGGAAGTATATGCTAAACTGGAGGGAAGAGCATGTGCAAAGACACTAAGATGGAAATAGACTCGACATGTTTGAGGGATGTCAAAGAAGGTCATTATAGCTATACTGATGATGTAAGAGAACAATGGCACTGAGTTCAGAGACAGCATCGACCATTGCGGGGACTTGTAGGACATGAAAAGAACTTTGATTTTATTCTAAATACAGTGAAATGCTTCAGAGAGTTCTGAGAAGAAGAGAGGCCTTAATAGTTTTTACAAGCCAGAGGTATCACTCTGGCATCCTGGCAGTCTGGGAGGATGAAATGGTGTGGAGGCAGTGAGTCAGAGTGGAGGCAAGAAGTCAGGGAATAAGATGTTAAAGTAGTTCCCTGGAATGTGATGATAGTACCATGGTGAAAGAGTAGAAGTGGTAGGATTTTTGTTTTCCTTTGAGTATCTATTTGGTAGGTAGAGCTAACAAGATTTATTGATTGACTAGATTTGGAATGTACATCAATGGCCTTTAGTTAAGAGGGATTCTCAGTTATGAGCTTGAGCAACTATGTGAATGACATGAGGGGGCAGTTAGAGACAAGTTTATGGGGTAGTATGTATCAAGAGGCACATTTTAAAAAATTAATTTAGTCATATGTCTTTGCCCACAGAGGCCAATTTTACTATTGAACATTGATTTATATTTTAAAAATTGAGACACTAACTGGATGGAGGATTTATCTTCTCATTGTGGTCCCCCAAAGAACAGAGAAAAAGGTCTTAGAAAGTTTTATATTCCAGGCTAACGTCATATCCATCTATTATGAAATGTAATTTGACTAATCTCTACTGTCATTTGCTTTGGCATCAGTCATAATTTTTAAAACGTATACCCCAAACTTATTTTAATAATAGAATCAGGGTATGCTTAATCAAAATATTAAGAATACTTTTCCAGTACTCCTTTGGTTCATTAATATGTGGAATATATTCAATTGGCAAATTAAATATTATGTTTAATTTAGTTTTTTTCTTATTTAACAATATTTATTATGAAATGTTGTTGTAATATAGGAGTGAAGGGATTTGTATTTAATCACTTTCTCATATATATATATGTGTGTATATATATATATATATATATGTGTGTGTGTGTGTGTGTGTATAATTTTAGAGGTTTTTGCTATAGGGTGCATGCACTTGCCAGAAAGACAGAGAGAGACAGAGAGACAGAGAGTGAGAAATCCCCCTCCAGGGGGGATGGCCATGCCGCAATCCCTTCTCCTCCATTCTCTCAGGATCTCAGTCATGCACACACACAAGCCCAGTGTGAATTTAAGCCACCGGGTCCAGGACTCAAACCACAGTCGACTAGATGGGAGTCCAGCAACATAGCCATTATGCTAACTGCTGGTCTCATATATATATTTTTTTTAATTCATGATAAAGAGCATGTGCATGACAGAGAGAAAAAGAGAGAGTGTGTGTGTGAGAGAGATTCACCCTTGACATGATCTCATTGCGCCATGATTCTCTTTTCCCAGCCTTCCAGCTCCTCAGGATCCTGGGTGTACCTGTATGTGCCCAGTGTGTTAAAAGGTCAGCCAGTAGATCTGAACTCATGAAAGCTATGTGACTTCCAGCACTGCAGTTAAGTTTGCTATCAATTGTGCCAAGAGGCTGGGTCATGTTCAACTATCTTGCTGAAATTCCCAGGTAACATAAGTGACAAAAAGACTGTATTAATTATTTTCCAAATAGACTTACTAAAGAATACCAAATACAAGTCAGTTGACATGGAGAGAATGTAAGGTTTCAAGGTCTCTATTCATGTTTTACGTTCTACATTTATTTCTTAAGCCCCAGATTCCATTGTCTACAATCCTGCTTGACCTATGGCAGATCCCAAAAATCATTCAGTCACCCACTAAATCCTAAGTCTAACCAAATAAGCTGAGGAAAACACTGAGAGTAAACAAAAGAGAACATGAAGAGACACAGGATTTTTTAAAAGTGGTTTAATATATTTTAAATTTTATTTATGAAATAATTGCTACAGTAAATTTTGCATAAATGTTATGGGGGGGACCAGCAGATGGCATAGCAGTTATGTCGCTGGGCTCCTACATGGCTGACTGCAGTATGAGTCCTGGACCTAAAGTCTTGAAAATCATGCTGGGAGCATGTGTGTGCATGCTCAAAGTCCCAAGAGAATGGAGAAGGGAGTGCCTCATGACCATCCCCCCGGGTGGTGATTTTTTGCTTTCTGTCTCTCCTTCTCTCTCTGTCTCTCTGGTGAGTACACATGCCTTATAGCAAAACAAAACAAAACAAAACAAAACAAAAACTCTTAAAAATGTTGTGGGGAAGAATAATTGTTTGCATGACTGATTTCGACCATTTTAAGTAAATTTGTGTGTGTAGTCATAGGTAAAGGAAAAGAAATTATGAGAAAATGCAAACAAATTTAATTATTAAGAGAAATTATGATGAACCCTAGGGAAAGGACACTGATTGATGTAATAACTCTAATCAAGTAGGCGAGCTGCCAACTACTGCTTTTGATTCTGTCGACAGACAAAAAATTTAACAGTTACTAATAAGCTTCTGGGGACAATAGTAATTCTAAGAAAGCTTATGTCCTGTAAGGGAAAGTTTCTCTTTTCTAGCAATAATAAAGCATGCAAAATCATCATAGCGTATCATTTTTTATTAGCATATAAAAGGCTTTCGACAAATGAAAACTGATAAATCCCAAGTTATTTAGAAATGCTTATTAAAGGAAGTGTGGAATAAACAAAAGGAACCATGTTACCACAAAATAACATTTAGATTCTCTGCTTAACTTGGGATATCACAATAAGATATTTTATTTCCATAGTATATGATACTATAATTTATTGGCCTTTCAGTTTACATTGAGTCAGCATGAGATTTTTACATTTCTTGAATTTCTGTTCATGAAATGCAATCCTGCACACTCACTCACTGGTTATAGTCCAATGATAATGGTTCTCAACTGGGGTTGTCACAACTAGTGGAGAGGGTGTTACTTGACAATGAGTGCTGCTAAACATCTCACAATTCACAAAAATGCCCCCCACGAGAATTACCTGGCTTCAGATATCAATAGTGCTCAGCAGTGCTGCAGCTGAAAAATCCTGCCCTATGAAAATCATGTATTAAAAGAATTCTTATTACCTAGAGTTCAGACTTAAATTAGGCAAGAGATTTCAATTTTTTGATAGATCAAAAGCTATTGGAAGCACAGGGACTGATGAAACAAGGTGGTAGAAGCTGCAGCCTGGGATATCTTAGAGTGAACTACAGCATGAAGAATATATGGAACCCTGAATAGGTTCAGTATCCAGAAAGGTCAGGTGAGATAGGGTGCAGGGGAGAGATGTGAGGCCAAAAGTAGAAGAATTAATTGAGAATCTGTAACAAGATTGAGTACCCTTTTCTTCTTCTAAATATTCATTGGACAATGATCAGCACCAAAGTCTCCTCCCCTACACAAACAACCAAAAATCAAGTTTCTTCTCTAAGGATATTAAATAAACCAGAATAGCACAGGCATTCCAGAATGTGAAAGATACTTCTAACGTATTTTAAGACATTGAACTTTTGAAATATATAATTATTTTGCAGCAAAACCGTAATACTATTGTACTTTAGTTAGTATGAGAGTTATTTACAAAACCTTCCTAAAACTATAGTTCTTTAGTTAGTATGAGATTTATTTACAGTCACTTAACACACAATCACACACACACACACACACACACACACACACACACACACACACACATATATCAAGAGAAGGTATGCTAGAACAACTATTTGGATATTTGGGGACTGGCAGGTGCTATGGTGGTTAAGGGCACTGGACTTCCACATGGGAGACTGTGGTTCAAGTACCGGACTTGCCAGCTTGCTTTCTCTCTCTCTCTCTCTCTCTTTCTCTCTCTCACTTTTACTCTGTCCCTCTCTGATAAAATTTAAAAAAATAAATAAATAAATAAAATTAAATAATTCTTTTAAAAAACTATTTGGTAAATGGCAAAAAGTATTCAATAGACTTAGCCAGGGATTTAAAACAAAGTAGCTTATGCGTCTTTTGTTTCTTTCATTTTCGAGAGATGGAGGAGGGGAGAAAAAGCATCCCCCGATTAGATGTGGTTATGCCTCAATCACTTCTCCATTTCTCCATTTTTTGGGATTCTGAGCACATATGTATACATGATCCTGGTGTGTTTTTCAGGTTCCTGGGTCCTGGATTGGAACTGTACAGTTGGCCATGTGGAATCGTACTCTCTTAACCACTAGGCCATGGACTGACCCAAATATCTCAATTAATTGTTAAATGTTGGGATAGAACCTTCCATTGAATTTTGTTTGCAAAATAGTAAGTAGATGTGTTGCTAGTCAAAACTCTCAATATAAATTTAAGGCTTATACTACACAAGAACACAAATATAAGATCATAAGTATGCATAAAAAAACACAGTTCGTATTTTGCACTGTGTAATTACATTATTTCATCTGACTATCAGTTTGCTACAAAAATATAGATTTAGTAACTTCCCAAAAAGAAGATGACAAGGGAGGAGAGAAGTTGGAATTTGAGCCTGCCTCTTCTTTTAAGTTTTCTTATTCATGAGTGAGAGAGAGACAGAGACACAGAGACAGAGACAGAAATATACAGCACCCTTGACAGGGTCTTGATGCCACAATCCACCCCAGTCTTAGCCACCCGGATCATGGGCACACATGAGCCTAGTATACCTAGGGTGTTCTCCAGACTGGAACTGGTAGCCCTCCCATGTGGGTTCACCTTACAGTGTGTCATTTTTCTTGTTTGTTTCTCTTTTTAAGAGGTTTTTGTCTTAGGGTATGTGCACTCACTGGAGAAAGAGAGACAGAGACAGGGAGAGGGAAAGTGAGAAACCACCCCCATTGGGGGGGATGGCCACACTGTAATCTCTTCTCCTCTATTCTCTTGAGATCTTGGGCACACCCATGCACATGCCTGGTGTGATTTCCAAGCCAATGGGTCTGGGAATCGAACTGTGTTCAGCCATGTGGGGGTCCAGTGACGTCACTGCTACACCATGTGCTGTGACCCATGTTTGCTTTTATTTTTGTTGTTTGGTTTGTTTTCACATTTTGTCATATGGTACATGTGCTTGCCAAAGAGAAACAGAGAACGAAAGTGAGAAATCAGCCCCCCCCAGGTAGGATGGCCATGCCATAATACCTTCTCCTCTTTTCTCCTCTTGGGAGTTTTTCAAGCTCCTGGTGCTGGACTCGAACCACACAGTCACAGACACGTGTGATAAGTCAGGTGTCTTAACAACCACATCAGTGGCTGACTTGACATTTGTGTTTTTTTAAATGTGGTTTCTGCTAAACATCTTGTTTTTCCCTGGAGTCTCTAATGATATGAGGCTGGCTGGAAAAAATTATTGTGATGGAGTTTGGCAACAGGAATAAAAAGTTCTGTGTAAAATTTAATAGACATCTTTAGTATTAAACTATATTTGACAATAGTGAAAATTTTACTGGAGGATTTGAATAAATCTTATCTTCCTTTCCTGAAAAGACTAGAAGGGAAGATTATGTCTGTCATTGACTCTCATAAGCAGAACTCTTTCATAATTTCAGCACTCAGTGGTTACATACAATTTGAGGCTCTCATTATGAGAGCATATCAAAGGAAAAAAGTAGGCATTCTAGAAATTCCATTAAAACTGCCACAAAAAAAAGGGGGGTAAATCTTAACAAGCATGTTTTCCATTCAAACTCAAGGTATATATGTTTAAACCAATTTTTAAAAAATATCTGTGGTAATTATATAAAATATTAAATATATCCTTTAGAGTGGTGACATTTTGTAACAGCCTAAATCCTATAAATATAACTTGATTTTTGCATAAAATCTGAAAACAAAGCTAACCAAATATATAATACTATCACTACCATATTTCATTTTCTTTCTTTCTCTTCTTCCTTCCTTCTTTCCTTCCTTCCTTCCTTCCTTCCTTCCTTCCTTTCTTTCTTTCATAAGAGAGACAGAGAACAAGACAGTGAGAACAACAAGCATGTCAACAGGGTCTCATGCTATAAGTCTCTCCTTAGCCTTCCAAACCAGGAGCATGGACATACATGTGTGAACCTGGCATGCACAGGTAGACCCAGGAACCAAGGCTTGAGCTTCCATATGGTTTCCAGTGTTGCAGAATGTTGTGCTACTGCTGTGCTAGTACATTTACAACTGAATCAGAATTTCTTTGCAGTCAGCTTCTTTAGGGACAGTAATAATATATTTGTTGGACCAGTCACAGTGGAACAGGTAGTGGGATCCCACGGCATGATACTGGAGCCACATGGGAGGCCCAAGTTCAAATGTAGGTTCACCCTGAGCATGTCAAGTGTACTCATATGCCTATGATCCTGGGTTTCTAGGAGGGGATCATGGTGTAGTGAGACTGTTGAGGGTACCTGTCTCTGTCTTTCTTTTGCTCTCTCATGAAAATAAATAAATAAAATAAAAATTGTGTATTTGACATATGTCGGTCCCAATAGATAGGGAAAAGACTACAGATTAAGTTGATTATGACTCCTCCTTAGATCTCTTATACAATCAGTTGGTGTTAGAGACATTGGAACCAAGCAATATTCAGACATCTGCACTATCATGGGGACAGCAGTACACATTACAGTGATGTCAACAGTTCAGTTACCTTGAAAAATTAAAGATTAATTTTTTTTCTTCAATGTTATATTTTTTATTATTTTTTATTTTTATTATCATCATAATCTTTATATTACATTGGATTACATATAACTTTACAGTGTATTACATTGCTTTTTCAAAAGGGACAATTAAAGATTACTTTTAATGGCAAAAACTAGCATGTTTGTCAAATATTGGTACATTCATTTTTTGCACTTGCTTTAAATTCCTTGACCTCTGTCAATGATGAGGTTGCACTGGGAAATAGTGGAGGATCTTTTGATATTATATGAATTTAAGCTAACTTCTAAATATTTGGAATACTGAAATGCCAGTATAATAGTAATATAAATATTACACATTAAATTGAAGGCTGGCTGTGCTATTTGGTAGGATTATTACCTAAAGAAAAATACCTTCAAATAATTAGCCTCTTACGCTTCCTTTCTGTCTTCCTTTTTCTCTCCTCCCCCCCCCCTTTTTCCCCCCCCCTACCCTTTCATCTGTTATTTCCTTTCTTTCTTCCTTTTTCTCCAAGAAATGTATCTAGGAAACAAACTGAAGAAAAACATATTGTATTTTATCCTGGGTACAGCAAAGATGTAGAGCTTTACATTTTCATTCATTCATTCATTTATTCAACAAGTAGAACAGCTATATAACTCACTTGTCTTTATCATCATCACTTTCCTGTTTAGACAAATTGTTATCATTCATCTAACTAATACTGCTGAGGAAGCCATTTCATAAGAAACAATTATTTAACAACAACAAAAAATCTTCCACCAAAGAGGATTTTATGCAGTTTCAACTCTGTCTAAGTGCTTACTAAAGAGTTTCTTTGGTAGTTTTCCATTGTTTCATAAAAGTCTATCACATGTCATTAAAAACATGCTTATTACCAGAAAAAATCTTTTAAAAGAAGCACAAGAGAGAAAGACAGGCCTATGAGCAATAAGATTAGGCACCCTTTAAATAAAACTTGCTATTTAAATCTAATTATGCTGCAAATTCTGTTATATTACTTTTGCTATCAGCACATAGCCAAGAGTTACTTGGCAACAAACGGAGCTTAGTCATTTTAAGCATTTTCTTTGCAGCAATGCAGGAACAAACTGCAAATTTGTTTTTAGTTGCACTGAACACACTCATATCATCAAAAGGAAAGAAGAAAACAAAAATCAAAAATCAAATGCCTGCTACAAAGACTATATGCAAAATGTTTCAAATTGTTGAAGCTGGGTGATGGGTACCTGGGGCTTCATGGTGGTATTCTCTCTATTTTTGTGTCTATTACACATTAAATTGTTCATAAAAAATAGTTATTTCTTAAATGCCATGGATATGAATACTTTAGGTTTATTTTTAAATTTTTTGAGTGTGATATATGGTGTGTACATTTACATATCTACATCTACATATGTCCATATATCAAAGTATAAATCATAAATTTAGAGCCAAGTTTACAACAAGAAATGAAGTTAAATGGAATTGTATCTATGGCAGCTCAAAGTAATACCACAGCTCCATTTGCTCAGCAAAATTTGTTTCTATTACATCTTCATATTTCTTTGTCTCTAAATAAAGCAAAGGCATTTTTACTTTAGAGAAAAAGAATAGAGAAACAGTAATACAATTCATCAGTTAAATATTATAGAGTTACAAAATACCCCAAATCCTAGGAGCTTAAAATAACAGCTATTTTTTACTGATCATGAGTCTACAAGATAGCTGGGAGGTTCAGTTGATCTGAGCCAGGCTTGAATGACCTTAAAGTGGCTCACTCATGACTCTGTGGTCAACTGCAGGTCAAGCATGTGGCTTTGCTCATCTTGACTGGATGTGCTCACATTTGTGACATTATATCAAGTTAAGACTTTTACTCAGTAACTGATAGTGGAGCAATGAAGGTTTGTTAGCAAGGGAGTAACATGATTCAATGTGAATTTATTTTCATGCTCTTTTAAAATCTGCAATCAGTTTCAAACTGCTCTTCATCAAGCACATTAAATACTTCGCCATTTTCCTATTCACCATTCCCTTTGATTCTTTTCGAACGTCCTTCCTTTACTCCTTCTAGAACCCCATATCCCTTTTTTTAAAAATCATAACCTATCCTTTCATTACTGCAACAGATGCTGGTTTTTCCACTAAATTTTCCTGAATCCTGCTGGGGCCACTAAACATAATCTCCTAACCTCTGTCCAGTCTTTAGGAATCTGAGTTGGGGATCAGTAGGTGGCATGGTGATAAGGCACTGAACTCCCATGTGGCAGACTGGAGTTCAAGTCTCAAACCTGGCAGTGTGAAACTCATGCTGGGTGCATGTGTGTATGTACCCAAAATCCCAAAAAGGGAATGGAGGAGAAGGAATTGCAGTGTGACCATCTCCCTCTGGGGGTGATTTCTTGCTTTCTGTCTCTCCAGAGAGCACATACACCCTATAGCAAAAGTCTATTAAAAAAAAAAGAGTTTGTAATCTTTCCTTTTATACATCTGACTTCCCCTTGAGACTTAAACTTACTGAGAATACAGAATATAGTGTTACTGGTTATTAAAAATTTTTAATTTTTCTAAGTTTTCATTTAAACCTTCATTTTCCTCATACAATTAATGTTTCCCATAATAGGAAGAACATAATAGATGCTCAACAAATTTTGTGGAATAAATGAGAAAGAAAATATTTAATTATATTTTATGCATTCTATTTTAAAAAGGAAGTAATTAAGTACTTCTTTTTTAAACATTTACATTTAAAAATACATTTTTGATGGTTAATGGGTTATGCTTTAGTTACTTTAGAAAACTTCCTCACCTTGATAATATACTACAAGAATTCAGAAAAATGACTATTCATACTGTTTAAAATATTATGTATGTTTATATGAGAAGTATGCCATCCTTCTTCAAATGATTTATGACTAGGAATTAGTATATTCAGATGTTTAACTCATCTCTGGGGAAAATCTTTAAATTTCCTGCTTCCTTTTTGTTCACTTGTTATGTGAATATAATCAATCACTCAATCAACAATATGTAAAATCTGCCAATGATTAGCCTAGTATTTGAACTGGTGCCATTAGGGCAAGACCAAATAGCTACAAAGTATAATACCCACACACAAGTAATTTATGCTCTGGCTGAATAGACATGACCACTGATTCAAAAACAAATTAAAGACAATTTTTAATAATAATATGAACCATGTAGTCCTGTTATGGGTGGTGGGTGCCACATGGCAAGGCCAAATAAGTACAAAACACTATGTCCATGAATAAATAATTTATGCTCTGCTGAATAAACATGACCAACAATTCAACAACAAAGGAAAGACAATTTTAAATAATAAAATGAACCGTGTAGTCCTTGCTGTGGGTGATTTCACAGTTCTAAGTAAAAAGATGGAAGAGATAGAATATTTATGACCGAAGAAAATTCATGGATAAGAGACACATAATAGGTGCAGCAGATAATGAACCTACACCAGGTTACCCAGAAAGGAGCAAGACTTTTTCCCATCTACCATGCTCTTTATCACACACTCAATATATAGTTTTTTTTGGTGTGGGAACATACCACAAGGTAGGAAGCAAGATAATAGCATAAGGAAAAGAAGACTTGGAAATCAATAACCCAAGCAAGAAAGCTACAGAGCTGTTTCAAGTGTGTCTCAAATGAGTATAAGGTTAATGATTAATAGACCCCTTTAATAGCCCCCTTTAATAAACTTCTTCGTTTCCTTTTCTGCAATGGAAAGAACAGGGTTTAGAGTCAAGAAGGCTTAGGTTTAAACTTTAGCTTTACTTTGCTAGAAAATTTTTGTGTACAAATTGTTTCACATGTTCAAAGCTCGCTTTCTGCATTTTTAAGATGTTGTAAAATATGTCTTAAAAATATGTATCTCTTGAAGGTCTGTTGTGAAGTTTGAATGAGATAATGAGAGTAGCTAGTATGTCTGGCATATAAAATATGCTGCACACATGCTGGTGTGCATTCCTACTGGCATTAGAAATTTTAATGCCTCCAGAAGCAAGGCTAAAATGTACCTGAGAAGAAAGAAGAGAGAGGCCATTCCAGAAGGAGAGAGCAGTATGAATAGAGAAACAGAGACAGAGATGGACAGAAGTTAATGAAATGATGAAACACACTAGATCAGAGTAATCTTGAGAAAGAGGGACAAATATATACACGGACACGTTATTGAAAGCATTAACAGAATTAAACAGAAATCATGAGGTAGAAGCCAGATACTAATTATCTCTTAGGACTGATTTGTAAATTCTTTTTTTTTAATTGCCAGAAGGCACATGCACTAGCCAGAAAGAAATGAAGTGAAAGAGAAAGCATCTCTTAAGGGGGCGTGGTTATGCTGAAATCTCTTCTCTTTCATTTCTTTATCCCATTGGAATTTAGGGTATGCAAGCACATGTACCTGGCAATATTTTCCAAGATGCCAGGTTTGGGATTTGAACTGTGGTCAGCCATGTGAGGTCTGGCTCCCTTAAGCACTGTGCATTTTTGGATTAACTTATGAATAAACAATAGGTTGTGTGATTTACTTTTCCTCAATAGAAATCAACAACAGGTTATAAATTCTGACTCACAAATATCCAGACTTAAGAACACTCTCACTTGGATTACACAAAGCTTCAAAGACAATGGCTGTAAGCAATAGCTAATTCCGTAATGATTAACCCTAGCATGAAACAAAGCTAAACACAGAGCACTGGTCTCATCAGTGATTTTCAGATCACCTAAGATGGAGAAGTGTGTCGTAAACATAACATGATCTATAGGACCCAAAGCAAATCATTAGATGGCTCCAGGCTCCATTAGAAGAACAATGCAGATGCCAGAATTCACCTGAACTCAATAGGTAAAGCCTGCAGGTGTGACTTTGAAGCCACTTTCAGGCAACAACACTGTCATTTGTCACATCATCAAACAAAAAAGAAGACAACAGGAGAGAAAGCAAACACAGCTAGAGTCAGCCAGCTATTATAAAACAATGTTAGCCACATTAAAATAATAGGTCTGCTTTGATGCCTTTATTCTCAAGTAGTGGTCTGTTAATTTAATTTCTACCTGCTGGTCCCACTATGGATTGTTAACACCTCAAATTAATATTTTCTGAGCCTGATAAATTGCTAAATTGTGCTTATTTTCATCTTCGTCCCTAATAGATTACATAATTTAGAGTTTAAATTTGAGGTATTTGTACTGGTCAATACTTTAGCTACAAGACTCAGTTGCTCTAGATATCTTTTAAGAGTTCATTAACTGCTTATGTCTACTGGTTACTCTATTTGAAAGCAGATCTAGAATGTTTCCATGGCCACAGAGAAAATTCTATTCAGCAAGGCTGCATTAGAATTACTCTCAGCCTTTCTCGCAATGGCACATAATGGAAATTATGTTTGTAGAGCAGTCTTAGTTAAATTATCTTGTGGTCAGAAGTGATTGGTCTAAAGGTTCCAGCTACTATTTCAGGTGGGAGGCAGAGGGTAGGAAGGTGTTCATTTGGCAAACCTGAAATCTATTTGCAAAAAAAAAAAATGCACATTCAGTTGGGAAGCTATACCTTAGTTGTTATATCATTTAATACCCACCATCAGAATAGTGTAGTGAATTGCTGTCTTGAAAAACAACTGCTAACAAGAGTTGTATTTCTAATTTAAAAGACAGACAATCATGGGATCAGCGGATGGTGCAATGGTTATATTGCTAGACTCCCACAGGGGTCTAACTGCAATTCAAGTCCTGACCTGAGGCTTGAAACACACCAGGCTCATGTATGTGCAAGCTGAAAATCCTGAGAGAAGAATGGAGAAGAGACTGCCACATGGCCATCCTCCCTGGGGAGTGATTTCTTGCTTTATGTCTACCTATCTCTCTGGTAAGTGCATGTGTCCTATAGTAAAAATCTCTAAAGAGAGAGAGAGAGAGAAAGGCAATCATAATGTCAAAGAGATCTGAAGAAAGGTTAAACCCCAAACTAACAGGTATTATTGACTGTGTATCATAGGGCAGGCTTTTGCTGAATGTTACAACAAATGCTAATAATGAATTTCATGATCCCTGCTCCCCAAAACTCACAACAAAGAACAAAACTAATCTTCTCACTTATAAAATCTAAGTCTTAAAAGAGAACCTTGGTATGCTAAGATAGGATTTTAAGGCAAAAGAAAACTAAGATGTCTCAGTTCTCACTTATTGAAGTAAGAAAACAGGGAAGAACTTAAAAGGTGAGTTACATTTGGAAGACACAAAAGACAAGGTGCAGACATTACAGTTACTTGGGAAGCAGATGGAAGCAAATGGCAAGTCTGAGGGATTGTTAGAGCTAATGTGCTGGTGAACTTTCAAGTTTCTCTCAAAGATATAGGAGATGTCTTTTCTTTATAACACATTTTAGATCATTAGAAAAATCTTTGTTATCCAGACATGATCACTATGGCACTAAGTGTTAAGTCATCTGAAGATTGTAAGATAGAGCAATAAGTGCTTTTCACAGTCTTAGTTTCTGGAACTATGTGTTTCATGAACTATTCAATAAGATAGAACAGTGAGCTCCACGAGGCCTAGGATTTCAAGGGGCTTTTCCATTATAGATCTAAAGATATTGCAGGGACATTGTCAAGAAAATAAAAGAAAAAAAAGAAAACTCCACAAATTCCAAGAACCATTTTATAGCTAGTAGATATAGGAGGTAGAAAGCAGAGTCAGGTGAATGTTTGTGATTTCCAGAAATGCTTATTAGGGACCTCTGTGCACTGGGCACAGTTCTTGATGCTGGAGAAACAGCAGTAAAGAAAACAAAGCCTGCAGGAAGGGGGAAAACACTTCAAAGGATTATAGAGACCATTAAGAAAATAAAACAAGGTAAGAGATCATTAAGAACAGTGCCATATGTTATAAGAGGAAAGGTCTTACTGAGAAGGGGACTTGAGTGGAAAAGTCAATGAAATGATAAACTAGGCAATGTAAATACCTGGAAGAAGAGCATTTCAGGCAAAGAGAAGAGCAAGTTCAAAGACACGTACAGGGTGCATGCATGATATATTTGAGGAGCAGCAAAAAGTCCATTAAATATGTAGATGAATGAGTTGAGGAAATGAGTTATGGAACGAGTGGAAAGCGATAAGGAGAGAATTATCAGAGAGCTAGATTGCTTATGACTTTGTAGGTTTGGTTTGGACTTGGGGATGAAAATCATTGGTGATTTCTTTCTTCCTTTTATTTTTTTTATTTCCCCAAAGGCACATGTGCTCTCCAGAGACAGAAATAGAGAGAGAGAGGAAAATAATCCCTCCCCCATGGTGCGTGGTCATGCCGCAATTCCTTCTTTATTTCTCCATTTTGTTGGAATTTCGGGCACACATGCACATGTGCACTGTGTCTTTTTCAAGCAGTGGGGGCTGGGATTCAAACTCAGGTTGGCCACGTGAGATTCAGCTCCTTTACCACCAGTCCACAGGGCCAGCACTCATTAGTGATTACTACACAGGGATAACATGATCGGATTTATGCTTTAGAATTCATTTTAACTGTTGTGGGAAAGTATACTGTTGGGATGGGGAAAATAGGTTTACATGTAAGGAAATAATTACAATAGTCCTGATGAAATTCATTGCTGGCTTGCATTTAGGCAGCAGCAACAGCAGGAAAGTGTTCATATACTGAACCAACTTTAAAGCTGGATCCCTTGGGATATGAGATACGAAGTAAGGGAAGGGTCAAGGATGACTGCAAGGCCTTGGCTATAGCAACCACAAGAAAGGAGTTGCCATTCTCCATTATGGGAAGATGGTAGGAAAAGCAATAGAGGCACATCTTAGGTGGACAAATTAGGAAATTGGTTTCATTTATGCTAAAATGGACATACCTCATAGGCTTCAAAGCAGAGCTATTTAGTAGGCAGTCACATATATGAGTCTGGGATACAGAGATGACATAAGAACCAAGATATATATTTGGAAGTCATTAGCATCGTGGAGGGTATTTAAAGCCATGGGCTGGATGAGATCACTGAAGCGCCAGGGCCTCACTCTGAGTTTGAACCTCCCTCCTCTCAGATGCTGACAAAGACATTAAAAAAACACAGAAAAATAGTAGCTATTACTGCTCAGCTGCCACACTGCAATGCCAGGCAGCTGTGATGCCCCTGGGTAAATACCCAAAGTAGCTAGTACTTTGGATTTTTTCAGAATATTTCAGGAATCAATCTTTCTGACAGCCATAGAAATGCACAACAAGGCAGACTTCCACATGAGTAAAAATAATACTTGTGTTATCTGGTAGCCTAACACCAACTTCTGTAACACCAGCTATAGCCACACTGATGTTTCTTTGGCTTCATTTCTTTTCATTGAATAGCTGGACTGGAGACCAAGTAAGAGCTAAAAAGATTTGAAGGGCTGAGCAGAATTTCCAACACCTCTCTGATACCTGAGCACCTAACAGTGTACTCATGAGAGCCTGCAAAATACCAGGCACCTATAATGCAACTCCTGCCTTTAAACCCTGCCTGCCTCTGACACATATCTTATACTTTGGGTAGGAGATATTTATTTGAATTGAGCTTGTCTGGTCCTTAGTCTGAAACAGAAGAGAAAACTGCAAACAACAACAAAAAGAATCTAAAAACTTTAAGAAATGTATCCTGAAAAAAATGTATTCACTTTCAAGAATAAAACCATCCTTTTAGTTTAAGTAGCAGGCAAAGAAGACACTGTAAAAGCTTGCATTAAAATCTAAATTTAGCATTTTATATATGTATGAGAAAGCATACTGATGTCCTCTCTTCCTGACAGTTCTTTTGATAAAAGATAACTCTACATAGCACATTTAATAAATTCACATTGGAGCCAAATGGGTTCACATATGTACCATACGTATTTGCAAAAGTATTCATTTGCAAATTGGGCATTGTTCAACTCAACAAGCTCTGGTAACTTTAAAAAAAAATAAAAGCATATGTTTTATTTATGAGAGTGGAAAAAAACTGAAGCCATGAAACTTGAAATTAAAAAAAAAAAGAAAAAGAAAAACTCTAAGCAAATGCCATATTGTAGTCAAGTTTTGCTTAACAACTAGTCTCTAAATGAGCAAGCAGCAGGTAACTAAAATTGTGCTATAGACCCAGTAGATGCTCAAATATTGTTAATTAGTGTTGATGGGCAGAAGTTAACTTTACTGGAGAGACAAATTGGGCCAAAGTGACACAATGAGACAACTGAGAAAAATGCTACAGTTCAGTCAAAAGTCTGGAGTTCAGGTTTAGGACAAAGAATAGATATTTATGAGAGACAAGAAATCAAAACAGGTCCCTCTGATGACATCACCAGTGTAAGTTTGGTTTGGTAATTAGAGTCTGGAGCATCTTCAATTAGCTGAGAACATATACCTGAAACACCATATTTTCACTATTATTAGGAATTCATTTTCAAAATTATGTTCATAGAATCATAACAGGTACAAAACGTAGGCCCACTGTACAAAAAATTCATGAAAAAATGAACAGCTATCATTTTTCTATAATTCACTAAAAGGAGGTAAATATTTCTATGAAAACCATTGCATTCTTTCACTACAAATTTTAATAAAAATCATATTGGCTGTTCACCATATAACAGATACCCAGTTAGGTGTTGTGGAAGGATTCAATGTCATTAGCAAAAGATGAAGAATGCTATTTCAGATCTATTGGATCTCAGTGTTATCACAGTAATCATTTATTATGATCTTAGGAACATTAGCAACTTTAACATTTATTTATTTTAATTTTTTTGCAATAGGGCATGTGCACTTGCAAGAGAGAGAGAGAGAGAGAGACAGACAGACAGACAGTGAGAGGGAAAGTGAGAAATCACCCCCAAGGAGAGGGCCATGCCGCAATCCCTTCTCCTCCATTCTCTTCTTGGGATACTGGGCATGCACGCACATGTACCCAGCGTGATTTTCAAGCTGCCAGGTCTGGGACTTAAACCACAGTTGGCCATGTGGCAGTACAGGGACTCATTAAAAACTACACCTCAAATGTATATTTTCCTTATTCTTAAGCTTCTAAAGGATTTCATAAGCTTGAGACTGAATGTAATGAGCTTAAAACTCATATAAATATGTAAGTGGTCAAAGTAAGGTGAATGAGGGCTTGATTTTTCTGTCACTTTAACACCTAGAAGTTCAGGTGACAATGATCACAGTTTCCTGGAAAGATAAAGGACAATGAAGTCTGGCTCTTAACACTAAATTTTACTCCTTTTTGTGTATTTTAGTTTTATATTGAATATTACTGGAACAGAATTTTGTGGTTGTGTGTGTAACTTAATTAGCTATAATTACATTGAACTATTTAACTGAGTACCTGTAACATATGGCATGTCTTTTCAAATAGGTATAAAATCATGTTGGAAATAAATGTAATAGTCACATACATTAGGCTCAAGGCAATTACAATTACAAGTGCTTGTTTAGTTAAAGGTCACAATCTAATGCTTCCATTTACTTGTGTTATTCCTGTCACTGTTTAAATTCTCACAGAGAATATATTTTGAATAGTTGACCACCTATGGGTTAGCCAGATCTTATGGAATACCTCCAAGAAATTGTCCATAAAGCATATCCATACTACACTTTTTTTTTCTTTTTTAGGCTTTTGCCATAGGGCATGTGCACTTGCCAGAGAAAGACAAAGACAATGAGAGGGAAAGTGAGAAATCATTCTCCAGGGAGAATGGCCATGCCACAATTCCTTCTCCTCTATTCTCCTTCTGGGATTTCGGGCATGCATGCACATGCTCCCAGTATGATTTTCAAGCTGCCAAATCCATGACTACAACCTCAGCTGGCCATGTGGTGGACCAGCATCTTAACCACTATGCCATCTGTCCCTAAAATATACTTTTACCTTTCAAATTTTATTTTTAAAATTTTTTTAAGTTTTTTTGTATTCTTTTAAGTTGACAGCATTATTTTTTATATTTTACTTAATTTTATTTACTTAGTTATTATTACCAGGCTAAGCACAACACATTTTTCATTCAGTCATTATATATCTTTACAACATTGAAAATTAGTGTTCTCAGCAATAATACCCTGTATGTAAGTCCAGTCAAAAAATTATCACACACATTAACATCAACAGATAATTTTCCATTTTAAAAAAATTCACTGTACTATGTATTTGACCTTCACATTGTTTCTAATTTTAGAGGTAAGAATTGAAAAAGACTTACAGAGTCCTCATTTGTTTTATGAATTTCTTGCAAATCTAACTCTGCAAATTTGCGTTATTACAACATTGACTTTGTGAGTAAGTGCTGTGTGTGCATATAAAACTATTGAAATTTTCTGAATAAATGAAGAGATAGATGTATTTTTTGTATATTTGCATTTGTGAAATATAAGATTTATCAAGATCTTGGCTCTTTAGGTGACTACATAGGTGGCAATGACAAATCTCAGGTTTATATCAATCTTTTTGTTTTCCTTTTTTGGAGAGGTGTTTGCTATAGGGCACGTGGGCTCGCCAAAAAGACAGAGAGAGACAGACAGAGAGACAGAAAGTGAGAAATCACCTCCCAGAGGGGATGGCCATGTCACAATCCCTTCTCCTCCATTCTCCTTTTGGGATCTTGGGCACGCATGCACACATGCCCGGCGTGAGTTTAAGCTGCCGGGTCTGGGACTTGAATCGCAGTCAACTACGTGGGAGTCCAGCGACGTAGCCATTATGCTAACTGCTGGTCCCAGGTTTATATCAATCTTGTCAGAAGATTTAGACTATCCATCAGGGTATTTCTGATTTCTGTGATTATAAAGCCTAGTACATACATTTACAAACCATAGTGATACCCATTTTTACATCTAGCTTTTTGACTAGTTCTTTATGAAAATGATTCATCTGCTCATGTTATAGCCATATAACTGTCATTAGTACACCTGAGTGTTTATGCTTACAAATACTTGTATGTTATTGCCTATTTTATTGCGTAAAGTGGCCAATGAAGTGTTTTCAGATATATCTCAGATCCTTTTCTTAAATGTAAATGAATGGTCTTAAATAATTAATTTTTTTTCAGTTTTATAGTTTTTCGGATTTTGATCTTTAGGGATTTTAAACTTCATAGATTTTGATCTCTCATTTCAAGATCCAGAATTATGGCAGTTGGGATTATATCCTTTGAGGTTATATCCCAAATCTCTCTTAAGTTTTTCTAGATAAGGTGAAATTGGAGTTATTATTACTAGGCTAAGCACAACATAGAACTTTACTTTAGAACACTGAACTTGGGAATCTACTCATCCAGTGGTTCTCAAATGTATACCCTTCTCTTTATGTTTCTTTTAGAATGTTAAAGCGTAATAACATGCCTTTCTCAAAGTAGACTCCTTATTCAATAAGCATGTATTAAGTCCTCCCTTCACAAATACTTGATGATCAAGAATAATATTAAGTTATCAGGAAAGTCATGATGTATGTTTCTATGTTTTTCTGTGCAAAAATGTGTCATGACTTTCCCAACAACCCAAAAGTAACAATAATAATAATGGCATTACTTATATCTTTTTTTTACAGAATTACTTAATTTTATTTATTACAATTACTTTAATTTACTATAGGACACATATTCTTGTGTGTGTGTGTGTGTGTGTGTGTGTGTGTGTGAGAGAGAGAGAGAGAGAGAGAGAGTATGAGAGAGAAAGTGAGAAAGGAAACCTCTAGGTCCAGGACTTGAACTGCAGTTAACCATGTGGAGTCCAGCACCTCAACTATCATGCCACCTGCTGGCCCTGTATCATCTATTTCAAAAGCTGGTAACTCAATGATACAGAAAGAAAAATAATTATGAAGCAAAGTAAAAGTGTCATAATGTAGGTATGTACATAATGCTGTGGGGAGCCCACAGGAGATTCTTATTAATTATGCCTGGGTGTTACATGCGAAATATATATATATATGTGGATTCTAATATTTGTCCTGGAATGACTGATTCTTTCCATCAAGAAGGAATATAGTGACAGGGGAATTCTCAAATCCACACTCCTAACACTTGCTGAACTCTTTCCACTGCCTATATTCTAAGGATCAATAAAGATATCAGGGGCAAACTATGCATCAAATCATTGATAGTCCCTGACTAATGCCAAGAGTAATCAGTGCCAAGCATTCGTCAATGCTTAGATGTAACCCAAAAGAACATATTCGGAAAACACTGCTTCTGTGATAGCCATTCAATGTGTTCTGTATTTCTCATGTGTAAATTATTACAATTAGATCCGGAAAACTTCCATCTTTGCTCAGGGCTATAAATTGCTGAGAGCAAGTGTTAAACCTGGTTTTGTCCATAAGTATCTTTTCTTTAACAACTGCAAATATAACAAAAGATCTTTGCCAACTGAAGCATTCTGGCTCAAAGTTAAGAAGAGCAGCTTTATCAATTTTACCTCAGGGGATGAGTCACCTTGGTTAAAGTACCATTTTGTTCCCTGTAAAGACAACAGATAAGCAGTGCCATGGCAACTAAATGTACAGTTTTTCTGTGCACACAGCTAAATAGTTCATGCATCACTCAAAAACCTAGAGAAGTCACAAAAGTATAATTTTTCTCTCTTATATCCTTGACACCATTTATTAGAATATGACTGAAATGTTACAGTAGCATTGGTTGCGGTTTAAGAACAGAGGGATGCTAGCCCAAGAGAGTACTTCATGCTGTTCCCCTAAGTGCATCTTACTAAAGATAATGTCTTTTTCTATTAATTCTGAATGGAGATGAACATTCCCATGGCCATGGGCTCACATGCCTTTGTGAGACCTTACCTTAGTGAGATGGAACTGAGACTTGCCCAGAATAATGTACTGGGACACCACCACAGTCCCACTGCATTAAGTAGGAATTCACTAATTCATTGGCTAATCCACTATTAAACCATGCAAATGTACGGGATGAAATTTTCTTTTGCACTAACTACAAAGAGAGAGTTTGCTGAACAAATGGATGGTATCAATAACATTGTGTATATATATTAGATTTCTTTTTTGAAAAATGTTACAGGAAAGGGACTATAAGTGATTTGAAATAAAAATTTCAAACACAAATAAAAATCCTCTTCCTTGATGGAACTAAATATGCCAATCAAAAAACAGACCTGGGGCCAGCAGGTGGCATGGTGGTGAGGGGCACTGGACTCCCACATGGTAGGCTGTGGTTTGAGTCCTGGACCTGGTGGCTTGCTTTCTCACTTTCTCTCTCTCTTTCTTGCTCTATCTTCTCTGGTCAAATTAAAATAAGTAAATAAATAAAGTTAAATAAAATAATTCTTAAAAAAAAAACCCAGACACTTTTGGGATCTAATTAAATAACAGTTTTCTGAGGGCCATCAGAAAGTGTAGTGGTAAAGGCATTGGACTCACACATGGCTGACAGTGGTTTGAATGCTGGACCTAGTGGCTTGATGTGCATGTGTGTCCAAAATTCAGAGAGGAAAATGGAGAAGGGATTGCGGCATAGTCATCCCCCCGGGGGAATGATTTCTCACTTTCCCTCCATTGTCTTTGCCTTTCTCTGGCAAGTGCACATGCCTTATAGTAAAAATATCTCTAAAAAATACATAAAAATAATAGCTTTCTAAATACTAGAAGAAAAACAAAAACAACTCTCCTCTCATTAATGAGACTGGAATGTTTGGAATTAGCCATAGGCCCTTTACATTTTATTTTCCTGGCTCTCTGATCCTTATTTTCCCTTCATAGCATTTTCCATTTAAAAAATTATCTACATATCTTGGCAATTATTTGGTTAATATTTGTCTCTGCCAATAGACGAAACACTTATTTTGTATTTGTTTATGGTTGCCCACATAATACTGTTGCCTTGCTCACAGAAGTCACTCAAAAACTTTTTTTAAATAAATAACCGAACGCACATATGCACATGCATACATGC
Source organism: Tupaia belangeri chinensis (assembly GCF_000334495.1). Taxonomy (NCBI): domain Eukaryota; kingdom Metazoa; phylum Chordata; class Mammalia; order Scandentia; family Tupaiidae; genus Tupaia; species Tupaia belangeri. The sequence goes on along the minus strand of NW_006160117.1, from coordinate 5,557,289 downwards.
ATACACACACAAACTTTTTTTTTAAATTTTTTTTGAGAGGTTTTCGCTATAGGGCGCGTGCTCTTGCCAGACAGACAGAGAGAGACAGAGAGACAGAAAGCGAGAAATCACCCCCCAGAGGATGGTCACGCCGCAATCCCTTCTCCTCCATTCTCCTCTCGGGATCTTGGGCACGCATGCACACGCGCCCGGCGTGAGTTTTAAGCCACCGGGTCTGGGACGCAAACCGCGGTCGACTACGTGGGAGTCCAGCGACATAGCCATTACGCTAACTGCTGGTTCCCCACACACAAACTTTTTGAGGTCTCTTTATCTGGGGAATATCTTTTGGGTATTAATTCCATTTAATAATGCAACACCATACGTTGTAAGAGAACAGCTAGCTATATAGGAATTACATTTAAATTCTATATTTTCTGGAAAGTATAGAGTATAAAATAAATTTCAGTTTCTTCTTTGAGTTTTAAATTATGAAAACTCACTTAAACTAAATTTAGCAACAGGGAGTTTATTAAGCAAATGCATACCTGTCTCCTACAAAATAAGGGTGGGGATTTGGCTAAGTGATGGGGTGTATAAGAACCATTGATGCAAACACTATAGAGATACCAGAAGGTGCTCTTCTTATCTCAACACTGCCTTTCTGTCTAATTGCCTCAATCTTTTCTTTCTCTTTTTTTGTAGAAGACATTTTTCATATAGAAACTAGATGTGACTTTCAAAGAGTTTTTCTATTTTTAAAGCCCCATATCAGAAAATAGCTATTGCCAACAGCTTGTGAGTTTGCATCATTTCCACTTAAGAGCTCCGAGTTTCAATGGGTGAACATTTTTCAGTTCCAATTCTAAAATTCTGAGAATGGACTTAGATTAGCTCAGTTTATGTCAGGTATCAACCTCTGTCTTTATCTCTACAGACAAGGTGTGGTCACCATGGAAAAGTGTGGCTGCTTCCATTGTCACTACTTAAAAGGAGGAAGAAGGAAAAGCTAGTTCCCAGAGACATGAGTGTATTCTGCAGAGGGGTTTATGAAGAATAAATATAGTGACTTTTATCTGACACTTGCATTGGCACAAGATGCAGTTATAAGAAAAAATAGTTCTGACTCAATCTGAGTAATCTCTGCATTTCAAGGAGAAAAAATAATGGATACAATGAAAACAGAAAGCTAACATTTGGGTAGCAATTATAGGACTCAGTTCTTTCTATACTTTTTTTTCATATTTAATTTCATTTTCTTTTATACATTCAATCACATTATTTAGCTTACAAAATGAATATTTCAACAGGTGAACATTTCTCCCTAGTCCAGTTGATAAAACTATAAAATATCTTCAACAGATAATACCGCATTTCATTATCCCATTAATGCTTTGCCTCCCTATTTTTCTTCTAAGTTCTCCCTCAGACTCTCCTCTTTCACACACACTATATCTGGTATTTACATCTATATACTGTGTTTCTATATCCTTTAATAATTTACAATTATATAAGGTGTTGTATATAAGAGGACTTAATGATTATATACTTTATGATGACATTGAATCTATGATTAATTTTTTTCCAAAAGATATCTTTCATTATTTTTTTTACATTCAATCACTGCATAGCATTAGAACATACAAAATTAATTCTCACATCATGAATACACTTCATATCAGTCCAGTCAGAATCTATGATAAAATTAAGATGAGCAGGCCTGGTGAAATACTTGGACATAATATTAACTAATCTCTTTAGAATATGGCAATAAAGGCAAACTGCCATTTTGCAAAGGAGTTATAATGGGGACATTTCACAAATTAGGAGTGGCATGGCCAGAAAGAGCTGTTCCTCTGTCCTTTAAAATCAGTTGTGAGGATCATCACAGAGATAACTATCTCAGCCTTCCAATGATAAACAAGGCACCCTGTAATCATTCTATCACTGATTAACTTTCACTGGTATTGATTTTAAAAGACATTTTTCATATAGAAACTAGATGTGACTTTCAAAGAGTATACAATCTCTTGGAGAAATGACATTCACAATGAAAGATTCTTAAAAGAACACTACAAACAAGAGCACTGTTCCTAATGACAGATGATATAACATTCATAGAAATATAGAATTGCATCATTTGAAGATAGCTGAAGATAACTAAATCAAGATCGTGGTTTTTTTTTTTTTTTTCTGAGAGAGATTTTTACCACAGACTGTGTGCTTCACCGGAGAGACAGCAGAGAGAGACCAAGAGAGATAAACTGAGAGATCACCCCCAAGGGGGGATGGCCATGCCACAATCTCTTCTCTTCTTGGGATTTTGGGCATGCACGTGCACATTCCCAGCATGCATTTCAAGCCGTTGAATCCAGGACTGAAACTGCAGTTGACTATATGGGAGTCCAGCACCTTAATCACTACACTATCTGCTTTCCCCACTACCAAATTTTTATTCTGTAGTCATTAAACCTACAGTTGTATGATAAGGCGATATTTATCCCAAACTCCAGTATATCCTAGGGAAAATAATCTAAAAAAATTAAAGTATTGCCTAAATACCTGTAATAATTGCGAACCTTGTGGTTAGAGTAGGCCAGCTTAGTGCAATACTTTAAACCACAAAAAAAAAAGGAGAAGAAAATCAAGTGTTTTCTTCAAATAATCAGTATGGAACAGGTTATTTTTCAGATAAATTTATTTATATTTTCTTAAAAATACTACTGTCTTGGGATTGGCAAGTGGCATAGTGGTTAAAGGCACTGGACTCCCACATGGCTGACTGCAGTTCAAGTCCTAGACCTGGCAGCTTGCTTTCTCATTTTCTCTCTCTTTCTCTGACTCTCTCTGGTCAAATTTAAATAAATAAGTAAATAAATAAAAATAAAGTTAAATTAAAATAATGCTTAAAATAAAACTTCTGTCTTCTAAGTTATATGAAGAAACACAATATAGTTTTACTACAATTTTTTAATCCTTAAAAGTGGACCAGGTTGGAACCAGTAGATATCCTAGTGGTTATGTTGCTGGACTCCCACATGGCCAATCTCACTTTGAATCCTAGACCTAGTGGCTTGAAACTCATGCTGAGTGAGCATGCATGCATACCCAAAATTCCGAGAGGAGAATGGAGGAGTAGGGATTACAGTGTGGCCATCCCTTAGGAAGGGGGGAGGTGATTTCTCACTTTCTGTCTCTCTGTCTTTCCAGCAAGTACACATGTCCTATAGCAAAATTCTTTCTTAAAAAAAAAAAAAAAAAGGTGGACTAGGTCAATGGATTTTTTTTTAAGGCAAAGGTCAACAAACTGTGTCCTATGCCTGTTTTTGTAAATAAAGTTTTATTCAAATATAGCCACATCCTTTCTTTTGCATTCAACACTATGTCTATGCTTGCTTTTGCACTGCAAAAGCCAAGTTGAATAGTTCCACTGAAACTGTATATCCCACAAGCCTAAAATACTTACTGTCTGGTCCTATTGGAAAAAGTTCAAAGATCCTTATCTCAGGGCATGTTACAAATCGCCATCCTGTATTATTTACGCTTATTTCATGAATATGAATGTCAATTAATTACTCTAAAATTATTTCATAATCAAATATTAGATTGCATCATGTAAAAAAAATGGTCATTCTTTTTTTTTTTTTTTTGAGAGGCTTTGCTATAGGGTATGTCTGGCGCTCACTGGAAAGACAGAGAGACAGAGAGATAGAAAGCAAAAACTCACCCCCCAGGGGGGATGGCCACACCGCAATCCCTTCTCCTCCATTCTCCTCTTGGGATCTTGGGCACGCACGCACACACGCCCAGCGTGAGTTTAAGCCACTGGGTCCAGGACTCGAACCACAGTTGACAACATGGGAGTCCAGTGACATAGCCATTATGCTAACTGCTGGTCCTATGGTCAAGCTTTTCTAATCAAAAACTAGATCACAATCTTCTATACATATTTTAATATTGATTTACTAAAAAAAAAAAAAGACATGTAGTTTGAATAGCAAACACCTAAGTAGTCTTATTTAGTCAAAGCCGGAAATCTTATTACTATACACAATTAAATATCATTACAATATTTCTTGTATAAAATAAATCCTAATGGTAGCACAAGAAACACAAGCAGTGGAATCTGACATATAATATGGATACCATAGGCTGTTGTCTATACCTTGATGATGTTATGATAATAATTTTACATCCAAAATATTAACAAGAACTGTTTTAGAATTCACTTCCCCTGACAAAAAGTATTTTAACTTTCATCACAGCTCTAAAAGAACATAAAACAACCATCAACAGTCTATGGACCACACATCTATCTGGTTGAGAAACAACAGAATAAAATCGTTTGTTATCCCACGAATGCAGGCTTGAAAATTAATGACTTATAATTCAATCCTTCAATATTCTTATTGATCTCCTACTATGTGCCAAGTTCCAGTTAGACATTTGGGCTGCACTAAGAATAATACATGATCTCTGCTTTTGAAGCATTGAAAATTTCATGTACGTTGCATTTCTCAAGAATTTTTAAGACATTAATTAGTACAGTTCTTTCAATTCACAGGAGCTGCAGCTCAGATGTGATACGTGTAGAATTTCTCAATAATTAATTCATGTTTGTAGGATGCCAACATTTTTCTAGTAAACCAGGTGTTCGTTTTATTGCAAAATTATTTCCTGGCACCAAAATATGTAAAATCTTAACATCTTGAAGAATTAAAAATATTGATAGCCCTACATTGAAGAGTTTGGAAAAATATGAAAATTTGTTTTCTTTGAAATGTTACTGTTAAGAAACAACAGAGCAGAGGAGCTGCTGTATTTCCAAAAACAGCAAATGGCACATCAAGGTCATTTTAAGATTGTTTTGACCAAAGAAACTGACCTATGTCTGTACCATAACAAAAAATAACCAAGAGAACATCTGCATAACCATAGATAACTAGGTCTTGATAGGATAGTACGAATTATTTTGTAGTTTAAGAAGCAGAAGCAAACTAAAATAAAATTAGAGCCAATTGCATGGTATTTGGGAAGAGTGAAGGGCAATATATCTCTTGGCCATGTATCATATTCAAGAGTTCTTTAAATTTAGGTGGCCAGATGGTGGCACAGCAGTAAAACATGACATTGTGCTCAGCAATCTGACATTAACAAAGTTCTCAGTTCAAGTCTAAAGATTTCTCTGAGTATGCCAGGTGCATACTTGCCCATGATCCAGGGCTAGCGGAAATTGGGTGGGATCATGGCATCAAGACATTGTTGGGGTTCTGTCGATCTTTCTCTCTCCCTGTCTATCTCTGTCTCTTGTTTAGGGAAGAAATTAATAAATGAACTTTTTGAAAAGATTTTTAAAACTTTAAATTTAACATAATTTACAAATTATTTTATCTTCTCACTCAAAGAGCAATTGATAGGGCTAAAACACTTGTTAATATCCTTTATACTGGTGTTCAATTACAAGCTCATACCAAATGCATTATATGATGAATTGGTATTTTTAATGCATCTCATAATTTTCTTGTGAATATGTGTGTGTGTTTTTTATTTTTGTTAAAGAAGTCATTTTAAATACAACAGGGACATTATTAATACAATGTGCAATACTGTTTCGGCATATCATTTAAAAAATTATTCTTGACAAACCAAAGTATATTTGTCTTGGTCAATCCAAGTGTCTAAGACACCACAGGAAAAGTGATATGATAAGGTGACATGACCATGAAGAAATGGGGCTGGAACTAAAGTCCAGATTAGCATATGGTCCTTGCATTTATGCATATGAGTCTTACAATACTAATAAAACCAAGTTATGGTTTAAGTAAGAGATTATGTCTTATATGTCTACACCTCCTCATCTCTCTGGTACAATATACCTCACAAAGCATATGTATATTAAATGTATCTTTCATTAATTCACCTTGTACTTAAATTTCCCAATAATTTGGAATGAGAGATTACTAAAAGTCAGAGGAAACAAAATCTGGAAACACGAAAGATCTCAAATGGCCAAAGCAATCATGTGCAAAGGTAATAAAACTGGACACATTGAACTGTCTGACTATGAAATATCCTATAAAGCCACAGGACCAAAACTGCATGACACTGACACAAGAACAGACATATCAACGGAACAAAATAGAAAATGCATAACTAAATGCATAAATAGCCACCCAATTTTTGACAACTCTGCCAAGAACATTCAGTAGAGGAAAGACAGTCTATTCAATAAGTGGGGCTTGGAAAATTGTATACCTGTATGCAGAAGAATAAAACTAAACATCTATCTCTCACCATATACATAGATTAACTCAAAATGGATTAGAGAGCTAAATGTAAAGCCCTAAAGCATGAAAATCCTAGAAGAAAACCTATGGAAAATTATTCAGGACATTGGCTTAGGCAAAGGATTTTGAATAACACCCCAAAAGTCAAAAAGCACAGCTCTGAAAATAGACAAATAGGACTATATCATACTAAAAAGTTTCTGCACAGCAAAGAAAAAAATCAATTGAGTGACTGATAACCTACAGAGGGGAGAAAATATTCATTAATTATACATCCAGCAAAGATTGAATAACCACATTATAAAAGGAATTCAAGTGCTGATGAGGCTGTTGAGAAAGAATTGTCATACACTGCTGGTGGGAATGTAACCTAGTGCAGCCATTATGTAAAAACAATATGAAGTTTCCTCAAAAAACTAAAAATAGGGGCCAGCTGGTGGCATGGGAGTTAAGGTAGCTAGATTGCACATGGATGACTGTAAAGTTCATGTCCAGGACCCAGCAGCTTGAAAAACATGCCAGGCACAGATGCATGCATGCCCAAAAATCCCAAGAGGGGAATGGAGGGGAAGGGACTTTGGCATGGCCATTCCCCTGGGGGTAATATCTTGCTTTTCCTCACTCTCTCTCTTTCTTTATCTCTCTCTGGTGAGTGCACACACCCCATAGCAAAAACAAACAAAGAAACAAAAAAACACTAAATCTACGACTATATTTTGATCTAGTAATCCCACTACCAGTTATATACCCAAACAATAGCAACTCAATGTCAAAGGGATATCAGAATCCCCATGTTTATTGCAGCACTGTTCATAATAGCTGAGATATGGAATCAACCTAAAGTGTCCAACAATTGATGAACTGACTTTTAAAAATTGGTGTATATACATAAGAGAATAGTATTGAACTGAAAAAGAGATGAATTTCTGTTATCTGGGGCAAAATGGTGAAACCTGGAGGAAATGAGTGAAAAAAGCCAGACATTGAAAGACAAAACACTTATATCCTCACTTATTAGTGGAAGCTGAAAGATTTGATTGCATAGAAGTACAGAGTGTAATGGTGGCTACCAGAGCCTGAAAATGGGGGTGGGGAGAGATAAAAGAACCTGATCATCAGATACAAGAGTGTATGCAAATTGGCAGAATGCGTTATTAAATATCATAGCATAGTAAAGATAGCCAGTAATCAGTCTATATTTCTTTTGTTTTGTTTTGTAAGAATTTAATGTGTAAACAAACACAGAAAAGTAAGCATAGCAAACACATATTTTTGCTTGTTTAGCAATTTTAAAGACACTTCACCAACAAGTACTTTTTTTTTTCCATATAAGAGGTTATCCCTGCAAAATAATGTTTATCTTCCTATGGAATAACATCACAGTTTCAGATATTAACCAAGAAAAACAAGATTCATGCTGGTAAAGCAATCTGCAAATCCTGCTTGTTCTTGTAATTAGTACACTTTTAAATTCTAAGAAAGATTTTCCAAAGTGGGGAAGAGTACACTTAAAGGAGATAGTAGTGGGACCAGCAGATGGTTTAATGGTTACATCACTAGACTCCATGTAATCAACTGTGATTCGAGTTCCAGACCCAGTGGCTAAAAACTCATGCCAGGGGCGTGTGTTCATGTGCATACATGCCCAAGATCCCGAGAGGAGAATGAGAAGGAATTGCGGCATGGCCATCCCCCAGGGAGTGATTTCTCGCTTTCCGTCTCTCCAGCGAGCACACACACCTTATATTTAAAAATAATCAGAAAAGTAGATTTTGAATGTACACAGCATGAAGTAATTACAAATGTGTGTGAGAGTGGATATGTTTATAATCTTGAATTTATCATTACATATATTATATATATGGAAAAATCACATTGTATCCCACAAGTATATACAACTATTATATGTAAATTAGAAATTACAATAAAAGTCCAGAAGAAACAATGAATCACCAGAAGTAAAACATAGAAACCACAGAAATTTGATATATAGTTGCAGTTCTAATGAATAAAAAATACAAGAACATATTTATGTCTTATATACTATAAGTAAAGAAGCATTATTATGATTTTAACTCAAGTCCACCCTGGTCTCTAAACACATTTTAAATTCATTTCTGGCAGAACCAAGTATTGAAAATAAAGCAAACCAAAAAATAAAGACAAAAATCTCTCTCTGTCTCTCTGGTGAGTACATGTGCACTATAGCAAAAATCTCTTCAAAAAAAGAAATAGGGTATTATCTGTTGAAGATAACTTTATAGTATTATAAACTGAACTGGGGAGAAATGCACACATATTGGAATATTCACTCTATAAGCTAAATAATGTGATTGAACATATAAAAGAACTTGAAACAAAATAAAAGAAAAAAGTATCCTATATCATATCCAATTATACAAATGCATATTTATATATTTATATATATTCTGCATATATGTGTACATATATCCATCTATGTCCATATACTTATTCACATATCTATATGTATGTATATAAATACATGTGTATATTTATGTGTCTATGTGTGTGTGTGTGTGCATATGTGAAATCATTTTTTAATTGTTAGGTAATAATATAATATAAATTTAATTTTTAATATGGATTTTTCCTTTGGAATCTCTTTTCCTCCACTGTTACATACAAATATTTATTAGATGTAACCACTTATAGTGTATTTAAAGATAAAATCTTGCCTGTACCTATCAAGACAAATTTTAAACTACTGAATATTAAGATATGTTCTTATCACCCTATAAGCAGAACAGTTCAAACTGTTGGGAGTAATAGCCATTTTCTTTCAATAATTATGACCTATGGTGATTACCCTATACTGTAGGAGAATTATTTGTATTTTTTAAAGATTCTAGCTACTAAGAGTTCCAGACATATAGTAAAAAGCCCCTTGTCAACTTACAACAATCTCTCAGCTGTGACAACAGTAATGTTAAAGTATTTAATAGAGAGCCCAAGATTAGAGAGGCTGGCACAAGACATTGATGATAATACTTCAAAGGATGTTTTCAACTCATCCAAGATGAGAAAATTTCTTTCTCTCCATTTTTATTTGTCTCCTTAAAATCAACTTTCCTAGGCCACTAATGAGCATTCTATTGAAGATGTTTTTCAGCAAATAAAGATGCCCCCCAACCTACAGTACCCATGTTTCTTTTTTTTCTTTATCTGAGTACTGCACTCATTGTATTATTTAGTAAACTGATAATATCCACATTATGGAAAAAAAACCTTTTAAAAATTAATGTCTACATTTCTTTAAAGGTGGCTAGTCAAGTGGCTAGATATGGGTTACTTTAATATGTTTAGGATTAACTATAAGAACTATGATGGAGTTGTTTAAATCACAATTTCAGTGGTTGTCAGAGGGAAGTAGGCACTTATTCAAGTAAATGGACTATAGCCCAACCTAATTGAATATCAGCCCAACCTAATTGAATATTTGTAATGTGGAATAGAAAGTTAATTTCTCCCCATTCACTAATAATATTTAGTATTAGCAAAGATTTTAAATATAAGGAAATGTAAAAGAACATTTTTGACATACTTAAGTTGTACCTAGTATTTAATATGTATTTC
>NW_006160117.1:5539807-5547317 GCF_000334495.1 Tupaia belangeri chinensis | reverse complement strand
AGAGCAAGAAATATATTTGAAACTTTCTGTTGTATATAAAACTTTTCAATGTAGCTTTTACATAGTTAGGACTCAATAATTATTTGATAATGAGAAAAAAAAGAGTAACAGTGTCTAAATGAATGTATTTTGTATAGGCTAAATCATCATATCTAAAAATAACTAAAAGGAAATCAACAGATATTAATATCTACTAGTAAAATATAATGAACATCAGATATTATGCTTACTTTTTAACTTAAATTGGTTTTCAGAGGAACAAATCATGTTATCTCTGTACGCAGGGTTGGAGTGGGAAAGATACAGCTTCACTATGTGCAATGTACTTGATCTGAATATCTTTATAAAAGCAATAGCTGATCTCATTATTATACGCAATCAGTAACATATCTGTTACATGTTAAGAGATACTAATTGGTGATTTATGAAACTGATATACACTGTTTGGCTATGGAAGATGCTTTAAATGTGTTTGATAAATGAATGAATGAATGAATGAATAATCACAAAGGCTCCTACACAAAATTGATAAAATAGTTTTCTAACTTCCTAGAATTGGTAACTATGGTACCGATAACATGAGAGCTCTGGAGCTAGCATTTGAAGTGTTTGAGGTTTAAATATACATTATTGAATGTGTGAAAAGCCCAAAGCTAATCTATTGACACAGAAATAATTTCAATTATATAACATATCTCAAATATATGACAGTATCAAAGCAAAACTACTCTAGAAGACATATACTCAACCCATTCCAGGCAATTGCCACATGTGAATTTCCACCAAAGGTGAGCTTACAAAGTAAAGTCAAACACACACATGAAGAGACCTGGCATCTACCACTGTAACCAAGTGGTCAAAGTTAATATTTCCAGTATTAAAACAAGAAAACATCATGTGCTCCCTGAAATGTGCCAGGAAGGAAACAAACTCACTTATGTAGGTCCTGGAAAAAATGAAGAAGCTGAATCAGATCATGAAGAAACATCAAACCAATTCAAACTAACAGTTTAAAAAATAACTATGTACAATTATTCAAAGTGTCTAGGTCAAATTAATTTACAAAGTCAATGTGATTCCAATCAAATTACTGGGGACCGTCTTCACAGAAATAGAAAGAACAATCATAAAATTGATCTGGAATAATAAAAGGCCCAATACTATGCGAAAAGAATAAAGTAGAAAGCATCTCACTACCTGACCTTCAATTATATTATGAAGTCGTGATAATCAAAACAGCATGATATTGGCAGAAAAACAGACACATAAGACCAGTGGAACAGAATAAAGAATCCAAAAATAATTCCTCAAACATACAGTGAACTGATTTTTGACAAAGGGCACAAGACAATGCAGTGGAGAAAGAAAAGTCTTTTCATCAAATGGTGTTGTAAGAACTGAATGTTCATCTGCAGAAAAAGTGATACTGGGTCCCTGTCTCTCACTATTAACAAAAATCAACTCAAAATGGATCAAAAATTTAAGTGTAAAGCCTCAAACTGTAAAACTACTGGTGGAAAACACAAAGAAAACTCTTGAAGATACTGGAATAAGGAAATATTTCTTAAATAAGACTCCTAAAGTATATATAGGCAATAATACCCAAAATAGACAAGTGGGACTACATCAAACTAAAAAGCTTCATCAAAGCAAAGGAAACAATAAATAGAGTAAGGAGACAACAGACAGCATGGGAGAAAATATGTGCCAGTTATGCTGAAGGTAAGGGACTAATGACTAGAATACTTAGGGAATTCAAGCAGCTCAACTACACAAAAGCAAATAATCCAATTTTTTTTTTTTGAGAGATTTTTCACTGTAGGGCGCGTGCGCTCGCCAGACAGACAGAGAGAGACATAGAGACAGAAAGCGAGAAATCATCCCCCGGGGGGATGGTCACGCCGCAATCCCTTCTCCTCCATTCTCCTCTCGGGATCTTGGGCACGCACGCACACGCGCCCGGCGTGAGTTTTAAGCCACCGGGTCCGGGACACGAACCACGGTCGACTACGTGGGAGTCCAGCGACATAGCCATTACGCTAACTGCTGGTTCCCGCAAATAATCCAATTTTAAAATAGGCAAATGAGCAGAACTGACAACCCTATAAGGAAGACATATGAATGAACATAAAGGCACATGAAAAAATGTTTTTTTATAAACTACACAATGAAGTATTTAGAGGAAGAGGAATATCATGCCTGTAACATGCTTTCAAAGACCTCAGGGAAAGCCCTAACGGGTGACACAATGGTGCAACACTACTTACATTATGCAAAGTAATCCCACCTGAGAAGGTTCCTGCAGGAAACCTCCTTGAGTACACTGGGAAAACATCTGTCCATGATCTGTGGCTGGCTGAGGCTGGAGGTATATCATAGCATTAAGATTATGTTAGGGTTACTGTCTCTCTCTCTCTCAATCATGAGATAAATAAATAAACTTAAAAGAAAAAAAAACTAGAATATGTATAAAAAGATTATAAAAGAAAATGTAGTAAAATGTTGATATTCTTTGTTTTTTCTTTGAGAGAGAGACTTTTGCTATAGGGTATGTGCATTAACTGGAGAGACAGAGAGAGAGAAATTGAGAAATCACCCCCTAGGAAACATGGCCACACCATGGTCTCTTCTTTTCTCAGGATCTGGGGCACACATGCACACATGCCCAGCATGTATTTTATGCCACCAGGTCCATGGTAGGCCATGTAGGAATCCAGTGCCTTAACCACTACGCCACCTGCTAGCCCCCAAATATTGACATTTAAAGAATGTGGGTGACGGATATATGCAAAAAATGTTTGTACTTTTTAAAAACATTTCCATAAAACAAAAAAATTAAAGAAAAATGTTTGTCTAAAATTATGCCAAATGAAAAATCCTTAAAAACATGAGGAAATACTTCTACCTTTAGTAAGTCAGTAGACACAATAAAAACCATTGCAATCTAAGAACTGCAGTGAGGGGCCGGAAGGTGGCACAGCAGTGAAACACAATGCTTAGTGAAGCTGATCCACATGGAAAGGTTCTGATTTCATGGCCAGACACCTTCCTAAGTATGCTGGACATGCATGTGCCCATTATCTAGGACTGGCTGAAGCTAGAGGTGGACTGGGGCATCCATATCCTCTTGTGGGTATTGTCTTTCTGTTTCTTCTCTCTGTCTCTATGCTCATGTTAGAAATGAGTAAGCTTTTAAAAAATGAACTTTAGCTAGAAAAACAATCAGCAGTAGAGTAAAAACATAAGGTGCTAGAACCAACGGGTGGCAGGGTGGTTAAGGTGTTAGACTTTCACATGGGACCATAGTTTGAGTTCCAACCTGGTGGCTTGCCCAAAGTTCCAGAAGAATCGAGGAGAAGGGACTATATGTGGCCATACTCCAGGGTGGATTTCACATTTTCCCTCTTGTTGACTCTCTCTGTCTCTTTCTAGTGAGCACCATACCCTATGGCAAAAACCTTAAAAAACATAAGGCACAAAAGAACAAATGTAACAACATGCAACTGTTTATAAAGAAAAATAATAAAATATACTAACAATGACATAGAGAGGTTTTCAAAATATTCACATAAAATGTGTATTATAAAAAATGCACAGATTCCAAGGAGTGCAATTTTTTTCCATCAAAATAAAGATGTTCTTTAAATTCAATTTTTTACACAAACTGTATGAAGCCCCCTTGTATAAGAAGGAAAACAAAATGTTTACATGAATGTGAAGATTCAATGTTTTAAAGACATTTATCCTCTCTTTTAATTACATAAATTTATAAAATTCTGCTCGAAATCAAATAGAGTTTCTTGTGAACCAAGGTAAGCTGATTACTCTAACATTAATATAGAAGAGCAAAGTGCCACCAAGAGCAAAGTTAATATTCAAGAAAAAAGTCCAGATTGTGGGAAGTTTTCCGCAAAGTGGAAAGACATATTAGAAGGAATAAACAAACAATAAAACAGAAATAGAGAGCCCAGAAACAGACCCTCATAAATATGGGAACCTAATATGTAGTGGAAATGGCAATAGAGTCAGTAGGTAAAGAATGAAATACTTTTTAAACTGTGCTAATGTAATTATTTATCAATATGCAAAAAAAAACAAGAAACAGTGATAACAAACTTAGATCTTACTACACACAAAACACTTAATATTTGATAATTTGGGACTGAAAAAATTAAATTGAATTATAATATTAATTTGAAAATATAATTACAAAATTTCTCAACAATAAAGGAAATCATTAAGAAAGTAAAACAAGTCTTAAGCTAAAAAAATTCTCACAATGAGAAACAATACCTAAAAACTGTAAGTTAAAGAAAAAAGTAGGAAAATGAAAAAAAAAATGTATGGAAGAAAAAAGTCAAATGCCCAAAAGCAATGAAATGTTTCAATATCACTAGTAATCAATACAATGCAATGTTAAATGAGACAAAATTTCATCAACAGTATTCTATCATTCATAGAATTGGCAAGAATGTGGAGAAATAGTCTTCTGGATGCTATTAAATGTATAAATTGGAAGTACTATTTTGGAGGACAATTTGGAAATATATAAGTAACAAATATGCTAATTTTATAGAGTTTCACACTTGCAGTTAAATGTCAGTGTGAAACACTCATGCTCAACCAGAGTGATACATGTGCAGAATTTTTCATTACAGTATGATTTGTCAGGGCCACAACAGCATCAATAAAATCTAAATCTCTGGGATGGCTTCATTGTCTAGTGGTCAAAAGAACCACATGGCTGACTGACTGGTGTCTGAATCTCAGTCCCAGCAGCATGAACAACATGCTCCTGCATGCACATACCAAGGAAAAATGGAAAAAGGATTGTGGCATAATTGCACCACATTGAGGTGAGAGGTTCCCTCTCTTTCTCTGTCTCTCTCTCTCTCTCGATAGTGTATTTCCCCTCTGGCAATTAAATAAATGTTTAAAAATATTTAAATTTAAACCACTGTAGATTAAGAAAAGTGAAGTATAGTCTCTTAATGGGGTACTACAGGACGGTTAAAATGGATAAACTTGCACTACAGGTATAAAACATGAGAAATATCGGAACCAGCAGTTGTCATAATGGCTATGTTGCTGGACTCTCATGTAGTCGACCACGGTTCGAGTCCTGGACCTGGTGATTTAAACTCACACCAGGCATGTGTGTGTGCGTGCCCAAGATCTTGAGAGAAGAATGGAGGAGAAGAGATTGTGGCGTGGCCACCCCCCACCCCCGGGGAGTGATTTCTCGCTTTCTGTCTCTCTGTCTCTCTCTTTCTGGCGAACACACACGCCCTATAGCAAAAACCTCTCCAAAAAATAAATAAATAACAAAATAAATATAACAGTTACTTTTTGGGATGAAAGGGGGGAAATAAGAATATACAGAGGGCTTAGAATTTATCCAATATTTCTTTTCTTTTTATTTGAAGTAAATATTCCAAAATGTGAAAATTTTATAAACCTGAACAAGTGGTGGATACACAAATGTTCACAGAATGTAAGCGTTTTTAAAACTGTAGGATGATACTCAAACTGTGAATTTGAATTTTTTATTTTTTGGCAAAAGTTTTAACCTTAGAGCACGAGAGACAGAGGGAGACAGAAACAGTGAGAGGGGGAAAGAAATCACTTCCCAAGGGGGATGGCCATGCCACAATCCTTTCATTCTCCGCAAGGGATCTTGGGCACACATTCACACAGGCCCAGCATGAGTTTCAAGCCACCAGGTCTGGGACTCAAATTGTGGTCGGCTACATGGGAGTCCAGTGATGTAAACGCTATGCCATCTGTTGGTCCCAAGGATCTGAAATTTTTAACGGATTGCTAACAGAATTTTTAAGAATAGAATAAATGAGGAGAAAATATAAAATATCAGTTTAAGTTGGAATGTATCTTTTTCTTCTTTTCCTTTTCTTTTGCTAGAGGGCACTTGCACTCACCACAATACCTTCTCCATTTCTCCCCCCTTTTGGTATGTTGGGCATGCATGCATGCATCCTCAGCATGTTTCTCAAGCACCAGGTTTGAGACTTAAACTGCATAGTTGGCCGTGTGGGCATCAGCTGCCTTCATCACTGTCACAGAGTGGCCCTATACCATGTTTTAAAAAATGAGTCCTCATTTAAGTTTGTTGAAGAGTTGACTCCAGAGAAATGTAATGAGAAGGCTTGAGATGAGTAACCATCAGAAAGCAGATTAACAGAACAAACGAAAAAGGAGTTCACTCCATTTTTGAGCCATATATTGTGGAGCAATATATTGATTTTTTGGTTATATTTTCCACTAAAAAAGGGTAAAAAAACTTCCACAATAGCCAATATATTTGACCCCAATACACACATGTTATTTAGACCATATGTGACTCATTTACATTGGATATTATCTTTAGTTCCGATAAACTAAATGAGAAGGGAAAAATTATGTAAAACAGTTCTAAAATTAAACTCTTATCCTGTGGAAAAGTTTGAGAAAATGTCCTTATGACTTCAAAACTATGTTTATGGCTTTTTAATGTAGGAAGTAATAACAAAAAAACAGCTCACAGATTTCCATTTTAAATTTTATTAGTGCCACTGAAATCAGCTGTAAATTATTAAAACTGGAAGGTGTTGAGTGAATTCAAGAAAGCTACAGGCTGTAGTGGCATCAATTAGCATATCCTTCCCATCTAAAGTTATCTATCTATCTATTCTAATAAGCTATATAATGCACAGAAGCACAATTTTAAAATGCTTTTATATTAACAAAATGTATTCATAGCTGAATTTATGCCTTTGGCACTCAAAAAAGATACAGATGGGCTATAATTCATAGGATCTATATATCTTCCAAGTTTATTTGTATGTTTGCATTATTTCAAGTCTGCTTCTAAAAAAGATTTTGAGATAGATTATAATAAAAGACCCATTCAATAGGCTTGTTAAAAAGAAGATAAATTATCAAAAGCATCATAGTAAGGAGTATAAAGAATGGTTATTGGGGTTGGGGTGAAGAACATATAATTATACAAGAAATACTAGCTAAGAATAGCTACTGTAATTATATACTAAATTTAGTCTATACTTCCTGGAAGCCAAGACAAATTTTTAAAAATAAAGATTAGCTAGATAGATCTAGTTTCATATTAGTTCATTGGGAGAGACAAATCCAAGTAGTAAATCTAAGAGGCATAGATTAAAATAACATGAATTTTTTTCATGAGGACCAGTCAACAATGTAATGGATTTCATTTTGAACATTTCATAGGGTTTTAGAAAAGTCATTGAAACATGTTTCAGTTTGACAATTTTGTTTTTCAAACACTGATAATAAGCTAAAGGAGATCCTGTTTGTTGTAGCTCAATAACCTATATTTTATACAGATTACCAAGACTATATTCCATCAGCAATAATTTATAAATTTGTCAGTTAATGTACTTGAAAAAAAATGGAAACAACCTGAATAGACCAAAGGGGCTGAATTATATGAAGAGATTAATACTTCTTCTTCTTCTTCTTTTTTTTTTTTTTTTTT
>NW_006160117.1:5538095-5539353 GCF_000334495.1 Tupaia belangeri chinensis | reverse complement strand
CCACTAAAAAAGGGTAAAAAAACTTCCACAATAGCCAATATATTTGACCCCAATACACACATTTTATTTAGACCATATGTGACTCATTTACATTGGATATTATCTTTAGTTCCGATAAACTAAATGAGAAGGGAAAAATTATGTAAAACAGTTCTAAAATTAAACTCTTATCCTGTGGAAAAGTTTGAGAAAATGTCCTTATGACTTCAAAACTATGTTTATGGTTTTTAAATGTAGGAAGTAATAACAAAAAAACAGCTCACAGATTTCCATTTTAAATTTTATTAGTGCCACTGATATCAGCTGTAAATTATTAAAACTGGAAGGTGTTGAGTGAATTCAAGAAAGCTACAGGCTGTAGTGGCATCAATTAGCATATCCTTCCCATCTAAAGTTATCTATCTATCTATTCTAATAAGCTATATAATGCACAGAAGCACAATTTTAAAATTCTTTTATATTAACAAAATGTATTCATAGCTGAATTTATGCCTTTGGCACTCAAAAAAGATACAGATGGGCTATAATTCATAGGATCTATATATCTTCCAAGTTTATTTGTATGTTTGCATTATTTCAAGTCTGCTTCTAAAAAAGATTTTGAGATAGATTATAATAAAAGACCCATTCAATAGGCTTGTTAAAAAGAAGATAAATTATCAAAAGCATCATAGTAAGGAGTATAAAGAATGGTTATTGGGGTTGGGGTGAAGAACATATAATTATACAAGAAATACTAGCTAAGAATTGCTACTGTAATTATATACTAAATTTAGTCTATACTTCCTGGAAGCCAAGACAAATTTTTAAAAATAAAGATTAGCTAGATAGATCTAGTTTCATATTAGTTCATTGGGAGAGACAAATCCAAGTAGTAAATCTAAGAGGCATAGATTAAAATAACATGAATTTTTTTCATGAGGACCAGTCAACAATGTAATGGATTTCATTTTGAACATTTCATAGGGTTTTAGAAAAGTCATTGAAACATGTTTCAGTTTGACAATTTTGTTTTTCAAACACTGATAATAAGCTAAAGGAGATCCTGTTTGTTGTAGCTCAATAACCTATATTTTATACAGATTACCAAGACTATATTCCATCAGCAATAATTTATAAATTTGTCAGTTAATGTACTTGAAAAAAAATGGAAACAACCTGAATAGACCAAAGGGGCTGAATTATATGAAGAGATTAATACTTCTTCTTCTTCTTCTTTTTTTTTTTTTTTTTTTGAGAGGTTTTTGCTTTAGGGCTG
>NW_006160117.1:5535880-5538011 GCF_000334495.1 Tupaia belangeri chinensis | reverse complement strand
TCTCTTCTCCTCCATTCTCCTCTCAGGATCTTGGGCATGCACGCACACGCGCCTGGCATGAGTTTAAGCCACCAAGTCGGGGACTCAAACCGCAGTCAACTATGTGGGTGTCCAGCGACATAGCCATTAAGCTAACTGCTGGTCTCCAGATTAATACTTCTGACTAGGATAATCACATAACTATATACTATGGTAGATTGCATAACAGTTCCCCAAAATAACCAGACCCCAATGATTCCTGGAACCTGTGAATAACACTGTACATATGTTAAAAGAGACTTTTTAGATGGTGATTAAATTAAGGATTCTGAGATGGGCTGATTATCCTGGATTATGCAGATGAACCCTAAAATTAATCATAAATTTCCTTAGAAGAGGGAGGCAGAGAGAGCGCTAAGGAGGGAGAAGACAAGATGGGAACTGAAACAAGAAGCCATGTTGAAAATGGAAAGATGGACTGTGGAATGCAATTCTAAATGCTAGAAGAAACAAGGAAACTGATTCAGCCCTGGAGTCTCCAGAAGGAGCACAGCCCTGTTGATACCTGATATCTGTACAGTTCAGAGTTTGAACTGCTGAGCTTCAGAAATGAAAGAGAATAAATATGTGTTGTTTTAAAACACCAAGTTTGTGGTAATTGTTACATAAGCCATAGGAAACTAATCCATCTAGGATTACATGAAAAAAATCTATTCTACCCAGAATAAAATATTTTACAGTATCATGTATCATAGGCTCGTTACTCACTATGCACGGAAATCAGTTGCTGAGTGCTTGGGGGAGGAAAAAAAAAAAAAAACAACCTAATCAGCACTTTTGTATCTAATATTAAAATCCTAAGAGAATAATTTCAGGAATAGTTATGAATTCCTTTGGCTTTTCTTATTACATTTTAGATAACATTTGTGGTATTCTTTATTGTCTTTTAAGTAACACTTTGAGTGTTCTGTTGCAGTGTTCTTTGGGAAATTAAGTAAATGACTGATTCTAGAATATAAGACCCAGTGGGGAAAATAGGGTTTCTCTTCTCAGCTCTGGCTAGAAATATTGGATCTTATTTGTAATTTGCATAATCTATGGTTTGTAGTGCAGCTGAACCAGAGGCAGGTGACACCATTCTTATTTGAGAGCAGATTTATTTCTATCAAATCGCAATGTGGGCAATGGTAAAATCAGCAAGGGACAAGAGTTCTCCAATTGAAAGTACTATATTAGTGGGGATCTAGGAAGTGAAGTGTACTACCTGGGGTATTCTTCCTTAAATAACTGATGCGAACAACTCCAGGACTGTAAAAAACAAACCCACTAATATAAACCATAGAGAATCCAGGCCTGTTTTGCAAGAGGCTGGAGGCAGACATGTGAGCTTTACAAAAAGGAAATAATGATGGAGCCAGCGGGATGAACTCAGAAACCTTGATGCTTCAAGCCTCCAGTGAAAGATTTTAAAGCCTGGCTTTAAAATGCAGGGACTCAAACTGCCCAGCTGGGTTTCCTGGTGGCTGGGATGGATGTAGGCTGCTTATTAATAATGCATGATAACTAACAGTTCCTGACCCAAATGAACTGCCAGAGATTCACTGACTCACCAGGGATTGCTGTCATCAGGGACCTTGCTTCCTCTTGTATTCCCAGGGGACTCTGTATCAAGCCTACACATTTCTCATACAGCACTGAAGTGACTCACTTATTTTTCTCCTCCATACACATCTTGGCTTACTTTTTTCTATATGTCTAGCACCAACATTGTCCCTAATACAGTCATGTGTTAATGATGAAGATACATTTTGAGAAATACACTGGTGATTTTTGTCATTGTGTGAACATCATAGAGAGTACTTACACAAACCTAGATGGTATAGCCTACTACACACCTAGGCCATATGATTTAATCTTAAGGGAACCACTGCCATATGTACAGTGTATAGCTGACTAATGTGGTACATGAGATATTCAGAATAAACTGATGGAGCCATCAGATGGTTTAATGGTTATGTCACTGGACTCCCATGTGCTGGACCACAGTTCGAGTCCCAGACCCTATAGCTTAAAACTCATGTTGGGCACGTGTGCATGTGTACCCAAAATCTTTTTTTTTTTTTTTTGAGAAGTTTTTCACTATAGGTCACGT
>NW_006160117.1:5531980-5535860 GCF_000334495.1 Tupaia belangeri chinensis | reverse complement strand
CGAGGGGGGATGGCCACACTGCAATCCCTTCTCCTCCATTCTCCTCTCGGGATCTTGGGCACGCACGCACACACGCCCAGCATGGGTTTTAAGCCACCAGGTCCGGGACGCGAACCGCAGTCGACTACGTGGGAGTCCAGCGACATAGCCATTACGCTAACTGCTGGTTCCCTGTACCCAAAATATTGAGAGGAGAATGGAGGATAAGGGATTGTGGCTTGGCCATCCCCCAGGGGGTGATTTCCCTCTGTCTCTCTATCTCTCTGGCAAGTGTGCACATCCCATAACAAAATCTCTCTCTATAAAAAAAATCAAAACATAGAATAAGCTGAGTATATGTTTGCTCTATGAATGAATGAAAGGATTCTCTGAATAAATGTTCTTAAAACTGCTGAAGAAGCCATTTTCCAGAACAATTAAATCCTGGGATCCTGGGAACCTTTATGCTAATGAAGAATTGTAAAATGTAGACATCAGGGACTAGCAGATGGAGTAATAGTTAGATCACTAGACTCTCAGATGGTGACCCCAGTTCAAGTCCTGGACTCAGCAGCTTGAAACTCATGCCAGGTGCATGTGTGTGCCTGCCCCATATTGAAAGAAGAGAATGAAGGAGGAGGGATTGTGGTGTGACCATCCCCCTGGTGGGTGATTTCTCACTTTCTGTTTGTCTCTCTTTCTCTCCAGTGAGCACACGCCCTACAGCAAAAATCTCTCTTTAAAAAATGTAGACTTTAGGCTGTCACCACCTAAACCTACTGGTTAATTTTGACATCACTAAAAGAATGGTGATCAGATATTAGGGAGATACAGCTACATGCTCCTAAATACCCTACAGCAATTCTCTTATGTCTTTGAAATTACTTGGACTGGAAGTTCTTATTTGCTATTGCAAGAATATAGTATAATGCTAATATACAGATTATTAAGAAATGGTTATTCAATTAATGAGAAAGGTTAAAGGACAAACTTACAAAGGGAGAGACTGATAATAGAGAAATCAGGAAAGCCTTTATAATAAATACTCCAGGTAAAAATGACAAAAGCAATGCATCCATTACTCTTTTAAATTATTTTCTACTTAAAATTTGGATTTTACCACTCTTAATGGAGTTTCCCAACATTGTCTACTGTCCAAGCTCAATTCACACCTGTCAGAGGCTCTGAGGTAGAGCTTTCTCTTACTTATCCCCTCCTAATTACTTGCTTGGGATCCCTCCTGGATTCTTCAGTTATGCCTATTCCTCCTATTCCTTCCAAATCAGAATTCTAATGAGCTGCTAATGACCCTGATTTAGCATGGCATGATACATTATGCCACTAACACTGATAGCTATAGTGGAGGATAAAAATAAACAGAACTCTTAAAAACTCTTTGCTCCTCTTGGACTCACTCACAAAGATGACTTTTCTCACCTTCTGCTCCAGTACCCAGTAATACATTTGTAGGGGCCTTGTTTCTCATTTTTACTAAAATTATTTGAATGTGTGATTTTCAGTATGTGATGATCTCTGCAATCTCCAATGTGTCCTACGCACTCACAGGCTTACTGTGAGTGAGGCTCACTGGAGGATCCCTTAATATTCATTCATTTAAGGCACATCACTCATTGTTCACAATCTATTGTACAACAGCATGACGAACAAGTGCAGAGGTAGGATATTGGAATAGCACATTTAAAAAATATGATTCTTGGGACCAGCAGTTAGAGTAATGGCTATGTCGCTGGACTCCCATGTAGTCAACCACGATTCGAGTCCCAGACCCAGTGGCTTAAACTCATGCAGGGCACATATGCGTGCATGCCCAGGATCCCGAGAAGATAATAGGGGAGAAGGGATTGTGGCATGGCCAACCCCCCTGGGGGGTGATTTCTCCCTTTCTGTCTCTCTGTTTCTATCTTTCTGGTGAGCACACGTGCCCTAAAAAAAAAAAAAAAAAAAAAAAACCAACAAAAAAAAAACCTCTTAAAAAAAAATATATATATATATTATTCTTAGCCTGTCTTCACCTCCTCTCTTTCAAGAACTGTCTCAGAACCTCAGAACCTTTTTTATACTCCTATCAACCAGAGTGTTCTTGAAAGAGAAACAAAAATAGATACATGCTGTTTTTATATAATTAAAATGCTATACTACATAACACTTTGGGATTATACTATTTATGTTTGCTCATTTGTTTTTCTTCAGCTTAATTTGGATTGAAAAACTTTCTGGTTCTTAAAATGTATAAGTAGTTCGTATTTTTGGTGGAAATCATGTTCTGTTAAACCATATAGAGCAACTCTTTGGAAAAGTTATAGTAATAAGCCAAGCCATACTACATTTTCTTAGATTTACATTTTCATTGCTTTTCCAATTTTTTCCTTTGTGTGGATACCCACATTTGGAAAAGCTATGTGATATGTGAATGTTATATACACACCTCTCTTTTGCACAATTCATTTAAAAGATAAAGTATAGTATAAGGTCTTAGTCTTCAGAATTTGTAAATAGAGAATAACTTAGTAAAGCATTTTGGGGTGCACATGTATACATGTATTCATGTATTGAAATGTGCATATCTCACAAGTATTTTTGAATTCTGAGTACTTCAAATTTTTTATTAATGTTCAGAATATTCTTGAGAAACTATTTCCTTTATTTCCTAAAAAATGCTATTGACTAAATTATAGACAATCTATTTTTTTTCTTGCTTAGAATAACCATGTTTGCTGTACAGTATCATTCTTTGGTTAGAAGAATATTAAATATATGCTTGGGCAGCTTTCAAAGGAAATGATAGATTTTAAAATTTATATCTTAGTTGCATGAAAAAAACTGCCATACACTAATATTAACTACATGTGTCAATAAAAGGATTAAGGTAAGTCATTATTTTGTTGGATTTTATTTTACTAAAGAAAGAAAATGGAATGAAATTCAATGTCTCTTTTTAATCTAGTCAATATTTTCTACACAGAAGTATGTAAAAAGAGTTAAATAGTTTATATCATTTTATTCATCTCTTTAAGGGCTAAATACCACAAAGGAGAAATCATTCTAAACAGTGGATTTTTTATTAGTTAAAATTACTTTTTAAAATCTTGAAATGTTTCATCCTTATTTCCACTTCATTGGGTCACAGAAGTACCAAACGGAGATGTCACGATAAAGATTTGTGAACACCAGAGTTTTAACGGGACACAGATATTACCTTGAGAATCTGTCCATTTGCCTATGAACTGGAAGCTTTAGCAAAAAAGGCAAGTAGACCATTGGCACTATATGTGCATTTGTCAGCAGAAGTAATTTTTCAGATGAGTTATATTCCTTAGAAGCTCCTTGGTTCTGATTTTTTAAAGAATTATTTATTTTCATTTCATTTAGTTGTTTGTTTGTTTACTATAGGGCTCACCAGAGACAGAGAGAAAGAGAGGGAAAGCGAGAAAGCAAGCCATCAGGTCTGGGATTCAAACTGCAGTCAGCCATGTAAGGAGTCCAACACCTCAACCACCATGCCACCTGCTGGCCATGTCCTTATTTTGAGTACAATAGATGACAATTAAATGTTTGATAACATAGTAACACAGTATTTAAATTAGACTCTCTTCTTTGTTTAACACAACCAAAATCGCACTGACCCAAGCCCATTATGCCTTTCATTTATATCATTCATAGCAGCCTTTTTTGTTTTCATTGTTGAATTTATAACCCTTTTATTGCCTTCCCAAGGCAGATAGCTTATGGTAAACATTCTTTTTAAAAACTTAAGATGTTATTAAGTGATTTGGGAAGAAAGGGAATAGATACTGAATTTTTTTAAAAGAATTATTTTATTTAACTTTATGTATTTATTTATTTATTTATTTATTCATTCATTCATTCATTCATTCATTCA
>NW_006160117.1:5515157-5531916 GCF_000334495.1 Tupaia belangeri chinensis | reverse complement strand
TCGGGGCCTCGAGCCAGGGTTAGCCATGTGGAAGTCCAGCATCTTTAACCACCACACCACCTGCTGGCATCAAGAATAGATATTGAATTGTAAAGATAGAGTCTGAGAAGGAACCACATAGCTTGGCATAATGCTAAGAATTGAGGCCCTTGGCTGGAGTTGAAAAATTTGGGCCTGATCTATCCAATAGAGGGGTTACTAGCCACATGTACCTGCTCAGCAGTTGAAACGTGCCTGGAGTTTGAAGGCTCAGTACAAAAAAATATACAAAATATCTCACTAATAAGTTTTATATTGATTACATGTTGAGATGACAATATTGTTCACTTTGTAAGCTAAATAATATGATTGAATATATGTAAAAAATTAAAATAAAAAATAGTAAAAAATATTAATATTTATTTCACCTGTTTGTTCATATTTACTTTTTAATGTGAGTACCAGAAGATTTAAAATCATATGTTGTGGCTGGCATTATATTTTTATTTGATAGTGCTGATTTAGAAGATCAGATAGACAGAGTAACAGAAATTTTAAGGTGGTTAGCAAAAAAAAGTAAGGGGAGTGGGGGCAAAAGACACACCCTGGGGGATTTTTTTTTTTTTTTTTTTTTTGGAGAGGTTCTTGCTACAGGGCACTCACCAGAAAGACAGAGAGAGACAGAGAGAGAGAAAGTGAGAAATCATCCCCCAGCAGGGATGGCCACGCTACAATCCCTTCTTCTCCATTCTCCTCTGAGGATCTTGGGCATGCATGCACACATGCCTGGTAAGAGTTTAAGCCACTGGGTCCGGGACTTGAACTGCAGTTGACTACATGGGAGTCTAGTGACATAGCCATTACACCAACTGCTTGTCCCTGGAGATGCTATTTTGCTTTTCCTCCATGTCTCTTTCAGGCAAGCCAAAAAAAAAAAAAAAAAAAAAAGCCAGTAAATTAAGACTACACCTGAGGTGAGGGCAGGAACTTTATGACTTTATTCATCTGTGTATTCTTACCATTTACCATAGTTTCGAGCAAATACTAAGTGTTCAGTAAATAAATGTTAAATAGTTAGGATGTAATCACACAAATTAAAACTATGAAATAAGCAGAAAGTGTTAGGTTGCATGTTACCAAAAGTTTTTTTTTATAGTACTTTTATAGTACTTTTAGATTAAGTTTCTAAATATTTCCAACTCATAAAGTAATTCTTAAATAATATTTAAGGATCACTATTGATACAGTGCAAAATCAAATTGGGAACAAGTCTCACAAACTTACTAGAGTTTTTCTTATTTAACACATACTACAGAAGGAAGATAGGTGGAGGGGGAAAGATACAGTCTGAGATCCTTTTGCTGGTTCCATTTCAGCAAAATTTGCTGTCATATAATGCATGGATGGAACCAAGTATTGGCTGGGAGATAATTTAGCATAATCTGGCCAAAAGTGAAAGGTACATATTACCACAAAGGATAGTTACGCCTTTTCCTGTGCCTCAGGACTAGGATTCAGCTAGACAGTCTTCGTGATGGCCAGAATTGCTTCATATATGCCATAAAGGATAGCTAGCCGATTTCCCGTGTCTTTCCTTTTATTATAGTTCTAATATACCTTATAAAAAGAAAAAAAAGTTTTTAAATCTGCCATCTATAGATAAACTCTAGGGACACATGAATGCTCTGAAATTGTGGGCAAAACTGTGTGTATTTTTGCAAATGAATATTTTGTGGAGGAGAGGATACTATGGTTGTCTCCAGTTTCAGTATCTTAATGGAGGTCACTGGCTTAATAAAAATTATATATATATTATATATTATATAATTATATGTATATATAATATATAATATTATATATCCTGGCCACTGCTCTATTGCAGCAATAAATAGGATCAGGTTAACAGTGAAATAATGATATCGTACTCTAGTTTTCAACACTAGGGCGAGTTATTCTTTGGTTGAAAAACACTGGGTCCTTTTCTGTTATTGACACATTATCCACCTTTTTATTTAATGGTTTTTGCTATAGGGCATTTGTGCTCACCAGAGAGAGAAAGAGAGGGAAAGTGAGAAATCACCACCCAGGGGGATGGTCGTGATGCAATCCTTTCTCCTCCATTCTCCTCTCCATTTTAGGCATGCATGCACACATGCTCAGTATGATTTTCAAGCCACTAAGTCTCAAGCTCAAACTGTGGTCAGCCATGTGAGAATTCAACAAAATTTGCAGAAATAAGCACCACACTACCTGCTGGCCTCACCCACCAATTTTGATTTCTAGAACTTTTTTGTAGAGGTTCCAGAGAGCCCAACCAGCATTTTAAAATACTATAAAAACAGTCTCTTAGAGACAGAAATAATTTCAGTTTTAAAAAATGCTCAAAATAGGAACCAGCAGTTAGCATCATTGCTATGTCGCTGGACTCCCACGTAGTTGACCGCAGTTCGTGTCCCGGACCCGGTGGCTTAAAACTCACACCGGGTGCGTGTGCATGCGTGCCCAAGATCCCGAGAGGAGAATGGAGAAGGGATTGTGGCATGGACATCCCCCCGGGGGGTGATTTCTCACTTTCTATCTCTCTGTCTCTCTCTGTCTTTCTGGCGAGTGCATGCACCCTATAGCAAAAACCTCTCCAAAAAAAGAGAAAAAAATGCTCAAAATAGAAATCAGCTATTGTCTACCAGAAATACAGTATTTGGAAAACAATTCTTGTCATCATGAAGATTTTAAAACTGAGTCCTAAACAGCTTTTAAATTGTTCCTCTGCTTCTACCTCCAACTATTCCAGGCAAATCAATATCAGCTTTCCTTCTGGCACTAAGTGTCCTTGTTTTCTAAGTCAGTCTCTATCATTGTCAGGTTCTGAGAATATTAAATACAGATAAATCATATGATTTGATACAAAGGAAGAATTATTTGAATGCCTAGCATTTTCTCACTTCTTTGCCAAAAAGAGCATCTCAAGTCTGTTTCATCTGTCACTATATAGTCTTGATGTGAAGTTGTTCATGTCCCACCAGAATCATCCTTCCTCATACTTCATCAATAGAGAGTGTGTGGCTCAAGCTCTGACAATCAGAATCTCTCTTTAAATTGGACATTTGTAAATAATGTGTATCAGAAAAATGGGAAATGGTGGGATTTCATTCAGCCCAGGGTCAACCCCTGAGACTACTAAGAGGTTTCTTGATATGTATATCTCCAGATCTGCCCTGTTTTCTGGTTCTTTCCAAAACCAGGTTCTTATGCCTTTTATTCTATTTCCAATATTCAGTGGTGGATACTGGTTCTTTATAAAGGTGATATATAATCTGGGACTATTAATCTCTTTTATCACCAGAAAAAAAGTTGAACATATTTTCTTGATTAATTCTTGAGGGCACAAAATGAGGACCTGCTCCAGAAGACATTATTATCTAACTGGAGAGTCATGAAACATTACTGAGTTTTTAAAATAAAAACCAATTTTCTATGAATTCAAGAGAAATAGATGGTTTCAAGGATCAGTGAGAGCTGATGGAGTGGCTCAGAAAGATAGATGATGGTACCTGACTTGAGACTCAGGATAAAAGGACAGAATATGGGGGGGGATTACTTGGGACAAGAGCAACTTGGGTAGGAATAGCTTGACCAATAAAAGAAGCAAACCCATTCATTTGGCCATTTGGAGACTTTATGTATGAGAGAACAAGGAATAAATTTAAAGCCACAATTTGAAGACAATACTCAATGTTGAGATGGGCTGAGATGTTTGGGCTATGTTATACAGGCAGTGGAGAATATGTATAATTATTTTAATGTGTAAAATAGCTTGGATCCAGAGGTGGGAAGTTATAGTATTTTTATAATACTTCAGATTTGAGGTAGAAAGGAAATAGAACAGGGTGAATTAATCTACTATACTATAAAGTATCAGAGACCTATTGTGGAATATTTGTCCCTCCCTTATTATTTATTTTTTTTTAGAAACAGGCAATTTTTTTAAAAAAGAACAGTTTTCTTTAACTTTATTTATTTACTTTAATTTGATCAGAGAAATACAGAGTGAGAGAGAGAGGAAAAGTGAGAAAGCAAGCTGCCAGGTCCAAGACTTGAACCACAGTCCGCCATGTGGGAGTCCAGCACCTTTAACTACCATGCCACCTGCTGGCCCCCCCTCCCTTATTTTAATAACTTTATTTGAAATTATTTTCCTTTCTTTGATCCTCCCTTCCTCTGTCTCTACCTCCTTCCTTTCCTCTCCTATTTTTTAGAAACTTACTTTTAAGGTACAATAGTTATTCTATCTCTTAAACTTAATAAAAATACTTTATAGGTACATGCACTTGGCTAAAGCAATGAACTTCCCTGATCTGTGCCAATTCTGGACCAAGTCCTTGAGTGGCCTGGAAGCTTCCACCTTTGCTATTTTGGCAACCAGCTGCCATACCATAAAGAAGTCCAGGCTTTTCTGTTAAAGACGAAAGACACATGGAAGTGTCACTATGTGAAAACAGGGGACATCAGAGACCTTCCAACCCAGCTACCAATTAAAGTCAGTTGTATGAATGACCCCAGATCCCACCCCAAGTGAGGTAGAAAAACCATCTTGTCAAGGCAGAGACTTAGTTCTTTAGGCAGAACTAACATAATAGTTGTTTATTATTTTAGCTACTATGCCTATGCAGCAAAAGGAAACTGAAATAGAAAAGCTGAGTGTGAGGTTTCCCTGAAACAATGAGGTGGAGATCACTATTAGTGGTCAGATGGAGCTCACAGAGACACTGGAAGTACACATGGTGAAGCTATCCATTCAGACATACTGAAATAAAAAGCATGCATGAGATTATCTAGCATAAGAATCAAAAATGAGGGCTGCTTCCATAGCACAACACTAATGTGCTGCTCAACAGAAGCTGGATCCCACATGGCAATTGTAGTTCAAATCCCTGGTTTAGCCAGCCTGAAACATGCCAGGCACACGTGCAAGTGCCCAAGATCCAACGGGCCGGGAAACTGGAGGAAGAGGATTGTGGCATGACCAGACCCTTTGGAGGGTCTACCTCTCTCTCTCTCCCTCTTTCTCTCTCTCTCCCTCTTTCTCTCATGCATTTGTGTGCACTCTATCATGAATAAAGAAAAAAATCTGTGAAGACTACAAAATGAGATGAGGGGGGAGTCTAGGCTATAGTTTTAACAAACTCTCATATGGAAAGACTAGTAAGAGAAATATAGGAACCAGCAGTTAGCGTAATGGCTATGTCGCTGGACTCACATGTAGTCGACCGCGGTTCATGTCCCAGACCCGGTGGCTTAATTGTGTGCGTGTCCTAGATCCCAAGAGGTGAATGGAGGAGAAGGGATTGCAGTGTGGTCATCCCCCCTGGGGGGTGATTTCTTGCTTTCTGTCTCTCTGTCTCTCTCTGTCTGTCTGGTGAGCACACATGCCCTATAGTGAAAACCTCTCCAAAAAAAGACAAAAAAAAAAAAAAAGAGAGAGAAAGAGAAATCAATAAGGGAGACAGTAAAAAAAAATCCAGAAAGGCATTAATTAAACACGAAAGTATGTGAAATTACTGTCCCACAACCATGTCCTATGAACAAGAAACACGGACTCATGTGATGAATGTTGCCGAGAAACTGGTTAAGATGACAGGATACAGTTTACTCAAGAAAGCAGAATGAAAAATATGCTGCCAAGAGGTTTAACATCACTAACATCATTTGGTGAATTAATTTCTTCAAAGAAGACATACTTGATGCCATTAACCTATCCATGTCATACCCATTTTGTCTTCCACTGAGTAAATGCTTGTTCATATTTGATCCTGAACGTAATTGTTTCAAGACAGAAAATGAACAAGCAGGAAGACCTACACTTTCAACTTGATTACAGTGGCATGACGCCTTGGAAGACTCTCTGCATTGTGAAGCTCACTGTGATCCTTTAGCTGACTTTCAAACTGATCTATGGAGACTGGAAAATTATAGTACCAGTTACGTTGTCTTTAGACTTGACTTCCATGATAATGAAGATCGACTCATGCCTTAACAGAATGTGTGTTATATAGGAGGGATGACCCAGTGGTATAATAAAGGTATTTGACTACCAAAATGGATCATATGTTAACATATCCTTCCTCTCTATATAAAATTATGTTTAGTAAAAATCACATAAAAAATCAAGAGTAGACATCATTTTCTGGATTTCTTCTTCAGTTTCAAAGTAATAAAAAAATAAGTTTTCATTTTAGAGTTTTTCAAATTTATTAACATATTTCAAATGACAACATTTTTCCCTTTCTAAAAAAAAATTCCTGCTGTAGTTTCACTGTTTTAAATTTTAAATTTAAAAACACTATGAAGGGGTGCCTGGACTCCCACATGGTTGGCTGTGGTTCAAGTCCCAGGCCTGGCAGTTCGAAACATACCAGGGTGCATGTGTGTGTGTGCCCAAAATCCCAGGAGAAGAATGGAGTAGAAAAGATTGTGGCATGGCCAATTCCCTGGGGGAAATTTATGTCTTTCTGTCTTTGTCCATCTCTTTGGTGAGCACATGCACCCTATAGAAAAAAACTCTAAATAAACAAACAAATAAACAAATAAACTCTATGGGGTAATGTAAGGGGGAGAGTGTCTTCACAAAGTTCAAAATGTATATTATGAAAAATCTATGCATGGATTTCAAAAATTTTTTGCATTGAAATAAACTTGCACTTTATATCCATTTTTCCAGAAACTCTTTGAAGTCCCTTCATACAATGTAAAATTTAAAGTAACTCATGTTCTATTTCTTCCTCCTTTTAAAATAATCTGATAGAGCGTAGGTATATTTTTTAAAAACACACATTATCTTTTTTTAAATAATTATTTTATTTAACTTTATTTGTTTGTTTTAATTTTACCAGAGAGGAACAGAGAGAGAGAGAGAGAATGCGAGAAAACAAGCTGCCAGGTACAGGACTCAAACCAAAGTCGGTCATGTGGGAGTCCAGCCTCCTTAACCACCACACCACCTGCTGGCCCTGAGAGTATGTGTATTGACCAGAAAAAGAGAGAAAGAGAGAGACAGCAAGAAAAAGGGAAAGGGAGAGATGGGAAAAACGAGAAAACACCCCATGTGGGATGACCATGTTGTAATCTCTTCTCCATTTCTTTTTTCAGGATTTTGGGAATGCATACACATGTGTCTGTCATGTTTTCCAAGCCACTTGAACTGTGCAGTCATTCATGTGGGATCCAGCTGCCCTAACCACCACACCACCAGGTAGCCCTCTAAATCTTTATAATCATAGTGCTATCATTGTTTATTGCAAATCTCCTACTTAACAAAAGAAAAATCTAGTACCACCCTGTGGTACTGTAACTTTTCCCAAGATTACCTCAGACAATTTCAAACTATTATGAATTTATTCTGAAAATAAATGCATGCCATTGAGTCTATGTGTTGGGGATCAAATATGCAATTGGGAGATCTTCAAGTTAACTGCCATGTATAATTAAACATTTATTCATGGGTGAGTAATAAAATGTGCTAATTTGAAGCTCATATAAATATTGTTACAATTCAAAAGTAGCCACATCAATTGCTTAGAACTTAGAGCAATAAAATAATTTGAAGGAGGAGAAATATTTTATCACAGGCATTATTTAGGATTGCTGGTGCATGGTAATACCAAAAAGCAGACCTAATGTTTGTTGGTTATCTTATTGTTTCTAAATTATTCTATAGATACTTCACTCCTACATTGCCTGCCTATTAAAGGACTGCATGTCATTACTTCTCATTCATGCATCACTGACATGAATTAACTTTTTTTAGCCTTTCATTTTGACCCTGAAATCACATCCTGCTATATGAATAAAATTTGACAAGAAATTCAAAAATTTTAGACATGTTTCTAGTCTAAGTTACTGTGGAAAACCTCTAAAACTTCTTTGCATTATTTTTTCTTAGATTCCCAAAGAAAATAAATTGGGGAGGATGGACATCATGGAAATTTTAGCAAAGAAAGAGATTTAGAGGTGATTATTTAGATGTCAGATGAATTATGGAACTGTGCAAAATAGAGCTAGGATATAATTATGTATCATCTGTCCTCCAAATCCACTTATTTATTCATTTAACAATTTTTTAGCTATCACTTTCATGCCTTTCTCTGTAGTAGGTATTGAAAAGGCAAAGAATATCCTGTCAATCAACATTCTTATCCCTTCAAACAATATTACACATTTAATACATTTTCATATATTTTGATGTAAGTATTGGTAGAATATATACTTTTCAGTCTTTATAATAGAAAGGATAATTCAATTTTTCTCTTGATGTCTCAAAGTCATAATAATGAGCATCTATTTTGTGTTTTGTGGTGTAACTCTATGTCTCCCAGCTCTTTGCCTTTTTAGCCTCTTTTTCCTTCAAAGGTAGCCTGTCAGCTTTCACATCTCTCGTTGTCATTTGCTTGCCTCTAATAGCCTCTTACCTCATGTTTAATCTTAAAGATTCCTGGTTTAAAAGTGCTGTGTTTGTGAAAGCCAGACAAGCAAATTTGTTGAAAAATATATTGGTAAGTAATAGTCCATGATAAGTGAAGTCTTACCATTTAATAGTATATATTCTATGTGAAGGCAAGTATTTGTTGGTGGCTTATATATTCCAAGAAACAGTAAACCCTGATTCAATTATTTAAATGAATAAGAAGCCATTTATATGTATAAGTCTAAAGACATGATGACTACTTCTTCATCCATTACCTTGCCTTCCAGTTGCGGGATAGCTACCATATCTCCAGATATCATGTCCTTTAGATAACATACAAAAGAGTAAAAGGGACCTTTCTGTTCTCTCTCTCTCTCTCTCTGTGTGTGTGTGTGTGTGTGTGTGTGTGTGTGTGTGTGTGTTTGCATGTTTATAACCTAGAATGTTTTTATACAAAAGCAAAAGTCTATGCCTCTTATCTCATTAGCTAGATTATAATACATATGCATTCCAAAAATGAATCTCTGACCTAGCAAATGTGTCCACCATGATTAACTCGGACTATGTTGTACTTGGTGTAAAGAATGGTCAGCCTACCCTGAAAGTACATGGCCAATCAGGAGGGAATGGCTCCAGGTTGTATTAGGAAGAACAAAGCTGGGTAATATGATACACAATCAGTAGCATTTTCTAGAAAAATTTGTGATTCAGTGTTCAAAAACCACTTTCCATTTCATTTTCAGTTTGGGTTTATGGTCTGAAAAGTTTAGGTTACTGAAATATTACAAAATGACTCATATGCTATATATTCCTATCATATCAGAGATTATTAATCTGTCACTAAGTGAAAAAGGAGCATCTAAAAGTAATTATTCCACCTTCCAAACACTAGGCACACATGTCAATTCACTGAAATACAAGATGAAAATATTAGAACAAGATGATCAATAGAAATTTTTTTGTTTTCATTAAGTTTTATCAAAAAATTAAAGGTTTACTAATATTTCATAAATAAATTGATCCTAGTCTTCACTCACTCTATGTCAGAAACTCATATCACACTAGATATCTAGAGGAAAAAGAAGAAACTGGTTGATGGTACCACCCTCCATCATTTGTGTATCTGTACTGTATTTGAGATATTCTTCAGGTAAAGAAACATGTATTTCATTATCTAAAAATCTGTAAAATCTTTACAATATTCTGCATTGAGATGAAGAATGACCATGAAAATCCCTTAGGCCATATGAAGTTTTATTGGTTATTTCACTGTAATGTACTTCAAAGAGTTGTCAAACATAAACATGAGTTAGGTTTTTTTTTTCATGAAAAAAAGATGAGCATTCAAAATTTACCACCTTTTCTATCAGTAATTGACTTCCTAGCAAATACTTAATAAATATGTGACATATGCTCTATTTAAAATAGAGGTTTCACTTCAATAATGAGAATATAACTTTCTTAAAAATAAACTTTACTACTGAGTGTTTTCCTATCCTTTGGATAAATACCAAAGAGTGGGATTACTGGGTCATATAATAGCTCTCTTTGCAGATTTTTGAGGAAACTCCATATTGTTTACCTTAGACAGGTTTATTGAAGCATTATTCACAATTGCCAAGACATGGGATCAACCTAAATATTCAGAAACTTATGACTGGATTGAAAAAGTGTGGTGCATATACACTATGGAATATTGCTCAGTCATAGGAAACAATTAGATTGTTTGATGAATATAGAGGACCTAATGTTAAGTGAAGCAAGCAGGACTTTGAAAGATACACGCTGTATAACCCCACTAGATATATACTGAATGTCTTTATATGGCAGAAATTGAAAGATCTAAACACATGATAGTAGAGAGGTTAAGTGCAGAGTAGATACCAGAGATGGTAAGGGAGGGGAGTGGGTGGAGACAGTGGGTGGTGGAGAGTGAATGGTAGAGGGTGAGTGGGAGAGGGAAAGGTAAGAAACATTTAACAAGCATAGGAATGTAAAATTTCTTTGTGGGAAAAAATGTTGTTTAATTTTTGCTTTATAAAAATAAAAAACAAGGATGGTGTAGTGGTTACATTGCTGGACTTCCACATAGTCCACTATGGTTCAAGTCCCAGACCCAGTGACTTAAAATTCATTCCAGGTGCATGTGTATGTGTGCCCAAGATCCCGAGAGGAGAATGGAGGAGAAGGGATTGTGGCATGGTCATATACCCATGGGGGGTAATTTCTTGCTTTCTGTCTCTCTGTTTCTCTAGCAAGTGCATGCACCCTATAGCAAAAAAATATCTCAAAAATAAATAAATAGCATATACACTGTATCTGGAAAAAAAAAACAACTTTAGTATGGAAAGAACATATTTGGAAATGTTTCCATTATATGATTTGGCTACCCAAAATGACCAGTGACCTCTCCTAAATTCTCATACATTTTAATTTAAAAAATTGAAAACAGAATTCTTAAACTCTAAACTGTAAAAATATTCCTCTACTAAAAAATTTTAGGAGGTTTTATGAAAGATGTAAAATAATACAACTGATTAGATTACAAGAATACATTTTTGATTTGAAAATGGAAATTGACTAGTCAAATTTCAACAAATATGTTAGAAAATATGACTGAAATGCTTACTCTAGTTTCCTAAGTCTGGTTAACAGTTGTATATTTATCAGTTGAAAGAATTTATTTAAGATTCTTGACTAACAAGGTGTGGGCAAAATAAAATCTCTATAAATATCAATTTGTTAAAATCATAATAGTGATATAGAATATACTTCATAACCATTAATAACAACTAATTATCTGAAACTTTCATCATAAGCATGAAACTAAATTATCAAAAACCATAATGATCTTTCTCATGCATTCACAAATAATGACTATATGACATAGCAAATTCACAGTAGTTCTAAAGACTAATTTCTCTTTTAATTTGACAATTATTAAAGTCACCAATAGTAACATAACAAATAAAACTGTTTATACCACATCTCATTCCATCAGGCAAAGGAAGAAATCTTTGTGATTTTCCAGGGAGAAATCTGAAAGAGCTTCTGGAATTTTTTTTTTTTTGGGGGGGGAGCTTTTTGTTACAGGGCGTGTGCGCCCGCCAGAAAGACAGACAGAGAAAGAGAGACAGAAAGTGAGAAATCACCCCCCAGGGGGGTTGGCCACGCCTCAATACCTTCTCCTCCATTCTCCTCTCAGGATCCTGAGCACTCACACACATGCACCTGGCATGAATTTAAGCCAGCAGGTCTGGGACTCGAACCACAGTCGACTACTTGAGAGTCCAGAGACAATAGCCACTACATCACCTGCTGGTCCTCTTCTGGAAAATCTTAAAGAGATTTTTAGATAAGAAATATAATGTGTTTTTTTTTTTATGTTCTATTCTATTTTTCACTGACTATTTGGTTTGGAAAAAGCAAAATTCAAAACTGCCAGGAGATTTGAGCACTAAGGTGGGATCATGAGTGTTTGAGGACATGAATGGTTGTGACTTGGCTATCTATTGATAAAAGTTACAACACAATATTGGCATAAAACATCCATAAGATTCAAAAATGAGGAGCATTTGTTGTTTCTCATATTTTAAAAAAGGAATTTATTTATTTCTCCCACAAGAAAGAAAGAATCAAAAGCACCCTCCAGTCTCATGCCATGATATTTCTCCTAGTCTTCCTAGCCAGGCAAGATCACAAGGGAACACATGTGGGCTTAGTGTATACAGTCAACCTGGGAACTGAACCCTGATTTTCCATATTGCTTCCAGCATTGCCAAGTGGTACACTACTACTGTGCTGCTGCATCTGGGCCTGTTTTTGTATTTTATGGAGAATAATCACTGGCATGACAAAGCTAAGAACAGTGTGGAATGTCATTCTGGTGAAATATAGAATCTCTACAATTTGGGCAAATTAGCTCCTATAGTTAAAGGTAAACTTTTACAACTTATTAAGGACAGATGAACAAACAGTCTAAGAAAACTTTCATTTTCACATGGGAGAAAACAAATTCTAGGTTTGCATCACTATAATATTTTATTCTAAATTAACTACAGTTCTTTTTGGAAATCTTGTGTATAAATCCTTCAAGCTGACTCAAGTTGGCCAATTTTTAAAGTAAAATTGTGTTCCCTTTCAGCAAAACTTCTATAATACATATCTCTATATGTGCTCAGTGTTGTCCTTCATCATCCTCTTATTCTGGAATAAAAGTCAATTCACTTATGTACAGAAGCATTCTCTTTTTTTCTTTAATTAACCCAAGTACATCTCATTATCTTGAGACTTCTAGTAGAATTTCATTCAGATATAATAATTATAACTTTTATGCAAAGTCACATCGATTTCACAGTGAACCCTAGAGGGTAGATAATTAGGAATAGTCTAATTTTAGTGGACTAGGAGAGGTTGGAATATATACAGTCTAGGTTTCTATAGCACCATAACCCCTCTATACAATTTCTCAAGATGGCAGAAATGAATGTGCTCATTGATAGAGCCAAAGACAGAGCTTTTCTGTAGCATATATATATAAGTAAGGAGCAAACAAACTTCAAACTATGCTTACTAATCAATATTTTTATATTCTATCTAACATAGAAATGATCTAGGCATCTAATGAATGTCCATCAATTAACTCAAAATATCAATTTAAGGGTTATCTAAACTACTTGGAAATTCTCTTTAAACTGAACTACCCCTAAAATTTACTACCATGGAAATAACAGATTGTCATAAAAATGGTTCGATTTCATTAAACATAAACTTATTTTCTTTATAATGTTAAACAGTGACTAGAAGTAGTGCTAGTTTAGTTGATAAATAAATCTGCATATATTCTGGAAAAAAACATTAGTAGGGATTTTTTAAGAGTATTCTTTTTGGATATATAACAATGACAAATAAAATAAGATATATCTATTTTTATTAACTCTTAAATATTAAATTAGTCTTGTTTGCCAAATATTCACCTAAATAAGTGAAGTTGAATTTTAGTATATGTTAGTTGTGATTTGGTTCATAAAATACATATGTACTTTTAATTAGTACATTTAATGGTTTTACATTTTAATTTTCTCAAATTCATTTAGTTTTTTAAGAAAATTTTTTTTATATGAGGGCACTTCAAAAAGTTACTGGAAAAGTAAATTTAAACTATGAGTTTATTTTGGTGCAAAAATGGAAATTGATGTATTTTTCATAATATTTTTCCATAAACTTTCTGAAATTTCATCATAAGGGCAAGTATTTCAATATGCCAATAACACAGAATTCCTTTAAAAGACTTTGTAATCTAACATATGAATACCATCTGAAAGTAGGAAAACATTATACACTCATACAATCAAAGACAAAGGCATTTGTGAATTATAGGCATTTAGACATATAGGCACAGAGAAATACAACTTACAGCTATAATTATATAATTTCAGCCATAGGCCAAAGTCAACACAGAAACAAACAGAAAACCTCCCTGTTCCAGATTAAAAAGCTGTTCTTCCATCAGAGGCATGAAATCTTCATTTATTTTAGCTCAACAATAAAAAGACTAACAAATCAGATTTACTGTTGTCTCTCAATCAATAGAGATGAGATTTCATTTTCTTGAATTTTTTATTTATATTACATCACTGTACAATTTTACAGTGTCCATGAGTTTTTCAAGCATGAATATGGTCCATATTAGTCAAGTCAAACATATTACCATATACATTGTCATCAACAGATAACTTCATTTTCATGTCTATTAAATATTTTTTCAGGGATTTAATTTTTAAATGCATTTATTTATTTCTCTGAGAGATGAAGAAAAAGAAAGAGAGAAGAGATAGTTACCCCAAAAAGGGTCCCTATACTGCAACTCACTCCAAGTTTCAACCAATCCAGATTGTGGAAATATGTGCACACCAAGTGTGTAAAGGAAGGTTCCTGAACTTAAACTTAGGACCTTCCCATGTATTCCCATTGTGTTTCTGCTACACCACTGCCGACCCAGAGATCAATTTCTATAAACCAATGATCCATTTAGAGGGATCTCCAAACCCTAAAATTTAACTACTGCTGCCAACAATGGGGAACAACTTATCAGATATAAATGAACCAAAATAAAATTAGTAGACAGGATAATTAAATCTAGAAAAAAATGGAGAGGCTTAGTAATCATGAATAGTGTCACAATAAATATGGATGTGCGAGTGTTTTTCCAACTGAGCATTTTCCTATCTTTGGGTAGATACCCAGGAGTAGAACTGCTGGATCATATGGTATTTCTATTTGCTGATCTTTGAGGAACCTCCATATTGAACGAGGGTGGGAAATAGGGGAGGGTGAGAAGGAGGGAATCAACTGGAAGAAGAAAGAAGCAAAACATTTAGGGGACCCAAAGTGGAAAGAAATTTGTTGATTATAATGTTTATGGTAATGTTTTTGACTGGACTGATATGCAGCATATTCATGATGGGAAAATTCATTTGGTATGCTGTAACAATACACAGTGATTAAATGTATAAAATAACAAAAGCAAGTTAACTGGGATATAGAACTTAAAACTGGGAGTCAGGATGGCATAAATGTGTTGAAACAAGAGGCAAATATTTTGTATAGCTGTTTGCGTTCATGGATGGGCTTTATGACAGTAACATAACATTTTTAAATTAACAATGTAAATCTTCATTTTAATTTAATTAAAAATTATTTACAATAAAAAAATAGTCAGCAAAGTTCTCTTGTTGCTTTGGATTCACCTAATGAGAGCCAAGAAAATACATAAATAACATTGACCACAAAGAAAGTGCTTCCCTGGATCTGATCAGTGACTGTATTGGATATCATGTTGTGACTTCCAAAATAGTTACTTTTTAAACAGGGTAAGATCATGACACTTATACATATATGAAATAAACTCATGTTAAAAACTTACATTTCTGAGCCAGCAGGTGGCATGGTAGCTAAGGCACTGGACTCCCACACGGTCGACAATGGTTAGAGTCCTGGACCTGGCAGCTTGTTTTCTCACTTTCTCTCTCTCATGAGAGCACATATACTATGACAAATTAAATAATAATGATAATAATAAATAGATTTAAATAAAAATTCTTTTAAAAATTCTATTTAAGGGACCAGCAGTTAGTGTAATGGTTATGTCACTGGACTCCCATATACTCAACCGTGGTTCGTGTCCCGGTCCCAGTGGCTTAAAACTCATGTCAGGCGTGTGTGCATGTGTGCCCAAGATCCCAAGAGGAGAATGGAGGAGAAGGGATTGCGGCATGGCCATCCCCCCTGGGGTGGTGATTTCTTGCTTTCTGTCTCTCTGTCTCTCTCTGTCCGGCGAGCACATGTGCCCTATAGCAAAAACCTCTCCAAAAAAAAAAAAATTCTATTTAATTTATGAGTAAATGGGCAAATGTTATAACTGGTTTAAAAAAATCTAAAGGAGAGACACTGGAATGCTGATCACAAATACTGAAATGAATATATAAATGGAGATAAAACTCATTTTATTATGAGAAGAGAAATAATTCAACCTCTACTAGGTAAGATACTGAGCATGCCTCTCATGATCTATAGCCTACAAAATGTTAATGAAGTCAAAGACAAATGAAGGTTAAAAGAGCAAAGTGTGGTCATCTGTCGACAAGACAATTTTCCATGGAAAGTCTCATTTATTTTTTTCTACAATGATAAAGTCAAGTGGAAAGGTAAATTTCACTCAAAAAAAAAAGGGGGTCTAGTCATTAGACCAAGTTACTACCACAAACACTTATATGTTAAAGGCCAGACAGTGACACAGTGGTAAAACACGACATGGCTGAACCACATGGGAAGGTTACCACTTCACATCTGGAGACCTCCCTGAATATGCTGAACACACATGTACCCACAACTTGGATTGGCTGAGAATGAGTGTGGATTGTGGTGTCAAGACCCAACTAGGGGCACTATATTTCTCTCTTTCTCTCTCACTATCTTATGGAAGAAATCAATTAATAAACTTTTAAAAAGAAAACATTCATATGCCTAGGCCTGATCAGTCAAACCAATGACATCACAAAGTTTAGGAGTCATAAAGGCAGTTGCCTGACCAACGAGGGACTGGGGAATGAGATTAAGCAGGCAAGAATAAGTACTGGTATCTTTAGACACTCAGGCTAAAAGGATAATTAAACAGGGCCATCCAAAGTAAAACCTAATGAACACTGTGACTGGGAAAAGGAACCATCAATGTTTCAACAGGCCTAAGAAGCTCCCTTGCTACAACTCTGAGCAACAGTTTCCTGTAAGCACTATGGATTACCCTTTAGCAGGAAGAAT
>NW_006160117.1:5447238-5514892 GCF_000334495.1 Tupaia belangeri chinensis | reverse complement strand
GGAAGAATGTACATCCAGCATCTCAGGAAAGATAAAAGGTATGTCAATGATGGGTGTTTCAATCAGTGATTTCAGAGAGGAGCAGTTTCTAATGGTCACAATGCTGGCAGTGGCGTTGGTGGGAGTTGCTGGCTATGGTGGCCGAGGAAAGACTTCCTTATCAGCTCCCAGGAAGTCAAGGCCTTGTAGGGCTAGAAAGTTGGCTGTGAGTCTTCTTGGCATGTTAAAATCTCAGAATGATGCTGGTAGTTGGGGTAGAGGACAAAACTGTGACTGAGATGCTGAATGCTTTCTTCATGATGAGGAACCTTTTAAGGTCAGAAGGTGATGGCAATGGAGATGGAGGACAATGTGGCATAGCAGTTGACATGAACTTAATAAGACAGGGGTTTTTACATGAAAAATGAGAAGTGATGATAGAAAAAAAAGAGAAATATACAAAAAGAAAAATGATGGCCACACTGATTTCATTTACTAATTTATACCCTACCTCATTCCAAAAGAAAATTTGGAACAGGAATTACTATTTAATTTGTGATTCTCCCTGTGGAATATATTGTTCTCTTCTCTCTGTGGACACTGATAAATTAAATAATAATGTTACATATAAGCTACTATTTGACCTAAGACTAATAATGTTACATATAAGCTACTAGTAGACCTAAGACTTAAAATTTGAACAGCTTTTAATGATTATTAAGTATTAAAGAATGATCTTCTTTATAAAGGTATCTTACTGCAAACATAATTATTAATCTCATTTTCAGATTACACACCTAATCCAACTAAAAATCATATATTTGACAGAGCCACATAGAATTATCAATGACTGAATATATCTTTTGAGAGGTCTATTTTATCTAAATTCTCTCCCAATTGACAGTCTCAAGTGCAAACAATTTTTATATTCTTTATTAAATTAGAAGAAAAAAAAACATTACCTGAAGCACTTTGGAAACTAATTTTCCCTTTGATTGTCTACATTCTACCTATTTATCAGGTCCTTGAAGGTCACCTTCAGCTGCCTATTGGTCTTTCACAGAGGGGTGGTCAGAGACTTCCCAGTGGTTTCAACAACAGGTGAGAGTATTCCAGTTCACAGTTTTCTGGCCATGCAATCTCAACATTTATCTATTCCCTCTGACCATGTTTCTTTGTGTGTATTGTGGTTAATAAGAGTTCCCCCAAAGTCTAGCCACAGTGGCTCCTGCTTCTAGCATGCTCACTCTGCAGGCTGGGACCACACAGCAAGAGTTAGTTTGATTCCCTGACCACTTTAAAAGTTTGATACAGTGGCATGTGCCTGTAATCACAGCAACTTGGAAAGCTAAGGCAGGAAGAATGCAAACTCAACTTCTGAAACTCAAACTCTG
Source organism: Tupaia belangeri chinensis (assembly GCF_000334495.1). Classification (NCBI taxonomy): domain Eukaryota; kingdom Metazoa; phylum Chordata; class Mammalia; order Scandentia; family Tupaiidae; genus Tupaia; species Tupaia belangeri. The sequence continues at coordinate 5,513,519 of NW_006160117.1, read as the reverse complement.
AAAAAAGAGTCAGGCATGGTGGTATGTATTTATAGTCCCAGCTAGGAGGCTAAGGCAGGATAGAAAGATTCTCTCTTTCAAAAAAAAAAAAAAGTGTATGTGTATGTGTATTGGGGGTAGGGGAAAGTATCCATCTTTGGTTTCTTTAGTTTTCTAAAGAGTAAGTAAGTCTCCTTGCCCTGTAATCACTTCATCATCCAGTGCCTGGCACAGAGCAGTCCTTCATGAACAGCTGCATGTGTCTGCATGTGTCTCTTGCCCTAACACCAGATGCTCAGACCTATTTTCCAAGGTGTGCTGGACCTGGCACTCAGGGGATTGCTGTGTTCTGGGGCTACTGGCTGTGAAAAGCACACCTACTGAGCCTTGTGGAAAGATAGGAGAACACTATGCAGAGAAAGGAGACCCTGGCCAGGTGAATGAATCAGGTCATCCCCACCCTGGTTTTCTCTCTGTTCCTTCTGTCTAGTGACTTGACCTTGCTCCACCATCTGTCTAAGCAGGAGGTCCTTACTTGGCTAGTAATTCATAGGAGTATTCCAAGAGCGAAGGAAATAGTGTTGAAGTTATTGTAAGGCTCTTTGGAAGATGTGCTTATATCAATTCAATAATCTCTTCTTGCCACAGTATACCCACTGAACCTTTTATCTACAGACATTCACTTTCAATAGGCTCAACTCACAAATTAGTGATTCATTACAGAGTGTCATGAAGCATGCCTAGCCTTGCCCAAGATCAATCCTCCCTCTTTGGCTCATTTGAGTGGCAAGCAGGTCTCTCCCCAGCAATTGCATATGAAAGCCATCTTTAGCTGATCCCAAGATGGCAACATCATTATCCTCTCCTCTCCCTGACTTAGTATAAGTGTATCTGTCCAGGCCACTGTTTTTTCATATTACAGTATGCTTTAGCTCACAGCAAATGTCCTCAAGGGTATTAATGCCAGAGAACTAAGCATTATGCTAAATCTTGACTAGTTAGTTAAATAGCTGTCTGATTTTTAAGGACTCTTCATTTTGCCTTATGGTTGTGGCATATTACAGTACAAAAAATTGTCTCTTAAATATTCTCAGGAGAACATTTCAAATTAATTTGACAATGGTCAGAGAAATCATAGTAGGTGTGGTCAGGTGGTTACCTTACAGTCCATGTGGACGTTAGTAATGGTCACAGTGATGCCTGAAAACAGCCAGGATCGCTGGGTTCTTTAAGACTCCCTGTTAGATGTTTGAGGTAGAGTTTGGAGGTTGACTTTAATGACCCCCTGTTAGCAAGCCCTTGTCAGAATCAATGGGCAAGGGAAGATCAGGTACAGTGATGTTTCTGTCCCTTTAAGCATTGTGGGACCATGAGCAGCATAGCATCAGTCTAATCTAGCTTCCTGCCAAATGCCCCTTCCACATGTGTAAGAAATCTTTCACTCAGAGGAGGCAGAGTGAGAACCACTGCCCTTAGGAAACCATCAACTCACTCAAGTTTAGGCCTTCTGTGACTTTCTAAAGTGTGAATAATTTTATTACATCTAATAAAGGCATTACTGGATTTAATGAAGTAGTTTCAAAGAACTTCATGCTGTTTCTCACACTCTAATAGTAAGAGTTACCCTACCTGAAATTTACCGAGTCTTTTAGGTAAGGTACTCTACTAGACATTTATTATGTATTGTTATACTTCATCCTATAAACTAGCCCATAATACTACAGTTTAGGAAATTGAGTCAAAGATATTAACTTCCTCAAGATCATATAGCTAATAAGCAGCAGTATATCCAGACTATAATCAAGGTCTATATGTCTCAAAACATTCTGCTCCTTCAACCTCAGAACAGTGAACTTTGTACTTTCATGCTCCATGATTTTATTGATTGATTATGTGAATAAGTGGCACAAAAAGAGAATGAGACAGTATCCCTAATAAAGTCTTGCTCCCTGATCCATTTCCAGATTTAGCCAGTCCCAGATCATGGGCACACATGTGCCTTGTGTACTCAAAGATTTCTGGATGTAAATCCAGAACCTTCTCATGTGGGTCAGCTTTGAAGAGCATCACATTTACCACTGTGTACCACTGTATGACTTGCTACATAATATGTTATATTAAAAATTAGCATCAATGGTCTGAGGGCAAAAATAAGAATAAAATAGTACTGCTATGAAAAATACACTTAATTAAAAACTTCATAAAATCAGGGCTATGACCTGTTTGGATCACTCCTGTATCTTCAGCATGTACATTAGTGACGGACACAAGATGCTCAATAACTACAAGAAGAATGAATGAATGAGATAAATTAATGACTCTAAAGATTAATTTTTAACTAAGGAAATACAACAAACCCAGAGAATGCCATAATTTCCGTTAAAATGAAAGATACCATTTGATATTAGAATCAAGGGTTATATGAAAAATGCTAAGACAGATTAGTTTACTGGACCTGTAAACAGTGTGAATATTCTGTGAAGGGTGTCTATCTATCCCTCTTTCTAGAAAGAAACTTTGAAAAATAAAAACAGTAAGCAAATAAAATAATTTCTAATTTCAGATTGTTACTCAGAAATGCCCTCTGTATGTAACGTTGGGCTTATCTAGTTTTTTTTTTAGGATGGTGTAATGATGGTGTCAATAAATAAATATTGAAAATTATTGCCAACCTATTTCCTGTGCTTAGCAATTTTTGGAAGACATATTTTTCCTCACTTTGCACTAAAAATGCTAAAATCAGACAGATGTAACTTAACTATTTGTTCCAAGAAATATCTGCTCTTGGACAAAAAGACTGTGAACCAACCAAATACTTTATTCATTAAGGCCTTACTGATCAGTACTCATATCATGGCCCTTATACTGTTGTGCCCAACCATTCAAATCTATTATGACATAAACTAAGCTCAATTTTCAACCTTCTCCCCAGTTTGCAAAACCCACTTTTAAATTATTCTGTGTGAACATGCAACTCCTAAAATATCCCTTTTTGACACATTACAAAGACTTTGTCAAGGTGGTACTTTCCCCTACTGCAGTAAATCTAGTAAAATTAGCTTTGCTCATTTAAAAGAATATTATGTTTATCTTTTAGGGGAGGTCACACAGAGAGAGAGAGAGAGAGAGAGAGAGAGAGAGAGAGAGAGAACTATATATGCATGTAAGTTTTCGCTGTAGGGCATGTGTGCCTGCCAGAGAGACAGAGAGAAGGAAAGTAAGAAATAACCCTTCCAGGAGGATGGACACACTGCAATCCCTTCTTCTCCATTCTCATCTCTGGATTTGGGGCATGCATGCACACACACCCAGTATGATTTTTAAGCCACCAGTTCTGTTACTTGAACTGTGGTTGCCTATGTGGAACACATTCAGTGACTTAACCACCACACCTCCTACTGGCCCTAACAGTTAATGATATTAAACAGCCAGAACTTCCCTAGTCTCTGTGAGAGGATGCCAAAGGAATAAGAAAGATATTTTATATTCCAAATGACTTTACTAACTCTGTTCCAAATTGTGTAAGTGCTACAAGAATTTAAAGACATGAATAATCAGTATTAATTACGGGATTCCAAAGAAGGTTTCAGAAGGACATGCATTCAGCTTTGAGGTACTGACAGTGCTATTTCAGGAATAAACCATTTTGTGGGCCAGCAGATGGCATAGTGGTTAAGGCACTGGTCTCCTACACAGCAGACTGTGGTTTGAGTCTCAGACCCAGTGGCATGAAAATCACATCAGGCATGTGTGCATGCATGCTCCAAATCCCAAGAGAGTATGGAGGAGAAGGGAATGTGGCATGGCCCTTCCTTCTAAAGGGGTGATTTCTTACTTTCCCTTTCACTGTCTTTCTCTGTCTCTCTCCAGTGAGCACATGTACCCAATGGCAAAACCTTAAAACAAAACAAAACAAAACAAAACAAAAACAATAAAAGAATGAATAAGACACTTAAAAAAGAATCTCCACAATGACAGAAGCCAGGATGCAACTATGTCTCATTTCCTCATCTGCAAGGTCTGTTGCATTTTGTCCTTCAGGGGCCTGAGAAGTATGGCAGTTGGTTCGAAAAGCTCAGCCACCAGGTCTGGGACTCGAACTGTGTTTGAGCATGTGGAACACATCCAGTGCTTTGAGAAGTCAGGAGAACTAGATTTCATTTCCAGCTTTTGTACTAACTCACAGTCAGACTCTGAGAAGTTATCTGACACTTCCAAGTTGTACACCTTAATCTAACAGGTGTGAAAGTTGCATTATATGAGCTCTGAAATCACTTTCAGTGTTAATAGTCTAGAAATCCAGTTCGCATTTTTTATATAAGTGAAAAATACCTGTAGATTTCCTTTTAAAATGCACAAGCAAAATGCGAAAGCAATAAAACATTTTAAAGCATGTATTGTGCCAACATCTTTGTTCTGTTTGCATTTATAGATGCATATCTGTTCAATGTACACAACTCATATAAATGCTAACAGAATACTCGACATAATATATATGGAGAAAGATGTATTACAGATTTGCTCTGCTTGCTCAGAGAAAACCATCTCATTTAACCTATTTTGGACTACATTGAAATAAAAGATGTTTTATTTCCATAAAACAAAGTTATCTTAGACTTAGATTAAGACAGAATGAATCGCATGTGGATTTCATAAATTGATGAAGAAAACCCACATTCACAAATAGAATGGAGAATTCAATAGTAAAAGAAAATAGAATTGCTTGTCATTTGTTATAAGTCAATAAAGATACACTTGCACATTGTTTCCTGTTTCTCATCTTATATATTGAGATATCTAGTCATCTGCATTTGAATTGGCAAAGAGGAAAATTGCTCTCAAAGTCATCTTCCTAAAACCATACCATGCTCAAAATCTATGATGGGTCTAAGGAGAATGAGAGAAACATGACACAGGCCCAGACTCAATCGATATCTTGGAGTCTAACTCGGCTAAGTCCAGTATAGATCAGACAACCCAAGCAGAAACACAGAGGCTTAGGTGAGAGCTAAGTATCGTTGCTTGAAACCACTGAATTTTCAGATGGTTTATTAGAGAGAGAGAGAGAGAGAGAGAGAGAGAGAGAGAGAGAGAACTATATATGCATGTAAGTTTTCGCTGTAGGGCATGTGTGCCTGCCAGAGAGACAGAGAGAAGGAAAGTAAGAAATAACCCTTCCAGGAGGATGGACACACTGCAATCCCTTCTTCTCCATTCTCATCTCTGGATTTGGGGCATGCATGCACACACACCCAGTATGATTTTTAAGCCACCAGTTCTGTTACTTGAACTGTGGTTGCCTATGTGGAACACATTCAGTGACTTAACCACCACACCTCCTACTGGCCCTAACAGTTAATGATATTAAACAGCCAGAACTTCCCTAGTCTCTGTGAGAGGATGCCAAAGGAATAAGAAAGATATTTTATATTCCAAATGACTTTACTAACTCTGTTCCAAATTGTGTAAGTGCTACAAGAATTTAAAGACATGAATAATCAGTATTAATTACGGGATTCCAAAGAAGGTTTCAGAAGGACATGCATTCAGCTTTGAGGTACTGACAGTGCTATTTCAGGAATAAACCATTTTGTGGGCCAGCAGATGGCATAGTGGTTAAGGCACTGGTCTCCTACACAGCAGACTGTGGTTTGAGTCTCAGACCCAGTGGCATGAAAATCACATCAGGCATGTGTGCATGCATGCTCCAAATCCCAAGAGAGTATGGAGGAGAAGGGAATGTGGCATGGCCCTTCCTTCTAAAGGGGTGATTTCTTACTTTCCCTTTCACTGTCTTTCTCTGTCTCTCTCCAGTGAGCACATGTACCCAATGGCAAAACCTTAAAACAAAACAAAACAAAACAAAACAAAAACAATAAAAGAATGAATAAGACACTTAAAAAAGAATCTCCACAATGACAGAAGCCAGGATGCAACTATGTCTCATTTCCTCATCTGCAAGGTCTGTTGCATTTTGTCCTTCAGGGGCCTGAGAAGTATGGCAGTTGGTTCGAAAAGCTCAGCCACCAGGTCTGGGACTCGAACTGTGTTTGAGCATGTGGAACACATCCAGTGCTTTGAGAAGTCAGGAGAACTAGATTTCATTTCCAGCTTTTGTACTAACTCACAGTCAGACTCTGAGAAGTTATCTGACACTTCCAAGTTGTACACCTTAATCTAACAGGTGTGAAAGTTGCATTATATGAGCTCTGAAATCACTTTCAGTGTTAATAGTCTAGAAATCCAGTTCGCATTTTTTATATAAGTGAAAAATACCTGTAGATTTCCTTTTAAAATGCACAAGCAAAATTCGAAAGCAATAAAACATTTTAAAGCATGTATTGTGCCAACATCTTTGTTCTGTTTGCATTTATAGATGCATATCTGTTCAATGTACACAACTCATATAAATGCTAACAGAATACTCGACATAATATATATGGAGAAAGATGTATTACAGATTTGCTCTGCTTGCTCAGAGAAAACCATCTCATTTAACCTATTTTGGACTACATTGAAATAAAAGATGTTTTATTTCCATAAAACAAAGTTATCTTAGACTTAGATTAAGACAGAATGAATCGCATGTGGATTTCATAAATTGATGAAGAAAACCCACATTCACAAATAGAATGGAGAATTCAATAGTAAAAGAAAATAGAATTGCTTGTCATTTGTTATAAGTCAATAAAGATACACTTGCACATTGTTTCCTGTTTCTCATCTTATATATTGAGATATCTAGTCATCTGCATTTGAATTGGCAAAGAGGAAAATTGCTCTCAAAGTCATCTTCCTAAAACCATACCATGCTCAAAATCTATGATGGGTCTAAGGAGAATGAGAGAAACATGACACAGGCCCAGACTCAATCGATATCTTGGAGTCTAACTCGGCTAAGTCCAGTATAGATCAGACAACCCAAGCAGAAACACAGAGGCTTAGGTGAGAGCTAAGTATCGTTGCTTGAAACCACTGAATTTTCAGATGGTTTATTATGCTCTATTCATGAAGAAGTAGCTTATAGCAACTTTTTAATATATGTGGAGAAAGACATATTACAGGCTTGCTCTGTAATTTAAGAAAATACTATAAGGAAATAAAATGTATAGTTTTTCGTGTCTGAGCCAGTGACATAGGCAATCCTGCCCTGTAGAGCGAGATCTCTGTATGGAGACATTGCCACCGATCTGGGCTGGAAACACGTGTCCAAGGTTGAGGAAAGGGGAGAGGACAAGAGTTACTGATTTGTTCAATTCTTTAAAAGCACATTTTAAGTCATGATGATCATGATAAGCCAATTTAAAAAGCAATAGGATAAGATGGGTTTGGTACTTCTAAACTGATATAAAATTACTTTTACTTAAGGAAATACGCTATTTGGGGACCAGCAGTGCTGGTGAAATATTAATGAAATGCTCTGTGATACTAGACCCATGTGTAAAGATCTGCGTTGTCATCTTGAAGCCTCCCTGTGCTTGGTGGACATGTGCATGAATGCCTGTGACCTGGACTGGCTAAACCTAGGATGTGGATTGCAGTGTAAGAATCCTGTTGGGAGTGTCTGTCTTTCTAATGAACTAAAGAAAAAGAGAGAGAAAAGAAAATATGCGAATTTTAAAAGGACTTGAATTATAGTGTATATCAAAGTAAAAAAATATTTTTCTGGGTCAAAACACCAAAAAGGGAAAAGGAGAAACTATCTGGCTATAGCAAAATCAGTATGAATATTACATTGGTTGGTGTTGTGGGTGAAAATCATCTACCTCTGTCTGATTTTATTTCATAGTATAGTGGTGTATATAAAGTTGTTACATAAGAGTAAGGCAACTTACAACTATATTGGGTCATTGGAAAAGTCATGACATATTTTTCTGTTTTTCTATGCAAAAGTGCATCATGACTTTTCCAATGACTTAATATTTATAAGAACAAATCTTTACTTTAAAAGTCAAAAAGTTTTTGTAGAATTCTATATAGGTTCAATACACAAAGACAATGGCTAAGTATCACTATGCCTTTTTTATCCTTATAACTTTATCTCAGATTCCCTTGATATGTTACATGGACTTTGGTCTCAGCCTAGAGTTAGATATTTTGGTTTTGAAACTTTGAATAACCTGCTTTGGAGTTGAGATTAGAAATATTCTTTTAAACTATAAACTACATATATTATTTATACACTTTATTAGCATTCTAAAAGTTCATGAAGGAGTCAAGCAATAAAGAGAAAACCCAATTGGTCATTTGAGTCCTTAATGAATTTCAAAATATATCTTGCCCTTTGGAGAAAATGTTTATAGAAAAAAAGCAATTTCACAAAAGTAGTACAGTCCCAGGTTTTCTATAAGAACATACATAGATAAGACTCTGTGCTCCTTTCCTACATTTTGGTTTTCTAGTTTCTGTTCAACAAAGTTCACTTCTCATAATTAGTGAAGCTGCAATTTCTACTAAAATCTCTGTGTCCCTCACCATACACACCCAATCATTTGCCTCAGCTTATCTCTAAAATACCTTTTATATATCCAATGCCATCAAACTTACCCTGACATTATTTCCTCTCATTTACCCTATTTCAATAGGTTATTGTGAAAGATTAAAAAAATGACCTCAATACTTTGAAGCAACTCTTATCAAAACTAGAGGCTATTTCTCTATACCTAAGATGGTAATAGGCATTATGATTTCCTTTGACCAAAAGAATGGTGTCAATTCTGAGCCTTGACCTTAAGAGCTTCCTCTCTCCCACCTCTGGAGACTACTTTCATCACGTAAATAATCCCAAGTATACTTACTAGGTGAGATACATATAGCTCCATCATTTCTACACCCCAGTCTCAACCAGGCAACTCTAACATAAAGGGTTGCCCTAGTGACCACTGCTGACACAGTTGCATAAGGGAGCCCAGTAAAACAACCATCCAGCAGAGCAGAGTCCAAATAACCAATTCAAAGAATAATGAAGCAAAAATAAAATAGTTCTTTAAGTCACAAAATACTTATTGTTTGTTCTGAGGGAGTTTGCTATATAGCAAAATCTAAACCAATATAGTTACTAATTCATTCATTTATGTTAGCATATCACTTCCCATCTGCTGGAAGTATCATAAAACTGGAGGAACAAGAATATAAGATAGCAGGAAATAGGAAATAAACTTAGCAATAAATTTTGGTGGGCAGGGGATAGAGACATGGTAATAAAAAAAAATCACCCAAAAATACTAAGATCCTTCTCAGAATCATTTGACTCCCATTTCCCTAGCTCTTGCTTGTTCTTCCTTTCCTCTCTCTAGATTGCAAACCAATCACCTATTGAAAAAAACCCAAGTGGATGCTAGCATTTCAGGGCTTGTTGTCATAATAAAATAGCACAAATGTGTAGAATATGTTTGCTATGTACCCAACATAAGGCTAAGTGCTTTATGCTTATGACTTCATTTAATCTTCACAACAACCTTAAGAGGTGGGCATAATTATCATCTTCATTTTACTAATGAGAAAACTGAAGCATAAAGAAGTCACTTGCTCAAGCTCATACAGTGAAGGGCAGAAAAGTGTTTTAACCTTAGGGGATATGACACAGGACCCAGTTCTCTTAAACATGCTCCTCCCTCCCTATCACAGCACATTTGGTTGCTCAGTAGACACTGCCTTTGTTTAGTTCCCACAGGCAACACCATTCCCAATTTTTCTCACATGGCTTCTTACTATAGCTATTCTCTGTAAACATCAGAGATCTACTGCTTTTCTTATTTTTGTTTAGATTAGTGGCTCTCATAGTTAAATTATCTGCTGGGAGCTTTAAATATACTGATATGAGTTCATCCCAGAAATTCTAATTTAATTGGTCTGGTGTGTGACCTGAAAAATCAGGATTTTTAAAAGCTCCTTAGGTGATCCTTTTTTTTAAGTGTTTTTTTTTAATTAATAAATTTACTTTTTAATTCCATATTAGTATTTTTTAAATATTTAATCACTATACATTGTATGGTTTGTAAAGAGAATCTATCCAACATGAAATATATCTCAGGTCAGACGAGTTGAGAAGACTATACACATTATCATCAACAGGTAATAAACCATTTCTGGATCACACAGATGTCTTGCCTCTCTATTTTTTCTCCCTGATTTCCTTCCTACACTCTTCCCCTCTCTCACCCTCCTTCCACACTGTCTCCAGTGTCCATAACTATTTTCACTGCTTTTATGTCCTCCAATCTTTTGATCTCTACCATAGAGTGTGAACAGTTGGTATATATTAAGTGGAGACACACAATGTCTCTTTTTTAGCCTGACTTGCTTCACTCAGCAATAAATCTTCCATATTTGACTACTTTCTATCAAATGCCAGAGTCTTGGTTTTTATTTTTATGACTGAATATTATTCCACAGAGTATACATACCACAATTTTTCAATCCATCTGTTCATAGACATTTGGGTTGGTTCCATGTCTTAGCAATCATGAATAATGACACAATAAACATTAATGTGCAAGTACTTTTCCAACTGAGCATTCTCTTGTCCTTTGGGGTAGGTACCCAGGGGTTGAATTTCCGGATCATGTGATAGTTCTATTTTGAGGTCTTTGAAGAACCTCCACATTGTTTTCTACAGTGGCTGGAACAATTTACATTCCAACCAACAGGGTAGGAGAGTTCCCCTTTCACCACAACACTGCCAACACATATCAACTTTTGTAGTTTTAATCTTTGTCATTCTGATGGGTTAGTTGGTGTCTTATTGTGGTTTTGATCTTCATCTCCCTTATGATGAGGAATGTTGAGCATTTCCTCATATTATTTTTGGTTGTTTGTATAACTTCCTTAGAGAGGTTTTTGTTCAATTCATTTTCCCATCTTTTAATTGGATCAATCTTTTTTTTTTTTTCTCAGTTAAGCCACTCGAGTTTCTTGTGTATTCTGGTGATGAGTCCCTCATCTGAGGCAAAGTTTACAAAAATACTCTCCCATTCTGATCGTTGACAATTCACACTAATTACTTTGTCTTTTGCTGTGCAGAAACTTATTCTGATGTAATATCACTTGCCTATTTGGGGGATTATTGCCCTTGCTTTGGGGGTCTCATCTTCTCCAATGTCTCTCAGTGTTTTGTAGTTTTATAGTTTGAGGTCTTAGGTTCAGGTCTTTGACACATTTTGAGTTGATTTTTGTTAAAGATAAAATATAGGGGTCCAGTTTCATCTTTCTGAAGGTGGATACCCAGTTTTTCCAGCAACATTTGCTGGTTAGGTTTTCCTTTTCCCACTGGATTGACTGATGTCCTTTGTCACACATCAGTTGGCTGTATGTTTTGGGGTTGATTTCTGGAGTCTCTATTCTATTCCATTGGTCCACCTATCTGTTTTTGTGCCAATACCATGCTGTTTTGATTATCATGACTTTATAGTATATTTTGGGGTCAAGGAGTAATAATCCACTCATACCACCTTTCTTGTGCAGGATTGCTTTGGCAATATGGTGTCTTTTATGATTCTAGACAAATTCTATGATTGTCTTTTCTAGATCTGTGAAGAATGTCTCTGGTAATTTGATTGGAATTCCATTAAATATGTAGATTAATTTGGGTAGAATGGAAATGCTTACGATATTAATTCTTCAAATACAGGAACATAGAATGTCCTTCCATTTTTTGTGTGTCTTTTTCAATATTTTCTTTAATATTTTCATGTAAAGGTCTTTGACTTCCTTGGTTAAGTTTATCCCTAGGTATCTTATACATTTTGTGGCTATGGGAAAAGGGATTCCTTTTTTCAGTTCTACCTTGTTCAGCTTATTGTTTGTATATAGAAATGCTATAGATTTTTGGATGATTTTGTATCCTGCCACTTTATTTATTTATTACTTCAAGAAGTTTTTCCATGGATACCTTTGGGTCTTCTATGTATACCATTATGTCATCTGCAGGCAAAGAGATTTTCAATTCTTTTTTTTCCTATTTGAATGACATTTATAGTATTCTCTTTTCTGATTGCATTGGCTAGGACTTCCAGCACTATATTGAAAAGGAGTGGAGAAAGTGGGCAGCCTTGTCTTGTACCAGTTTTTAGTGTAAAAGCTTTCAGTTTTTTCCCTTTCAGTATAATGTTAGCTATAGGATTTTCATACATAGCTTTTATTGTGTTGATAAATGACCCTTCTATGCCAATTTTGCTAAGAGTCTTAATCATTAAGGGACATTGTATTTTGTTGAATGTTTTCTCTGCACCTATCTATCTATCAATATATCTATGCCTCTACATATATAATCTATATATTATTACATATATTATCTATATATTATCTGTATATCTATATCTCTATATAGTTATTATCTTTCTATTAATATTGTGTATTATGTTTATGGTCTTGCATACGTTAAATCACCCTTGCATCCATGGAATAAAACCAACCTGGTAATGATAAATAATCTTTCATATATGTTGTTGGATACAATTTGCAAATATATTGTTGAGAATTTTTGCATCTATATCCATCAGAGATATTGATCTGTAGTTTTCCTTTTTGTCATGTCTTTATCTGTTTTAGGAATGACAATGATGGAGGCTTCATAAAATGAATTTAAGAGGTTTCTTTTCTTTTGGATCTTTAGAAATAATTTGAGTAGAATGCAGGTTAACTCTTCGTTAAAAGTTTTTTAGAATTCAGAACTGAAGCCATCAGGATCTGGGCTTTTCTTTGTTGGGAGGTTATTTATTACTGATTCAATAGCATAGGTTGTTATATTCACTCTTCTGTCCCTATTTGAATACCTTTTATATTATTCTTTTTTTTTTATTCCTTTTGGCTAGGACTTTCAGTACTGTACTGAAAAGGAGTGAAGAAAGTGGGAAAATTTCTATTGTATCAGTTTTTAGTGGAAAAGTTTTCAGTTTTTCCCCATTCAGTTTAATGTTAGCTATAGGTTTTTCATATATGGCTTTTAGTGTGCTGAGCAATGACTCTTCTATGTCAATTTTGCTGAGTTTTAACCATGAAGGGATATTATATTTTGTCAAATACTTTTTCTGCATTTATTTAAATGATCATATGGTTTTTATATTTCTTTCTGATGGTATGGTGTCTTATGTTTATGGTTTTGCATATGTTGAACCACCCATGCATCCCTGGAATAAAACCTACTTGGTCATGATGAACTTTTTTATATGTTGTTGGATATGATTTGAAGGCATCTTGCTGAGAAATTTTGCATTTATTTTCATCAGAGATATTGGTCTGGAATTTCCCTTTTTTTTCATGTCTTTATCTGTTTTGGGAATGAGGATGATGTAGGCTTCATAAAATGAATTTGAGAGGTTCTTCCCTTTTGGTACTTTAGAAATAATTTGAGAAGAATGAGGGTTAACCCTTATTTAAAAGTTTTGTAGAATTGTGATGTGAAGCCTTCAGGACAGTCAGCTTTTCTTTTTTGGGAAGTTATTTATTACTGATTCAATCTCATGGCTCGTTATGGGTCTAATCAGGCTTTCTATGTCTTCCTGACTTAATCTTTGTAGATAATATAGATACAGAAATTTGTCCTACTCATCCATGTTCTCATATAATTTCTCATAGTGTCCTTTAATTATGTTTTGTAATTCTTGTGTCAGTTGTAATATTGCCTGGTTCATTATGTATTTGATTTATGTTTTTTCCCCCTCTCTTCTTAGTCTAGCTAATGGCGTGTCGATCTTGATCATCTTTTCAAAGGACCAGGTTTTGCATTTGTTTATTTTCTGTATAATTTGCTTATTTTTTATTTCATTTATTTCTGCTTGAATATTTATTGTTTCTTTTCTTTTGTCATTTGTTGGTTGTTGTTGCTTTTATTTTTTTCCCATTACCTGGAGCAAGATGTTAGGTTGTTTATTTGCTACCTTTTCATCTTTTTCTTATGCATATTAATTGCTATGAATTCTCTCTTATGATTGCTTTTGTGGTGTCCCATAGATTATGGAATCTCGTGTTCTCATTATCACTTGTTTTCATGAATCTTTTGTTTCAGACTTAATTTCTTCAATAGTGAAGAAGTCATTCAGATGTAGGTTATCTAGGTTCCACGTTTTTATGTATTTTCAAGGATTTATCCTGAAATTAATATCGTTTAATTTCATTATTCCAAAAAGAAGTTGGATGTAGTTTCTATTCCTTTGAATCTGTAAAGGATTGATTTGTGTCCTATCATATGGTCAATCTTTGAAAAGGTTACATGCCAGGGAAAGAAAATGTATATTTTGTGGTCTTAGCATGGAAAGTGCTATAGACGTATGTCAAGTCCATTTGATTTATAGTATCATTTAGGTCCTGTATCTCTCTATTCATTTTTTGTCTAGAAGATCTGTCTAAAGGAGATAATGGGGTGTTGAGATCTCCAACAATTACAGTGTTACAACCTCTCTCCTTTTAGCTCTAGCAGCCTTTCCTTCATGTTTTAGGTGCTCCTGAGTTGAGTGCATAGATATTTTTAAGTGTTATGTCTTCTTGATGAATTAGCGCATTTACTACTATACAATGTCCTTCTTTGTGTCTTCTTAAAGTTTTTGTCTTAAAGCTTATTTTGTCAGAAATCAGTATTGCAACTCCAGTACTTTTTTGATTTTGGTTTGCATGAAATACTTTTTCCAACCATTCACTTTTGTTCTATGTATGTCTTTATCCATAAGGTTTATTTCTTATAGGCAACAGATAGAGGGTTTCTGGTTTTTAATCCATTCAGTTAATCTGTGTCTCTTGATTGGAGAATTTAATCCGTTAAGGTTCAATGTTATTATCAGTATTTCTGGACAGGTTCTCACCATTAAGGGAACCATTTTCTTGGTTGTTTTTTGTTCTCTTATATCTGTCAGTCTGACTTTAGTTTTCCTAGTATAGTACTACCTTCAGAACTTCTTGAAGAGCTGGCCTAGAGTTGGTAAATTATTTAAAGTTTTGTTTATTTGAGAATGTTTTTAACCTTTTCTTCTCATAAGAAGGATAATCTTGCCAGGTATACTAATCTCGGCTGAAACTGTTTTTCATTTAACACTTTGACTATATTTCTCCATTCTTTTCTTGCCTGCATTGTTTCTGATGAGAGGGCTAATATCAACCTGATGGGATAACCTTTGTAAGTAAGTTGATGTTTTTCCCTTGCCAATTTTAGTATCTTGTCTTTGTGGTTTTGGCCAATCTGGTTATGATGTGACTGGAAGATCTTCTTGTGTTGATTCTATTTGGGGTTCTTTGTATTTCTTGGGTCTGGATACTTGAATGTCTCTCCTCTCTAGGTTTGCAAAGTTTTCTTCCAGGATTTCATGGAATAGATTATCAATGCCCTTATTATTTTTTTCACCTTCTGGGATACCAATTATCTGGATGTTTGGGTGATTATTAGCATCCTGTATTTCTCATATATTGACCACATTTTTCTTGGTTATCTTTTTTCATTATTTTTGACATTTTTTCCTAGGTCAATGGTTTTGGCTTCTACATTCAAGATTCAATCTTCTGCATGATCCAATCTGCTTTTAATACTTTCGAGGGAGGTTTTAATTTCCTGTATCACAGTCTTCATCTCTAACAATTCTGTTGGATTCTTTTTTATGGTGTCTATTTCTTCTTTCAAATTGTGAAAGGACTTCCTCATCTCCTGGAGCTCATTTTCTCTTTTCTTTTGCATCTCATTTAGGTTTGTCACTATAAATATTCTGAATTGTTTATCTGACATTTCCATGAGCTTCATTGTGTTGTCTGTTTTTTATGAGGATGTGATGCTTTCCCTTTGGGAAAGACATTTTCTTGGTTGCTCATATTTCTTATGCCTGGTTTCCAGTCATCTGGTAATTTACATGTTCCTTCCTAAAAACAGCAAGCAGGAGTAGGTGATTGGTGCTCTCTCTGCTGCTCTATTTCTCCGATGATCACCAGCAACCTGCATTGCTGTCACTGATCTTGGATTATTCAAATTCCTCCCAGTTTCTAGAGAACAGGTGTGCCTGGAACTGAGCTTCTGAGCTTTAATTGAAGAAAATAGAAGGGATCATGCCATGCACTTCAGAAAACACTGAAGTCTTAGAATTCGGAGGCATGTGGCAAGGGATAAGCCACAGTCTATTTTCAGCTCAGTCTCCCTGAGCTGGAACCGATGTCTGAATGGGGCAGGGAAGGGCACAAGGTCTTCTCAAACTCCCAATTAACACACCTGAGAGTTCAAAGGTGAGTCAGGGAGGGGATGAACCCTGGGGTCTCTGCAGCACAACCTTCCAGTCTTAAGTGGCCTGCAGTATGGCAAAGCCCTCTGCTGGAAACTCCATGGTTGATTCTAGTGTACTAATAATGTTGAGAATAACTGGTATAATTGGGTGGTCCTAGTGTACAAATAATGTTGAGAATGACTGGTATAAAGAAATGAAAGACAGTTCATTTTCCCTTTCATTCTTTTACTTCGTCTGAGGAAGAGTATTTATAAGTACTTTATCAGTCAAAAATAAAATCTTCTTATAGAGGAACCAGAAATACTTGGGGACAGAAAAGGAGCCCATCTCCATGACATGATTCTAATATTTTATCCAAAAATGTCTTTCTAGCGTACCATGCTAACTGAAATTCTAACATAGGAAAAGTTTGTGCTTAGATCATTGTAGTTTTTGTTTGTTTGTTTGTTTGTTTTGGAGAAGTTTTGCTATAGGGCTCGTATGCTCACCAGAAAGACAGAGAGAGAGAGATAGAAAGCAAGAAATCACCCCCCAGGGGGGATGGCCATGCAGCAATCCCTTCTCCTCCATTCTCCTCTCAGGATCTTGGGCACACATACCCACGCACCTGACATGAGTTTAAGCCCCCAGGTCCAGGACTCTAACCGCGGTCGACTACGTGGGAGTCCAGCGACATAGCCATTACGCTAACTGCTGGTCCCGGATCATTGTAGTTTTTCATCATCATCTTTTAAAATACAGATAGCCCCAGTGAAGATAAACTTTTTCATGTATGTCTTCTCATTTCCTAGACTATGAGAAGTTGTGTTTTAGCATTTCCTAGATAACTTTGTAGAACACCAAGTTTGGATTAGAGTTTTGAGGGAAAGGAAAGTCACATTGTTAGAAAAAGGGAAGCCTATTATTTTATCATGGGAGTATGGGCCATGCTAGGTGCTATAGTTTCATGTCCCCTGAAAATCCATCTGTTGGGACTTGGTTGCACTGTAAAGGTATTACGTGAAAATTTAATCCCTTCAATGGTGCCCCAGGGTGGGGCCTTGCCCCAGGGTGGGGCCTTTGTAGGTGCTAAGGACATTGGGGGGGGGGCTCCTATGAGTAAATTCTGGTGGGTTTATAAACAGAAGGAATAAACCAGAAGGAGAGAGAAAATCTCACAGATATAGACCATCCTCTACTCTGCTAAAGTTCTGCCTTCCACCATTTTGTGATATTGTTGGGATTCCCAGCCACAAGAACCATGAGTTTTGGAAATAAATCTCTGTTTTATTTATAAATCATCCAGTCTCAGGTTTCTGTTAGCAGTATGAAAGTGGACTAGACACCAGGGAACATAGCAGAGAGGTCTTAAGATTTATGAAAGTGTGTATAGTGGGATTCAGGTGAGTAGAAGACTAGCAAGCTGGGGTGGTATGTTGTAGTACGTGAAGGATTGTTTAATATTGCTTTTTACTTCAGCCTGGATTCTGGTACCAGTAATTTTTCTTTTCAACTCTTTTTTTTCATAGTATCTATTTGTTTACTCATTTATAAATTGTGCATAAAGTATCTAAAATCCAAAGATGTCAAAGACATATGTCCTCAGGGAATATAAAATCTTAAACAGCATTCAATAGCATTGTGATGAGAAAATAGAATTGAATCACATTTAGTTTTCTTAAATTCAAGAGCCTAAAGTGAATGTAAAACTTTGGGTGACTTGGAAGTATTGTCTAATAACCTTTATAATTCATAGAAATTTCCTGTTTCACTGATTTTGTTAAGCCCTGAAATGGAAACTAAATCACTTAGAATCATGTCTCATTCTAAACTAAAGCAGTGCCCTTGAAATAAAGAATTTACTGAATTTTTTTCATAACCAAGAAAGTCTTTATGAAATATGAATCAATATTAGAAACCAAAATTAAATTGATAACCCCAGAAATTTAACCTAGACTAATGGAAGGCTTGACAACTTCAGCAGAACAACAAAGGGAATTTTTCTTTCATCTCAAGTATATATGAAATTCATTCTCCTAAAGAGAGTGAAAGTATTGATTTTCACTTGTTTGGTAAGACCTAATACAATCTCCGACCTTCTAGCAAGAGTCCCTATTTTATATTCAAGGTGACAGTGACAAGAGTGACAGCATGTTGAAAATAAGCCAAACAAAACAGGTCAAACAAAATTATCATATAATACTACAGAGCCGTATGCCTTAATAAGAATCATGGAAGACAGGGACCAGTGGGTGGCATAGTGGTTAAGATACTGGACTCTCATGTGGTTGACTGCTGTTCAGTCTCCCAGACCTGGAGATTAGAAATTCACACTGTATGCATGAGCCCAAAATCTTGAGAGGAGCATGTAGTAGAAGGAACTGTGGCATGACCATCTCCCCTAGGGTGTTACTTATTGCTTTCTCTCTCTCTGTTTCTCTCTGTGTCTCTGCCAAGTGCATGCAGCCTATAACAAAAATATCTCTAAATAAATAAATAAAAGAATCATGGAGACCAAGAGGATCTTGAAAGAGGTGGACAGTTGTAAAAAATTGTTCTGGAGGTTCCTCAAATCTGACTTGAAGAGATCTCCCCTAGTCTGTTGTCATTTGAGAAATTCCCAATTCCTTATACTTTGATGGTCTTCTGAAGAAATGAGAATATTTTTAACCATATGCACTCACCAGAAAGAGACAGAGAAAGAAAGACAGTGAGAGGGAAGTGAGGAATCACTCCCACAAGGGGCATAGCTATGCCAGGATCCCTTCTCCATTGTCTTCCTGGAATTTCAGGCATGAATACACATGCACCTGGCATGATCTTCAAGCTGCCAGGTCTGGCACTCACATCATGGTCAGCCATGTGGGAGTCTACCACCTTAACCACTCTGCCACCTGCTGTCCCCAAAGAAATAAGAATTTTAATTGCATAAAGACATTATATAGAATGAGAAGAATGGAGCCAGCAGGTGGTAGAGTGGTTAAGATGCTAGACTCCCACATGGTTGACTGTGGTTTGATTCTCAGACTCAGTGGCTTGAAACTCAAACCAGGCCTGTGTGTGTGTGTGCTCAAAATCATGAGATAAGAACAAAGGAGGAGAAGGGATTGTGACATGGCCATCCCTCCTGGGGGGTGATTTCTTGCTTTTTGTTTTTATATCTTTCTCTGTCTCTTTGGTGTGCACATGTGTTCCATTTATTTCAAAAAAAAAACTCTCAAAAAAAAAAGAATAGGAAGAATAAACCATTTGAATTTTAAGGTCATGAGATTATAAGATTTATAAGGTTAAAGGCTATAATTAGAAATAATCTAATAATCCCTACTGTAATGATATTGAGAAGTGGTGAGACCTGGGCAGGTGGGGCCTAGTAGACAGTTATGAATCATGGAGCTATTACCCTCATGAACAGATCGATGGTACTCAGAGAGAGTGTGCTTTCACTCCCACAAGAATGAGTTAGTTCCCATAAGAATAGATTGTTATCAAAGTAAGATATCTGTTTGCAAGTCATTCTGTCTCATTGCACTCACCTATCATACTCCTTTCTTCTGTTGGCCATATTGTGATGTGGTGGCAGAGGCCAGCCAGATGCCATCCTGGTGCTTTTGATTTTCTAGGCACCAGAGTCACGAGCCAAATAAACTTCTATTCTTTATAAATCACCCAGTCTCAGGTACTTCTGTTCAGCCCCACAGTGATAAGCTAAAACAAGGTACTCTCCATGAGAGTCCCTGCAGCAGTTCTT
Source organism: Tupaia belangeri chinensis (assembly GCF_000334495.1). Classification (NCBI taxonomy): domain Eukaryota; kingdom Metazoa; phylum Chordata; class Mammalia; order Scandentia; family Tupaiidae; genus Tupaia; species Tupaia belangeri. The sequence goes on along the minus strand of NW_006160117.1, from coordinate 5,493,620 downwards.
GTGGATGACATCTCGCACAGCTCCCTGGAAGCTATTCTCTCCACAGATGATACTACTCAGATTCAAGGAAACAGATCTATTTCAGGCAGACGGGAGAACTGCATTGGGTTAAGTGTGAGAACTGCACTGGATTAAGTATGTAAGAACTGCCCTGGATTAAGTGGGAGAACTGCACTGGATTAGACACCAATATCACCTGCAACAACATCACTGGCATACCTCACCCCAGCCCCAGAGGGATAGGTCCCATATCAAGAGTCTGCACTGAGGGAGGCCCAAAGTTGTGATTTCCCCTTCAGTACTTCTGGTTTGTACAATCCAGGTACATTTCTTTCACTGGGAAGCATTTTTAACATACAATTATTGACACATACTATATAATCTGGTTTCTAGGATAACAAAGCTTAATGGCTAGCTAGAAGTCAATTTCCCTTACAACATGGTTTTGTTAACACTTATCCCAGTAATCATAATCACAACACTCAAAATGAAAATTTTAGCCAGCTGTGGTGGCACAGCAGCCACGCAGCACTCGATGATGCTGAGGTCACCTGGGAAGGTCTGTGGTTTACATCAGGTGTACACATATGCATAACTATAATCTTGCTTGGCTACAACTATGCATGGATTGTGGCATGAGGACCCAGTTGGGATGCCTGTCTCTCTCTCTCTGAAGAAGTTAATAATCTTTTAAAGAAAAAAATTTTTTATGTGGCTCTACCTACAGGGTACTGTTTATATATCACTTTTAAAAAACAATTTTGCCTAAACGTGAAATCACTTCAATGTGTAGGTGAATGGCATGTGTGTCCAAGAGACTCTACACAAATAGAGGATTCTGCCACTTTACACACCTCGATTAGCCTAAGTGCATGAAGCAAAACTTTGTGAGTTCACCCAAATAGCATGCATACTTCAGATGTATCCCATAAAATGTTCTTTTATTAGTGACAGAATTTTTAAAAAATGTTTTGCCAGAGAGTGTGTGTGTTCATTAAAAAATGACGAGAGAAATGAAAAAGCACTCTCCATGGAGGATGGTCACACCACAATTCCTTCTACATTTCTCACTCCTTTTGGGATTTGGGGCATGCGTGTACATGACCTGACTCATTTTTCAAGTTGCTGGGTCCAGGATTCAAACTGTCTAGTCAGCCATACGGGATATAGCACCTTAACCACCACACCATCAGCTGGCCCACTATCTCACTTTTAATGAGAAATGCCAAAGAGAGGAAGAGGATGAAATTAAAATAGCATTAATTTTTAGTAGGTAATTCCTTCACAAAACTCAATGCGAGTTGTTGTGTAATCTAAAAGATGACTCAGAATATTTGCCTCATCTTTCTCCCATCTTACCAACCTTACTGTCCTTCCATATTTTAAAGTCCAAAAGATCTAGTAAGAAATAAATATTTATGTGTAAATTTATTTGATTTGGGAAAAGACAGAAATGAAAGCACCTTGGTTATTGTTCATTCTTTGTCATTAACTGTGAACTTGAGCAAGTCAATTATATGTCCTACTTTCCATTTCAAATTCTTCCCAAATTCAATTTTGGATTTGCTATGGTCTAAATGTTTCAGTTCCTCCCAAATTTATATGTTGAAATCTAATCACTAAAATGATGGTGTTAAAAAATAGAGCCTTTGGGAGGAGACCAGGTTATGAAGGATGATTACTCATGAATGAGATTAATGCCCTAATAAAAGAGGCCTGGCAGAGCTTGTTTGCTTTTTAACCATCTAAGAACACAACAAGAAGGGACCATTTATGAAGCAGAGAGCTTTTACCACATGCTAAATCTGCTGGTGCCTTGATCTTGGGCTTCCCAGTCTCCAAAACTGTGAGAAATAAATTTCTGTTGTTTATAAATTACTCAGTCTAATACAAGTTGTTACAGCAGTTGAATGGTTTGAAGTCGCAATATTTTCTGTTTATTTTCAGATGTATAAATCTCAAGCAATTAAGACATGAAATTTACATTTGCATGCAACTGAAAAGGACTGTCATTTGGTAAAATTGTAAGGATTGATAAAAGTACTTAGGTGATGACAGTATTTTCTACATACTAATGAAAAATGTTTGAAAAAGTTTTCATATTCAAAAGGGAGACAAATAAAAATAACGGAGGTTCTTAAGATTCCTCTGATATGGAAATGTACATTGTAAATTTTGATGTGCAGATTAAGCATGTAGCATTCCCTATACCTGTTTGATCATGGAACCATTTTTTGAACAGAACATTCAGTTGGCATAAAATCTTAATCGCACTAAAACAGATATTTTTATGCTGTATCCTAGTACTTTTGGAAAGGGGTTTTAATTTTATTTTGTGAATGTGTTAAAAATTTCTCAATTAAAAAATAGCAATGATTCTTATATGACATTGACTTATTTTGAATTTAAAGACACATATTCTTGTGAGTGGGGCTATTCATTCTACATTAGTCATTTGTGCATTAAGATAGTTTTCAATAATCAGAAAATAACTTGGGGCCAGCATTTGGCGAGGTGGTTAAAGGCGCTGAACTCCCACATGGCTGACCATGGTTCAAGTCCCAGACTTGGTGGCTTGCTTTCTCACTTTCCCTCTCTCTCTGTCTCTCTCTGATCAAACTGGAAAATAATGATAATAATAAATAAAGTCAAATAAAATGATTCTTTAAAAAAATCAGAAAATAACTTTGCAGAATATTTAATGCAAATTATGCTGAACACAGTTGATTTCAAATTTTAATAATACATTGCTCCCTAAAATAGGTTTTAGATTTAATAATTATATACTTTAATTTTCATTCATGTGCATTGGCACTAAAAAAATCACAACTGTCTTCAAATGAAAACTGTACATTAGACAAAAATAAAATCCCTTGGTTTGAAACTGATTTGAGAATACAAATAAAACAAAAACAGAGACACCAAAAATAAAAACCAAAAAAATGGTCACAGTAGAAGTCTTAACCTTGTAATATCCTGATGTGAAGTCAAAGAAAATAATTCATTAAACATCATTTTTTTTTTTTGCTCCTCTAAATGAATTTAAAGGGGTTTGCCAGATTTTACAATCAAGAACAGTACTTGGCATACAGTTGCTCAAAAATCACATATTAAATAAACTAATGAACAAAAATCCATCATTAAAATATAAGACCTCCAGGGGTTTTAATTCTGAGACAAGCATTATAGAGGATGATAAACTTGAAAGGGGAAAGGACATAAATGTTAAGATAATTTGGCACTGAAGTGACCATTCTTTCATCTATTTCCCTTCCCTCACTCTCTCTGAGAAATAATGGGCCACACTGCATGCTGCAAAACAACTAATGAAATGCCACTGGGGGTGTTCTACATTGCAATTATTTGTAAGTCTCTCTGCACATTATGTGCTTTATGTATGGGAATAAAAGCATACAAAACAATAAAATGAGGGTGATGGTATCTAGAGATTATGAAAATAATAGACATCTATTAGAAGAATAAAACTGTGATCTATCTGGAAAATATACTGCTAAATTCTTCTTAATATCAAATGTTCTCAGGTCTCAACATATTTAACTGATAAAACATTAACTACTAGGAACTAATCTTATTTTGATGCATTCTAAGCTTAGTTAAAAGGTATTTAGGGTTACACTTCTATGTAATTTGATGATCCTTGTCTTAAAGTACAATCTTTAAATTCTAATTTTGTAATAGTTATGGGCTTCAAATCAAGAAGGACTCTGTTTAGACAAATGATATTAAATGTGTACCCTTTGGATGAAAGATTAAATAAGTCACATGATCTTTCTTTCACATATATTCTCTTTTTAGTTCTACAAATACAAGTAGGTAATTCAAGTATAGAATTAGAAACTCTTAACATAACTTTTTTTGTGGGCAAGTAATCTGGTATGATTGTGACATAGTGCTTAATCTCATTTATCAGGAGAGGCTTGAGGCGATGAAATGGAATCCCCTTCTGGTACTCTGCGATACTCATCTATCTCTTTTGTTCAAGACTATAATTCTGGACAGACTTAGTATTAAATCAGCCTAGCATTAAGTAAATAATGCAGAAATTTTAGATATTTTCATTTTCTCTTTGTAATTGAGAACTAGAACAAAGGCTACAATTAAGAGGTTATGCAAGTGTCCAAATTATAACCCCGCCCCTCTTACTTTTTGAAAAAAATGGGCAGAAAAAATCTTATGGTAGACTCACCAATGGGATAAGTCACATCAGAACTGAACTGTTCACTTCAGATCTTTTTCTAAGAAAGCATGTAATGTCCAGTAATATTAAAATAAACATTTGTATGAATTGAAAATATTTTTGAAATTTTTTGTCATTTCTATAAATTACTTGTCTCAGAAGCAAAATTAGAATTAAAGAGCCAAGGGACCAGCAGTTGGCATAATGGCTATGTCACTGGACTCCCAGTGGTTTGAGTCCTGGACCCAGTGGCTTAAACTCATGACGGGCACTTGTGTGTACATGCCCAAGATTCTGAGAGAATGGAGGAGAAGGGATTGTGGTATGGCCATCCCCCCTGGGGGATGATTACTCACTTTCTGTCTCTCTGTCTCTCTCTGTCTTTCTGGCAAGTACACATGCCCTATAGCAAAAACCTCTCCCCCCAAAAAAGTTAAATAGCCAAAACCTATACAGATGTACACATAATTCGTAGTCATTTTTAGTATTATAAATCCATTTGATAGCAAATTTTCCCAGTATGTATCTAAGGAATCTTTCTGAAATGCAAATCTCACAGTTCTGGACACCACTATACATTTTAAAGGTTCAATATAATTTATCTTTCATTAATAATATATGTCTCATGGCACAAATCATAGCCATTTGATTATTCTATATGATAGCAGCACTGCTAAGTTCTTACTAGAGAATGGAACTGCCTTCACCTATTTCCATATGATAGATGATACTCAGACTTTAGCTAAATGCTCTCACATATCTACGGCAACACAGAATGCACTATCAGGCTAATACATTCTAAATTGGAAACCAATCTTTGGTAGTGTTATTTCTATAGCCCCAAATTAGTAGTTTATCATGGATGAGCATAGAGGACATTATGTTAAATGAAATGAGCCAGACACAGAAAGACAAGTACCATATGTTCTCACTCCTATGTGGAAGCTAAAAAAAGCTGATCTCATAGAAGCAGAATAGAATAGTGGTTATCAGAGTCTGAGAAGGGTATAGGATAGTATGGGGCAGAGAGGAGGTAGTTAGTGGATACAAAAATACAATTAGATATGAGGATTAAGTTCTAGTATTTTATGTGACTATAGTTAACAATAATTTATGGTATATTTCAAAATAGCTAGAAGAGTGAATTTAGAATACTTTCAATGCAAAGTAGTGATACATGTTTGTGGTGATGTATATGCTAATAACCCTGATTTGATCAGTACACATTGTATGCATATATTGAAAAAGCACACTGTAATTCATAAATATGTACAATTATTAGGTGTCAATTAAAAAATCAATAGGTTATCTTTTCCTGGGAATATGTTAGTAGGCAAAGGTTAATAAATAACATGTTTCTATTTATCCTGTATTGATAGACATTTTAACATGACTATAAGTAATTCAAGGCAATTATAAATTTTCTCTTTAGATACCTGCCTTCTAATTATAAAATATAAAAAGGAAAAAGATGGCATCTCTCATTATTTTTGCGATGGTACCTGTGGTCTTCAATGATTACAAGACAATGAATCATCCTAGGCCTAGCTGTAGTGATGTGTACTGCTAAGGTACTGCTGCTCCACAGGCTGAGACCACATAGGAGGTATGGGTTCAATATCTGGTCCAAACTAAAGGCCAGACACAGTGGTGTATGCCTATAATCCCAGTGAGTTAGGCAGGCTGGGGCAATGTAAGAAGACCTTATCAAAAAAAGAGTCAGGCATGGAGGATTGTGACATGATGAGACTCTGTCTTAAGAAAAAGAAAAGAAAATTAATTACTCCAGATCCTTCACACTGCCCTAACAGTGTCATGTTGAGGGAATATAATAAAGTGAATAGAAGAAGGTTTTGAAGTCATACAGTGTTTTTTCCCATTTTGTACTTTATATGAACATGTTCAAAATGTAAGGTATTTCTTGTTCTTACTGTTAAAATGAGCCTTAAAATTCATAGGGTGAGTAATGTTACATTCCAGCCACATGGTTTTGGGCAAATTCTTTGGGCTTTCTAAGATTTGAGTCATAATAAGAGCATGGAGAGAATAGTCTACAAGTAAGAGTAAACCACTCCAGTTAACATTTTTTCAATGAAACCCTAGTCAAGTGTTTATACTGTATTCCTCCAATCACACTCTAGTCAAAATGTTTATACTATTGGGTTGTCAGGAAAGTCATGATGCATTTTTGCATAGAAAAACATGGGAAAAAAAAGTCATGACTTTTTGGATGACCTAATATATACCCACACCATTTTTAAGGCTCTATCTCAAAGCCTGTAATGAAGAAAGCTTCAAGGGTGAGCTCACCTATCTCAATAATATAAGGCATTTAACTGCTAGAATGTAGAGAAATAGGGCATATTTTATTATTTGACAGAACACATGTGTGGTCACCAGAAAGAAACTGAGAAACGCAGAGAGAGAGAGAGAGAAGGAGAAAGCACCCTCTCTCCAATAGGACATGGTCATGTCACAATCCTTTTTCTTCCATTTGTTTATCCTCTTGGAATTTAGGGCATGCACACATCATTCACCCCCAGCATGAGTCTCAAGTCACTGGGTCTAGGATTCAAAAACTGTCAGCTATGTGAGATCTGGCTTCCCTCAACCACTAGGTTATAGACTGGCCCAGAATAGGGCGAATTTCTCTACAGTATCTAGCAGTTTTTCAGTGCTGATGAAGAAGGAAGGATAAAAATTGCATCATAAGGTATTTATAGTGGGTATCAAGGCTCAATGAAGACAAAGCCTATAGAGGATGCTTTTCAAGGTCAGCTTCAGAGATCTCCATCTCCTAAAGACTACATCACTATTTTTAACAAAAGGATACAGGGCTAAGTAAATATTCTGTTTAAGATCCTTGTGACGTTCTTTTTCTTTTTCCCACATAATTAAAAACAATTCTTTTGGAGAGGTTTTTGCTATAGGGCACGTGCACTCGCCAGAAACACAGACAGAGACAGAGAGACAGAAAGCGAGAAATCACCCCCCAGGAGGGATGGTCATGTCACAATCCCTTCTCCTCCATTCTCCTCTTGGGATCTTGGGCACACACGCACACGCACCTGGCGTGAGTTTAAGCCACTGAGTCTGGGACTCGAATCGTGGTTGACTACATGAGAGTCCAGCGACATAGCCATTACACCAACTGCTGGTCCCCAAATTTTCTTATTTTAAAAAAAGAATTATTTTATTTCATTTTATTTATTTATCTACTTATTTATTTATTTTAATTTGATGAGAAATGGGCAGAATGAGAGAGAGAAAGAGAGAGAGAGAGAAAGTAAGAAAGCAAGCTACCAGTTCTGGGTCTTGAACTGCAGCTGTGGGAGTCCAGTGCCCTTAACCACCATGCTGCCAGCTGGCCCCATAAATTGTTTTTTGAACAATCAGAAAACTGCTGTCCTCTACTATATAGTATTTGGTTATAACAAATCCTATTCTTTCTTCAATCCTATGAACTCATCCCAAATGAAAATATTAATTAGGCCTAGTCCAAAATGCTATTTGTCTTAATAACCCACTCCATATTATAGATAATTCCCAGTTCAAAATAAATAGGCCAACTGAGAGTCTGTTTGATCTTTGTACTTAATTTAGTTTAAAATAGTATGAAGACTTCCCCGAGAAAATTAGCATTCTGATGCTGTTGAAATAACAATAAATTATCTTATATTTACATAGAACTTACTTTTTAACATAATATAAAATCCTTTTTTTTTTCTGAAAAAGCTTTTGTGTACACTAGTGGTATAATCATAATCCTTCTTTCGTGACATTTTAACATCACTGATCCATGCATAGATCTTTTTTGTCCTATTTCATTATACTTATATTCATCATCTATTAGATTAATAACATAATACTTTATTATTCTCAATCTTTAAAATAAGTTTAATGGATCAGGAAGACAAGATAATTATTATTAGTTCAACATAAAATTATTGAGTGCTTATTATGCAGCATGCAATATAACATATTTCCTTTAGCAATTTGAAACATATCGTGTTTGAATTAAAGACTATTCCATTCCCTTTAAGTATGCATTTGTATGAAAATAACTCTCAGTGCAGCCAGTTGCTGCTTCTGTCTATAAGTTTTTCCTCATAAGTCCTTTGAAACCTCCACTACTTTCTTATCTTGAAGGGAAGATGTTTGCCAAACAAAACTTAAATTGAAAGAAAATCTTGGTAACCTGTGCATGATTAGAATATGTATACTTATCTGAATATCTAGGTCTCATTTATGGAAATATAAAAAGTTTACATGTCATTTTTACATTGTTTTCTATGTCGGCCTATATCAGAGTCAAAGGCTGCCAATTACTATATACTGTTATAAACTATATCAACTTCTTCAATAAAATACTTGACTTATTCTGACTTTTCAAAAAGTTTTCTTGAGAAATTAGAGCCAAATATGAAGGTTTTTTTTACTTCATTTTCTTTTCCAAAGGAAAAATACTGAAAATTTGGTTGACTATTAAGCAGGAGTTCAATTTTCTTTGAGAGAAAAAGAAAAGAAAACCAAACAAAACAAATGCACTATTACTGAAACCCCATTTCTATCCTTTGGCTTTATTTTTGTTTTTGCTTTAAAAATCTCCCTCTCCTCCAGTAAATTTATGGACAAAGTCCTTAAATTGCAGAAATTTCTTTATTTTGTCTTTTTAATAATATTAGCTAGGCATAGAATTTGAGGTTGACAGATTTCTATCCCCTCTCTCTATTGTTTTCTGGCATCTATTTTTGCTGAAGATAAGTTTGATGTCATTCTAATTGCCTTTCTTTGATAGGTAGTCTGCCTTTCTTTCTGGTAGCTAATAAGATGTTTCCATTAACCCTGATGTATTTCAATGTGAATCTTTTAAAATTTATCATACTGGGCATTCGATGTGCACTTTGAATCAACAAACCCATGCATTTTTCAGTTCTGGAAAATTCTTTGACATTATCAATTGAAATATCGCATTTACTGTCATTCTTTTTATTCATTTCCTATGAATAATCCATTAGGTAATTGGAGATTCAAACGCTATACTTGTCTCTTAATTATTTCTTTAAATGCCTTTTTAAAATTTCTTTGTCTCTTTATCTTGTCTTTGGTGCTAATTTCTCTGTTCATTAATTATCACACTGGCTCTCTGCTTCCTAAAATTAATCAGTTGAGCCTTTTCAAAACTATTTCTTTAGTGGGACCAGCAGATGGTATAACGGTTATATCACTGGACTCCCATGTAGTTGACTGCAGTTCAAGTCCTAGACCCGGCAGCTTAAAACTCATGCCAGGCACTTGTGTGTGTGTGCCCAAAACCCCAAGAGAAGAATGGATGAGAAGGGATTGAGGTGTGGCTATCTACTTTGGGTGGGGAGATGATTTCTCACTTTCTGTCACTCTGTCTCTCTCTGTCTCTTCAGCAAATGCACATGCCCTATGGCAAAAATCTCAAAAAATATTTCTTTTGGTATAATTCTGATAAAATATTTATAAACTTAGAAAGCATATAAAAAACAAAAATAACAATCATCTACTCTTTTTTTTTTCCCCATTTTTTAATATGACAGAGAGTGCATGCACTTACCTGAAAGAGACAAAGAAAGAGGTAAAACAAGAAAACACTACCCACAGGGCATGGCCATACCACTATCTCTTCTCCTCAACCTCCCCATCCTTTCAGAATTTTGGGTCCTCACACACATGCACCTAGCATATTTGCCAAGCTGCCAGGTCTAGAACCTGAGCTGTTCGGTCAGCCATATGATGTCTAGCTCACTTAACAACCAGGTCACTGACTGGCACAACAATCACTTAATATTAAGCTACCAGAATTAGCCACTTTATAGAACTTAGTTACTTCCCCCCATGTACGTAAGTTACAAACTAATACAAGTGTGAGTTCAAAGAAAATAATAAATATCACTCATAAAGTGATCCTCTTCAACCACCACTTCCATTACTAATCCATTTTTATTTTGTTTTGAATCACTATTAGAAATTTATTTTATGTGCAATTAATTTTTAAACTTTTGTATTTATGCATGTAGCATGCACATTCTCTAGTGTCATTTTGTTTTAATTTACATAAGTATTTCATGCTATCACAATACATCATCTACTCACTGAAGTTTTCAAAATTTTGCAACATTGAAATGCCTAACATTTATGCATTTCAATTAATTTCAGTATAGTACTTCATTATGTATTTTTCCACAATTTACTTACTCATTCTCCCTTTGATGGCTTTTACCTGTTTTTATTTTTTTTTCCTAATTTGTCAGAGGGTGCGTGCACTAGCTAGAGACAAAAGAGAGAGAAAATAAGAAAGAACCCCCTATGAGGACTAGCCACATCACAATTCCTTCCCCTCTTTCTCTCCTGTTTATGAGGATATGGGAACTAGGACTCGAACTGCAGTTGGCCATGTGGGATCCAGTTGCCTCAACCACCATGCCAGGAGCTGGCCCATCTGTTTGTTTTGATGTTGATTTTTCTCTACTACAATGATGAAAATAAAAAATATCATGTGCGTGCCTTTTTATACATATATATGAGTATTTCTCTAGAGCAGGGGTCCCAGTAGTGGTCAGCAGCTTGTTAGAAACCAGGCCACACAGCAGGAGGTAAGTGATGGGCAAGCGAGTGAAGCCTCATCTCTATTTATAGCTGTTCCCCATCTCTCCCATTACCAGCTAAGATTCACCTCCTGTCAAATCAGCAGTGGCAGCATTAGATCCTCAGAGGAGCTCTCAGACTGGAAACTCTAGTTGCAGGAATACAAACTCAGAGTTCCTACTGTTCTGCATTATGGAGCGTTATATACTTATTTCATTGTATATATTACATTGCATTAATAGTAGAAATAGAGTATATGACAAATGTAATGGGTTTCAATCATCCTGAAACCATCCCACTTCCTGGTCTGTGGAAAAATTTTAACCCATGAAAGTGATCCCTGTTGCCAAACAGGTCAGGAGCTGCTGTTCTAGGGCAGATACCAAGAGTTTGCTGGTTTTATTTTATTTTATTTTATTTTTAGATTTAATCAATATGTAAAATAGTAGCCATTTTCCAACAACCTTGAGATTGTCTGATAACAGAATTTAAAATGTATTCAATCTGTTGATTAGAAAATAGTACATACATGTTTCAGACATATTCTTGAGTGAAGCATATTGGAGATGGTGAATGGGCTTTTATCTTTGATTTGTACACTACATACATTCTTTTATTATTTTTTATTTTCATTTAATTACTACACATCTTTCCAGCATAAAACATGGTTTTCTCAGCATGAATACAATGCATATTAGTCAAGTCAAAGACATTACCATATACATTATCATTAACAGACAACTCTTCATTTCTATGTCTATTAGACGCTTTATTTTTTCCCTGATCCGATCCCTGCTACCCCTATTAAAGACCTATTACCTACTCCCTTCTATATGTTCTCTAGTATCTACAGTTGGCCTCCCTGGTATTATTATACCTTCCAATCTTTCAGTTTCTGCTATACAGTGCAGACATTTAGTATATATTAAGCGGGGACATACAATTCCTATTTTTCATAGTCTGACTTGATTTGCTTAGCATCAAATCTTCCATATTCATCCACTTCATATCAAATATCAGGATCTCATTGATTTTTATGGCGATTAGTATTCCATAGAATACATGTACCACATATTTTCAATCCACTGTTTATTGTTGGACATTTGGATTGATTCCATGTCCTAGCAATTGTGAATAATGTTGTAATAAACATGGATGTGCAAGTGTTTTTCTGACCGAGGGTTTTCCTACCTAAGAGTAGAATTACTGGGTCATATGGTAGGTGTCTGAGGAACCTCAATATTGTTCTTTACAGTGGCTACACTAATTCACATTCCCACCAACAGTGGAGGTTTCATCTCAACCTTGCCAGCACTTACCATTTTTTATTTTTTTCAATCTTAGCCATTCTGACTGGAATTAGATGGTATCTCATTTTGGTTTTGATCTGCATTTCTCTTATGATAAGAGATTCTGAGCATTTTTTCATATGCTTTTTGGTCATTTGTATGTCTTCCTTGGAGAGCTGTCTCTTCAGCTCATATGCCCATTTTTTTATGGGAATATATTTTGTGGATAAATTCCCTCTGTATTGTGGTTATCAGTCTTTTATCTGAGGCATAGTTTACAAAAATATTCTCCCATTCTGAGGTTGTACCCCCTTCCTAATTAATGTTTCTTTAGCTGTGAAGAAGCTTTTATGCCTGATGCAGTCCCATATTTTTTATTTTCTGGATTATTGTCTGTGCTTAGAAGGTTTTATTTTAAAAGTCTTTGCCTAGTCCAATGTCTCCAAGAGTTTTCCCCAGTAGTTTAATAGTTTGAGGTTTTATGTTTGGATCCTTGATCCATTTTGAGTTGAGTTTTGTTAATGGTGAGAAATGGGGGTCCAGTTTCAATTTTGTGCAAGTGGATACCCAATTTTTCCTGCATCATTTACTGAAGAGTTTTTCTTTTCCCCACTGGGTTGTCTTGTGCCCTTTGCAAAAAATCAGTAGGCTGTATGTTTTGAGGTTTATTTCTAGGTTCTCATTTCTGTTCTGTTGGTCTGCTTGGCTGTTTTTGTGCCAATACCATGCCATTTTGATTATAACAGCTTTGCAATATATTTTGAGGTCAGGAAGCAAGATACCTCCTACATTTGTTCAGAAAACCATACTGTACCTCACAAACATACAGAATGATTAATGTAAATAAGAAATTATAATTTAAAAAAGAGTGAAACTGAGTGATTCTTCATATGTTTGTTGCTTTTTTTTTTTTTTTTTGCTAAAGGGCACATTAACTCGCCAAGGACAGAGAGAGACAGAGAGATAGAAAGTGAGAAATCACTCCCCAGGGGGGATGGCCATGCCTAAATCCCTTCTCCTCCATTCTCCTCTCAGGATCCTGGGCACGCACACACATGCGCCCGGCGTGAGTTTTAAGTCACCAGGTCCAGGACGTGAACCATGGTCGACTACACGGGAGTCCAGTGACATAGCCATTACGCTAACTGCTGGTCCCAATATGTTTGTTGTTTTGATTATCTGCATAAATATTTCCCTATTTTTATTCTAGATCATTTATTATAAATAAATATAAATTATTTGCATATTAATAATAGTGATCTCTTGGTATATATATGGCAAAAAAATTCCTCCATAATAAAACTTCTCTTATATATCTACTACTTCTAATCTTTTGGGTTTTTTAGGGACTCTTTCTCTTTCCTTGGTGATTGTTCTTTTTGAGTAACTGTTATCTCTTTATCTCTTGTATAATCATGAATATAATTAAAGTCACTTTTTAATATTCTTTCATTTTCATCTGGAGTAACTTGATATCTTGGGTGTTGATTTACCATTTTCTTTTTCAAATTTTAATTTGTTGTCACTTTTGATAAATTAGTCACTATTTTAAGATAAAGGTTCAAGTACCTTTATTTAGTTGTGGAACAGTCATTGTTCTTTCAATAAATGGAGAGATGCATGAGGGTCAGAGGTCACAAAGAAGAGAAGGCAGTGATGCAACAAAAGCAGAGTCAGTGAAGTAGATGTGATGATAATACCCAGCTGTTCTGATGCTGGAAAAAGAGGCCATCATCCAAGGAATTAAGGTAGTTTTCTAGAAACTGTAAAAGGCAAACAAATGAATTGTACTTTAAAACCTCTAGAAGAATAGCAGCCCTGTCAATGCCATTATTAAGCCCAGTAAGACTTGTGTTGGACTTCTGACCTACAGAACTGTGAAATAAGATATTTGTGCTGTTTTAAGTTTATAATTTTGTGATAATGTATTACAAAAACAATAGGAAAGTAATACAGTTGCTTATCGGGCTTCCTAAAGGTTAAAATCTAAAAATAGGGGTAGTCTTTTTTTTCTTTTTTAAATCAGTATTATCTTGCTCACTAGTTCACATGGTGAATCTACTTACAGTTACACTTTTCTTATAGGGTGATGTTAGTCCTGTAGACCTACAGGACATAAATTACTTACAGAATACTCCTTGCTACTTCCAGATGTGGATCCCAGCATGCTATGCCTAAATTTGCCTTGCATACTGTGTATATTGTATTCATGGTTTGTGTTTGGTCTGGAGATGTTTACTTTATCAAGAAATGTCTTTTGTCTATTTTTATATTTCCTCTATCATTGCTATTAGAATAGTAGTGATAACACTTTATTGCCTTTATTGCTAATTAATTTACAGACCAATGTTTGAAGTTACTCTACTCTTCTCATAGGAAGAAGCACATACACTATAATTTTGAATTCTGTTGTATGCTGATTTTGTGCTCCCTTCCATTCCTAAAATCCTTCAAAAGATAAAGGCCTGATTTTTTTTTCACACTGCCTGGGTTCTAGAATAAGAAAAATGCAGAGAATGGTCAAAAGAGTGGCAATATCTTGGACCCAGTAGTCCCAAAGTCTCCTTTTGATTCTGTGAATCTGTTTACTATGGTAGTTATTTCTTGAGGGTATCTAAATGCAGAAGTGACCACAAAAGACCAAACTGGAAAGGAAAAATTCAACCCAAAAGACTCCCCTCACAAAAGTTAGTATAAATGTAACACATCTTTGAAAATGCATCCATATGGAAAATATTTATTGCAGAAAATCATATATGAAAAATATGTTCTAATTTTTTCAGGCCAATTATTTCAAGAAAAAAGTAAGGCATGTAAAACAAGTAGAATATTAAAATATCTGCTGTATTGCAAATTTAGTGTAAGAATCCATATATGCCATTTTTGAATGCATTAAATCAGGAGACAAGACCTATAGATGAGCAGGTTCCTCTCAAATGTAGTATTATCTCTTGATATCTCAGAAGAAATAAACTACAACCATGAGAAAGAAGCTGAAAGTACATGAAACGAATTACGTACATTTTCAAACATACTTTACAGTTCTGTATTTATATTTTCTCCAACTTTGTAAAATATAACATTGTTTTTAACAAGAAAGAAACCGAAGACAAATTAGATTACGAGTGCCATCTTGTGGAAAGAGATTCCAATTTGGTGTCTAAGACATTTGATTGTTAAGGCCCTAGACACTTGAGTAATGTCACACTCTATTGACTCCAAATACATGATCAACTATAAAGCAACATGTAGCAACTATAAAGCTACTTCTACTGCTGTCTATCTAAATTTTTAATGGCATTTAACTACTACTCACTTGGTTGAAGCTATCATCATGAAAATTTGGGTACTACATGTGGTTTTTATCTTCTACTTTCAACTTCTTTCCCTTATGTAAATTGCACATGTGTAAACCATCTTGACCAAAATTACTTAAACATGACAAAGTTCCTGCTGGACTGTAAGTTCTCTATAGGGGAGCCACATCAATATTGCCATGGCAACAGCTTCATTCTGAGAGGCGCTTTTCAAATCTGTGTTCTTTTAATATGTATATTTATTTTAGTTAACTTTGTTTGCTGTTGTAGTTGTTGTTCCAGTTCTTCCCTTACTAAAGTTTAAGGCACATGATTCTTACGTGTTCAACGATATAATCACAGCATCTATTACTCCACATGGCACAAAAGAGGATTTGAATTGATGTACACTGAATGAACAAATAAATGCTTTTCATCCACTGTGCCCATGGCGATTGGACTTGGGACAAGCACTTGCCAAAGGCAATCACACCTGGTCTGGCATGAGAGCCCAGTCAAACAGGGACACTATGCCCTGAATAGTGATTAATTGACCTTAGAAATCCTCTCTCTTGGACAGCATGACAATGAGGCAAACAGGAGGGTCAGCAAATAACAGAAGGGAAGAAGACATATACTATCACCAGGCAGTTAGCTGAAACCATAAGCAAGAGCAAGTAGAGAAGAGGGAATAGTGGACAGCATATGTGTTGAATTTACAACAATTATAAAAAGCAAGGATGTCACACCCTGAGAAATGCTGTGAAAGCTCCAGGTGAACCAGAAGTGGTACCTACTCTTTCCATTGAGACTGGCCAGGGGCTACTTGCAATGACTGCATGTCAGTTTCCCATGGGCCCTTAAAGTCAACCACTATTCATCAATTGTGGCTCCGTTTCTTGTAGCCTAAAAGCACCCAAACCATCTCATTTAATGCATAACATGATGATGTTAACACTGCCCTATCTTTTCCCATTTTAAAGTTCATGAGAGTTCTCTAAAGCCAAGGACATGATAATTCCTCTTTAAGTCTTCAGTCAGATTCTGAGTCCTGCCACAACTTCTTTCTCATTTTGTTGATTGCTATCATCAGTGCCATAGAAGAAGGTTTGACTCTTTCAACTTTTCTGACAGCAAAGCATTCCTTTACTAGTTAGCTTTTGCAATCATCATGCTTATTTGCTACTTCCACTTCCCTCTGGGTCCTGAAAAGCCCTTTGATTGTCATGTACTTTTAAAATTACAAGGTGGAAATCAACACTTTCTGGTCAGCTGAATCACCTTTGAAGGTTCCATCAGTAAGTTCTAGGACGTTGATTCTCCCTCTGTGCCCAAGTGATATTATATAGTTTTAATAAAGTTTGTTTGAAAGAGACAAGTTCCTATTAAGACTAAAATTAATTTTTAAAGCAAAGCAAAATGTTCAAGAAAAGTCATGACCTTTCTATGTCTACATTTAATAAATAAAATTGTATGTGTAAGGTAAAACAAAAAAATATACCTCGTGACTTACAATAATTGAGGCATGTGAGTGTTCAATTTTAGCCTCTGTTTGAAACTTCCATTACTGCTCCAAAGAAACTAGCATTAGATTCAGAATTGCCAGTTTCATTGCTCTGAATCCACCATCCATGTCAGTGGTAAAAGTGGGTAGGTTGATAATGACTCTAAATAAGGTAGTCAGTTGAAAGCTGAGGCTTGTGTGGAATGTGATGAAAACAAACAGCTACATGTTTGAAGCTAAAGTCCTATTTCTTGCCATTCAGAGACCTCATAAAAATAAGTTTCATTGAAAAAAAGCTTTCTTCAGTCAGCATTTAATCATTATTCTCAATTTAAGTTATATTGAAAAATAATGTTGTGTAGTGAATATGCTAACTGAAGTGATATACACAACTTTATAATTTGAAAAAAAAAAATAGAATGAAGCATCCTAAACCTTTTTAAACAGCTGTTGCCTAAAATTTGATTTGTAGATTAATAAGAAAACAGATACTACTTATAGAAAACTAGGTATTGTGATCTTCAAAGAACTCTTTATTAACATAGAAAATTTTTTAAAAGCTTGGAATAATGGTTTTAATTTAGCTCTATTTTTCAAATTATAGTGGAACCAGAAATAACATATATGGAATTAAAAAAAAAATGAATGACCCAAATATACACATCTACATATGTGCTCATTTAGAAAGCATAGTTATAATATTAAAAAAACTATACATGAGAACATTCAATGATGGTGTAATAATTTATTATCTATCTGAACCTGTTATACTTCATCTCTATAGCCCTATTTTGATTTTAGGTAGAGCATTCTATGTATTTCTATAGATGTTTATCATGATGTCATGAGTCTCAAAAGTTACAGACATTTAAATGGTAACTTTTTTTTCAGAAGTATGGTTGTTTTTGAAAAAAAAAAATAGAATGAAGCATCCTAAACCTTTTTAAACAGCTGTTGCCTAAAATTTGATTTGTAGATTAATAAGAAAACAGATACTACTTATAGAAAACTAGGTATTGTGATCTTCAAAGAACTCTTTATTAACATAGAAAATTTTTTAAAAGCTTGGAATAATGGTTTTAATTTAGCTCTATTTTTCAAATTATAGTGGAACCAGAAATAACATATATGGAATTAAAAAAAAAAATGAATGACCCAAATATACACATCTACATATGTGCTCATTTAGAAAGCATAGTTATAATATTAAAAAAACTATACATGAGAACATTCAATGATGGTGTAATAATTTATTATCTATCTGAACCTGTTATACTTCATCTCTATAGCCCTATTTTGATTTTAGGTAGAGCATTCTATGTATTTCTATAGATGTTTATCATGATGTCATGAGTCTCAAAAGTTACAGACATTTAAATGGTAACTTTTTTTTCAGAAGTATGGTTGTTTCCTACTTCATTATAAGGGAATGTCAAAAATTCATGGAAACATGGAATTAAAATATAATATTCGGGGGTGCAAAAAATTTAAACTATATGCAGTTATTTGATACTATGCATTTTCCATGAACTTATTGAAGAACTTACTGTACCATGAACTTATCATGTCCCTTGTATAATTTAGCCTATCCTTATAGATACATAATTTCCTTTACCTCAAGATACACTATAATTGATGTGATGGTCATGTTCTGACTGTCATGTTCTATCTTCCTATAGCACCAAGTACTTCAAACATGCCACTTGCAATAATGAATGCCTTTCTGTCTGCTTTTCTGATTGCCATTAACTATTAAGTGATTTTTATAGACCAGCACAAGGTTTGAGAGGTTGAATGATGCAAGAATTGTGGGAGAGGAACAAAATATCCATAAGAAGGAGTCAACTTAACTCTCTAATTCCCAAAACAGCAATATGAACAGGAACAAATACTCTCAGACATGTAAAGGTAAATGTTCAGAAATCGATAATGGGTCTACTTTCTTGAAACCCATCGTTTTTTCTTTTACTATAAACATTTACATACCCTTAATGCTAATGTATAAATAGTGATATAAATACTGACATAATGTGATTAATTCACTATGATCATAATTTTATTTTCCCCCCAAGTTTAACACTTTGTGTTTGAGATGATCCAAAATGAAAGACTCACTAAAGCATCCCCAAAACCATCATTTTTGCACCTCTATTCACTGTCAGAGTGCTATTTATCAGGAATTTAGCATCCACAAATGACCTATGACTTCCTTTTATAAAACCCTCTCTTCAGAAAAAGAGCTCATATCTAAAGTTGTACCTTAAAATTAAATATATGTGTGTGTGTATATATATATATATATATATATATATGTAATATATATATGTGTGTGTGTGTGTGTGTGTGTGTATCTGGCAAATACATATTACAAATCCTTTTACTAAAGAAGGCATAAAACTTGTTTCTTTTTGAAGGATGCCACTGAGAGGAGAGTGACTTAAATCAGATGTTGGGATAGGAATTTTTGGCCCTTGTCCTCCACAGAAATCCTTATTTTGATGACCAGTCATGGTCAAGAGTACCTTTGTGGAAGCCCAGATGTCCAGGAGAAAATCTCAGTACCACATAGGGGAAAAACAAGGAAGAGACACATTAAAGACACATTAGACACATTAAAGATCAACAGTTTCAACCTACCTGCACCACTCAGTCCTCAAGGCAACACAACCCAGTGACAAAGGAGACACTCACAGGTCATCATTTTCCCCCCACAGTTTAGCAGGAACATAATAAGCATCCAGTTTCCCTTGTCATGTAGGATGCTGCCCAAGAGGCCCTCTTCTATCTCATATCACTCAGAACACTTAGGGGACTCACTCAGCTAAGTAGTCGGGTGACATTTAGGGACAGGGGAAGAAAAGCACAGAAAAGGAAATAATTAACAGATAAGAGAATGTATAGAATGGGTGTTCATGGAAATGTATATATCAGCTGTGCTTGCTATGAAAATATTTAGATTAATTAAGATCTTTAGTAATTCAATAAAATATGGGGGAAAACAGTATAGAAAGTAAACATAGATACCAGAGACAGTGTGGGAAGAGAGTGGGAGATGGCAGAGGGTAAGAGATAGGGAATCAAGGATGGGGGTAAAAAAAGCAAAACATATAGGAAACAAGAAATGGAAAATTATTTGTTGACAATAACATGTATGTTGATGTGCTTGATTGAGACAATATACAGTGTACTCTGGATGGAAAATCTCATTTTGTATGCTGTAATGATGTACAATGAATGAACATAAACAAATAAATTTAAATTAAAAAATAAAAAAGAAATGCTGCATCCCCAGTGCTCTTGATGACCTAGGGAACTGTAGAAACTCTGATGTTTCCAAGTTGAATAATGAATAAAAAGAGATTAAATGAAATAAAAAAAGGTGAGTACACATGCCCTATAGGAAAATAAACTTTCTAAAAAAAAAAAAAGGGTGTATTGCTTGTATGCCACATGGTGTAGGCATTTGTATACCCGAATGCAATGCTGGAAACTACATGGCAACTACAGCTCAACTCTCTGGCCCTGTCAACCAGAAAGATGGCAGTCACACACCATGAGTACTCAGGACTCAACAGGTTGAAGGATTAGTGGAGGGAGATTGCATTATGACCAGACCCTTCTGTAGGTTTGAGAAGTATTCTTTTGAATTAAAACACACACACGCACACACATACACACACACACACACATACACAATCATGAATAAAGAGAAAAAGAAAGGACTATAAATTTGAATGTGTGTTTCTTCAAATAAGACATATGAATGGTCAACTAGTATATGAGAAGGTGCTCAATATTATTAATCATCAGAGAAATGCAAATATATTACCAAACATCTGTTAGAATGCCTATTACCAAAAAGTGAAATTATAACAAGAATTGGTGAGACTGTGGAGAACAGGGATCCCTGAAGGATTGAAAATTGGTCAGCTATTATAGGAAGCAGAACAGAGGTTCTTAGAAAACTTAAAAATAGAACTCCCAGGGGCCAGCAGGTAGCACAGTGGTTAAGGCACTGGACTCCCACATGGCCAACCATAGGTTGAATCCCAAATCTTGCATCTTGAATTTCATGCCGGGTGCATACCCAAAATACCAAGAGAAGACTGGAGAAGGAATTGCTATATGGTTATCTTCCATGGGGAGTTATTTCTCACTTCACTTTTCTCTTTCTCTGTCTGTCTCTCTCCCATTCTCCCATGCATGCATATGCCCTTTAGCTAAAACCTAAAAACAAAAACAAAAACAAAAAAAGAACAAACCTACAGTATCATTGAGCAATCCTAGTTCTGGGTGTATATCCAAAGGTAATAAAATTACTGTTTGGGAGAGATATCTGCACTACCACGTTCATTGATGTATTATTCATAATAGCCAAGATATGGAAATAACGTGTCAGTCACACATGAATAAATAAATGTGATACACACTCACAAAATGGAATATTATTTAGCTTTAAAAAAGAAGGCAATCCTACCATTTGCAAAACCATGGATGAACCTGAAAGACATTATGCTAAATGATGTAAACCAAACATTGAAAGATGAATCCTGCATAATCTCACTTATGTGAAGAATCTAGCCAAACTTATAAAAGAATATAGTTGACTTTGTTGCCAGGGGCTGGTGGGTAGGGGAAATGGAAGATGCTGCTCAAAGGGCACAAAATTTCAATTATGCAGGATGAATAAGTTCTATTGATCTAATGTACAGCTGGTAACTATAGTTAATAATACTGTATTGTGAACTTGAAATTTGCTGAGAGTAGATCTTAAATTCTCAATACACACAAAAACATAGTAACTATGTGTGGTGGCTGATATACTAATTAGCTTGATTTGGGTAATCATTTCACAATATATTCTCAGTAAACCTAGAAAAAATAAGCAAGTGAAATTCAGAACAGAATCTCTAAGCATAAAGATAGGCTATTGTGCCTTCTCATATTCTAATGTGTAATCATCAGAGAAATGCAAATATATTACCAAACATCTGTTAGAATGCCTATTACCAAAAAGTGAAATTATAACAAGAATTGGTGAGGTTGTGGAGAACAGGGATCCCTGAAGGATTGAAAATTGGTCAGCTATTATAGGAAGCAGAACAGAGGTTCTTTCAAAACTTAAAAATAGAACTCCCAGGGGCCAGCAGGTAGCACAGTGGTTAAGGCACTGGACTCCCACATGGCCAACCATAGGTTGAATCCCAAATCTTGCATCTTGAATTTCATGCCGGGTGCATACCCAAAATACCAAGAGAAGACTGGAGAAGGAATTGCTATATGGTTATCTTCCATGGGGAGTTATTTCTCACTTCACTTTTCTCTTTCTCTGTCTGTCTCTCTCCCATTCTCCCATGCATGCATATGCCCTTTAGCTAAAACCTAAAAACAAAAACAAAAACAAAAAAAGAACAAACCTACAGTATCATTGAGCAATCCTAGTTCTGGGTGTATATCCAAAGGTAATAAAATTACTGTTTGGGAGAGATATCTGCACTACCACGTTCATTGATGTATTATTCATAATAGCCAAGATATGGAAATAACGTGTCAGTCACACATGAATAAATAAATGTGATACACACTCACAAAATGGAATATTATTTAGCTTTAAAAAAGAAGGCAATCCTACCATTTGCAAAACCATGGATGAACCTGAAAGACATTATGCTAAATGATGTAAACCAAACATTGAAAGATGAATCCTGCATAATCTCACTTATGTGAAGAATCTAGCCAAACTTATAAAAGAATATAGTTGACTTTGTTGCCAGGGGCTGGTGGGTAGGGGAAATGGAAGATGCTGCTCAAAGGGCACAAAATTTCAATTATGCAGGATGAATAAGTTCTATTGATCTAATGTACAGCTGGTAACTATAGTTAATAATACTGTATTGTGAACTTGAAATTTGCTGAGAGTAGATCTTAAATTCTCAATACACACAAAAACATAGTAACTATGTGTGGTGGCTGATATACTAATTAACTTGATTTGGGTAATCATTTCACAATATATTCTCAGTAAACCTAGAAAAAATAAGCAAGTGAAATTCAGAACAGAATCTCTAAGCATAAAGATAGGCTATTGTGCCTTCTCATATTCTAATGTGTATGGTAGAGGACGAATGTTATAAGGCCAGAAGAATATACTGTTTCCCCTCCTTGTCAATAAATACTCCACTCATTGGCTGGCATTTGTTTGGTTTTCTTATAAAAGGGATTATCTTTCCAAACAGTTCAAACATATGACATAAAATGATTTGCCAGTAACTTAGTTTGTATCAAGATGGTCCCACAGATACACGTTTCCTATGAAATCTGATTATTTAATACTTTTGTATTTTAAATAAAGGACTGAAAGATCATGAACTATTTTCTTTAGTATGGTAATTAATTTCTAGGTATGTCTGGGGGAGTGATGTTCAACCCTAAATCAGTAACACCACTTTAAAAAATGCAGCAGCTTTGTCCAGACTAGAATAAGGGATACTAGAATAAGGGCTTGGATTTAGATATTTGTATGTATTATTGAAACTTCCACAAGCAGTTCTGATACACAGCCTGAAAAAAAAGTTGGAATACTCTCAGGAATACCAAATATGTGTCCTTATAAAAATACATTCAAAAAAAAAGTAAGACATTTTCTTTTTTTCTTTTCAAACCTGTCATATATACCTTTCAACAAGTAGATTCCAAACTGTTGACTCATCACAACATACATTCTGCTTTGACCTTAAACTATGATTCTAGAGAGTTCGTCAGTTGCAGTTAACCTATTTAGATGTGTAACTCTTGTTTTCTTGCCAAGAGACATCATATAAAGAAAAAAATCAGCCTTACTGAAGTTTCCTACCTCACTTTAATAAAATATTTACTATTTATCCCAGTGGAGGGAAGTCCTGGGGTTTATTAATGGAGACATTATCTGCCTGTTTCCCTGACTGGACACAGTTGGGCTCTCAGCTGTGCCTTCCAGTCTGCCTCCTATTACTACCAATGCGAGAGGTAGATGACCTTGTCCTGAAGACCACTGAGGGAGAGAAGGTTCTCTGTTCATGTGACTGAAACAGAACGTGAACAGATTGTGCAAATGAATACAAAGAGTGGGACCTGCTATTGCTTTCTAGGAAAGCAAGGTCCTTGATGGAAGGAAGAAAGGCCCTGGACTTATTTGCTTGTATGGGATGCATTCCTGAAGTTCTCAGCATGGCTATATTACATTTGTCCTTTCCCCCTGGTGGTCTTTTACCCTTTCTAAGTACTTTTCCTTAAGGAAAGCTGAAATGTAGCATACACATGGGTCACTGAATTTTCCACTGAATTATGTGTTAAGATTGATACCAGGGCTCTGAGGGATGCAGGAATGACTCATGCCATTGAAAACACTAAAGGAGACAGACGTGTACACAGGTACATTTCAGTATGGCAGGGTTATACGAAAGTTTGAAGCATATTTGAAGCATCACAGAAGAAATGATTAGCTATCTCTTCAAGATTTCAGGAGAGTGTGGCAAGAATGGTATTTGGCATGCACAAGATCTGGGAGAATATCTGAAAAAACTGCCCTGATTATTTTTTTCTAACATTTGGCAAAAGGAAGGCTATTCTCTTTCTTGAAACAGATGCACCAGTCGGACACCTGAAGCCTGCAAGTTAAAGGTTCTTCAAATCTACAGTTTGTAAGTACTTTAAAATGGTTCCCTTATAGCCTTTTCCCTTCATTTAGAGCTATATAAAAGTACTGCAGGTCAAAGAGATATTGTAGTGAGAAATTTGGAATGGTGCTACAATGTTGTCTGAAAGTACATTTAAAAATGCAGGCATATGGTTATAATGGCTTTATTTCTAATCCAAATGCTTTATAACATGCCTCATTTAGGATTAGATTCATGTCTGTCAAGAATTAATGGGAAAAGCTGTTTCTGAATTATCCAAGTGTAACAGGTGGTCTGGCTGGTTGAATTAAAGGGGTTTCTCAGTCTTGTTGAGAAAGGGGTGGTTTTTGGACAGCCTTTCTGACCAACCTGAACACCCCAGTATCTACAGTAAAAGGGTTATTTCAATTTATATTTTAGAAAGCATTAAAAAATATTGCTTGAGGGGGGACAAAAAACATAATGGAAGAAAGGGACAAGGTTAGTGAATAGTTAAACTAGAGATGTGTATGTATGTTTGTGTATGTGAGTATACTCATGATCTGAAAAAAAAAAAAAGACGACAGTTTTATAGTAAGTGCAGATTCACATCATTGATTTTTGAGACAGATTTTGAAGGAAGCCCAAGGCACCCGATAATGCACCAACTACATTCATTAGAGGGACAAAGCTAATGCTGTCTAAGGCTGAAAATTGTGGACCTTAGGAGACTTACATGGATCCTGGGGTAGAATTTAAAATTCCAAGAGGAGAGGATGAATAAACGTGTGCCACCCGAGAGAACATACTTCAGTATATTCTCTCAAGTGGGTTGTTGAAGAACCTGGCTAGCAGTCAGTGAGGTAATCTTTCTAATGAAGGCCTAGAGTTTCCCTTGTGGATAAGAATAGATGAGAATAGATTCAGTCACTCTGGAAATCAGCCAAAGAGGTGTTAAAATTGACACTGTGTAAAGAATGCAGAAAACCCAGACCACTGATTTCATTCAAAACAAAGATCTTCCATTTGCAGTGATATTTATTACAGTTTTGAAGTCTTCTAAAAATTTACAAAGGCAAGTGATATTTGTTTTTAGTAAGGGGTCTGGGAGGTTCACTTACCTAATTGACATTGTCTTTTGTACTCTCAATTGGATGGCCAGATTAATGGCCCAGACTGTTGTTTGGTCTTTTTTTGTTAGTTTTACTATGCCTCACTCTGGTAGTGAGTAAGTTTATAAGTTTAAAAGGCCACTCAAGAATTGAACATACAAAGAGCCTGGACATTATCCATATGAGAAAAAGCTGAACAAATTAAAAATCATTGACGTTTCTTCTACTGATTGGGGAGCTAGAGGTCGCAAAGCAAACTTCCACTCTGAAATGTAGACAGGCAAACTCAGTATAGCCAAGATCTGTTTACCTGAAAAAGAAACCACTGGAACCATAAACTTGTAGGAATACACAAAAGTAATTTGAGGAATTATTGAAGGCTGAATGTGCAATATCATCAAGGTCTGAAATTCCTGGTGGTTTCCACAGGTTTCCCAGATTTTACCTCTAGGAGCCCCTCCTCACCTTTTCTCACAGTGAAGAATAGAGATAGATCCCCTGATGGTTCTGGAAGGGGAAAGGGAAGAGTAAACATTGTGAAATACACCTTGAGAGTATTCTCAATAAAAAAGGCTTACTCTTTAAGGGAGGCAGGGGAAAAAGCTTTCCCACTTGGGAGAAAAGC
Organism: Tupaia belangeri chinensis; assembly: GCF_000334495.1. Taxonomy (NCBI): domain Eukaryota; kingdom Metazoa; phylum Chordata; class Mammalia; order Scandentia; family Tupaiidae; genus Tupaia; species Tupaia belangeri. The sequence goes on along the minus strand of NW_006160117.1, from coordinate 5,467,347 downwards.
ATTTTCCCCAACTCCAGTTCCCTCTAGTCTTCCTGTCTCACCTAAGAGGAGAAATTTTCAAAAGTTAAGGAACACTTGTTAATGTCACAGTCAGGGACAAAGATCCACTAAAAGACTGAGATTTAATTTAAGATTATAGAATGTTTCCCCTCCCCTGTACTTTACCACCAGCCTATTATGGCCCCAGTAAGATGACAATGGATTACAACTGAAAGAACTAAAAGACAAAGACTTTTATCTGAGGAGGAGTTTTTAGGCAAGACCGAAGAAAACTAGGGAGATAAAAACCAGGACACTAAAGGAAACTGAAGCCTTGGGCAACTACAACTACAAAAATCATTAAATACAGTCCAACTCCTAGCCAGATTAACATAAATCCTCACACTAAAGCCACATTTCCCTTGATTCCTAGGACCCAATAGAAACTATCTTGCTTTCCACAAAAATTGCAAGGCTTGCCAAAAGGGAAGATAAAGTCTGAAGAAATAAAGCAAGCATTAGAACCACACTCAGCTATGACACAGACGTTGGAATTACTAGGCAGGAAATTAAAAATAACTACACTTATTATGATAAAGGCTGTAATAGAAAAAGTAGATAACATTCAAGAACAATTGAGTAATGCAATAGAGAGATGGATATTCTCAAAATCAAAAGACAATGGTTGAAATCAAATACAGTATAACAGAAATAAAAATAGCTTTAATGGGCAGGCCCATCAGTAGACTTGATAGCCAAAGAAAGGCTGTTGACTCTCAAAGTGAAATGCAAACAAAGGAAAGACTTTCTAAAAAAATGAATGAGCTTAGTACAGCAACATTTTCCATTTAAAATGGTTTGCTAAAGTATTTGATGATGCACAATAAGTATATATTTGGAGCATTTTCAAAAAGGAAAATGCTAAAATATCAGTGAAAAGACATTTGTTATAACAAATTGACAAATTCTGTACAGTAGACGAAATATTCTATTAGGTCATCAGGAAGGTCATGACGTGTTTTTTCACATGTTTTTCTATACAAAAATGTGTCATGACTTTCCTGACAACCCAATATTTGAGAAAAATAAGTGAGGCCATTACACAATTATAGTAATGTAATTAATGACACAGAACTATATACTTACAAATGGTTAAGATGACAAATTTTATGTTTTTTTATATTTAACCAGAGTAAAAACATTTTTTAAATGAGTGAAACTATAGTATGTATTGACATAAAGTCTCCCAGTTAGTAGAATCCTCGCCAGAACCTATATATTCACACAGAAGTAAAAAAAAAAAGGTGTATCTCTGAAACAATAAGTTACAGAAAATTGGGACCAGCAGATGGCATAATGGTTATGTCACTGGACTCCCATGTAGTCGATTGTGGTTCAAGTCCCGGACCTGGAGGCTTAAAACACACTGGGCACATGTCTGTGTGTTCCCAAATCCTGAGAGAAGAATAGAAAAGAAGGGATTGTGGCATGGCCATCCCCCCTGGGGGGGATTTCTGGCTTTCTATCTCTCTGTCTCTCTCTGTCTATACAGTGAGCACACATGCCCTATAGCAAAAATCTCTCTTAAAAAAGTTACAGAAAATTTAAAAGAGAAGATATGTTACTAGCTTGTCTGTAGTAATCAGATCACTATGTATATGTACATCAAAACACTGGATTTTTTTCATCTTGAAAATATGCAGTTTTAATTTAAAAAATGAAAAATAAAGCCAATTGAAAACTGCAAAAATAAGGTCAGTAACAGTGAGATCTCTAGAAATTAACAAACTTGAAGTGATTCTTAAAGGTTCCTCTCATACCTTAATTTTAAGAAGTATATTCGTTGAGCTATTGTGATAGTCACTTTCCCGAGAGATGATCACATGATATTCAGAAAGAGACAATTTTAAATTTCATTCTGTATTTTTGTTAGGTATTTTAGACTATTTATTCTTTAGTCTTCATTTTCAATTCATCAGCAGATGATAAAATACCAGAGGATTTCAAAAAGTTAATGTAAAATGAAATCAAAGTACAAGTTTATTTTGGTGCAAACAAATCTTGAAATCTATGTGTACTTTTTCATAATATATAGTTTTCATAAACTTTTTGAAGACCCCTCTTTTTTTTAAATTCTGTCTACTTCTCCTGTGTCCATAGCAGCACAATTCTTAATAACCAAGAGGTAGAATTAACCCAAGTATCCTTTGATTGGTGAATGGATAAACAAAACATGGTGTGTGTGTGTATGTGTATCTATCTATCTATCTATCATATAGATGGATAGATAAAAAATATAAAATACATATATACATATATATGTATGCATTTATATAATATATACAAATATGCATGCTTATATACACACACACATACACACACTGGAATAAATACTATTTAACTTTAAAAGGGAGGAAATTGACACACGTTACAACATGGATGAAAGTTGAGGACATTATGCTAAGTAAATTAAGCTATCACAAACAGTCAAATAGAATATGATTCCACTTATATGAGGTATCTAGAGTAGTCAAAGTTCATAGAGACAGAAAGAAAAATGGTTGTTGCCAGGGACCAAGGAGAGGAGAGAGTGGGGAGGTATTTAATGGGAACACATTTTCAGTTCTGTAAGATGAAAAAGCTCTGGAGGTAAGACGGTGGTGATAGTTATAACACAATGTGAACACACTTACACTACTGAACTGTACACTTAGAAATAACCAAGATGGTAAATTATATTACATGCTTTTTACCATAATTAAACATTATCACACACACACACACACACACACAGTCAGCCCACTTCTTTTCTCTTTTTCTGTGATCTAAACCTAAGTGATATTTACCTCTGGCTTAGATCACTAAAATGGCTCCCACTCAAGCCTGATCCACCAATTATACACTGCTGTGTGTGCAAACTTTTAATTGGCATTATTTAGTTAAGAGGTGAATAAAGCCAAGAGGAGAAGAAAGTTAAAATTTTTGAAGGCGGCTTTGTACTTCTAACTACAAAATCTGAAGATACGCTTTCCCATTTTTAATAGGGCAGAGGTCTAAAAAACATATATTTTACTTGGACTGAGGAGAATTTTAAACATTCAATTAATGATGCTTGATGCTTTCTTAGACACTGATATAAGTAAGAGAAGATGTAAAATTGGAACTCGGTATGTTAAAGAGAAATTTATACATTGTTATATTAAAAAGGATTTTATACATTTAGTTACTAGTAATAAGAATTTTAGATAGTGAAATATATACCACTACAAAATTATAGCTTGAAAAAAATTCTCACTCTTTATAGTGGGAGTAATATCTATAGGTTTTAAGCTTCAATAAAGGAATTTACTCTATAATGCATGATGCCATATATAATTATTTTAAAATGAGCTTAAATATTTTAAATACATTTGGTAGGCTGAAATATAGTGTTTCAAAGTTATTGACACCATAAAAATTAAAACAAAAATTTCAAAGTACCATTTTTACTTATAATAAAGAAGTTTTCATCAAACTATATTTAAAATTCTCCAAAAAGCATTCTTCCTAGCAAAAAAGACACATGTATAACAAAAACAACTATTCCATTGTTACGAGAAAAATAGTTTTTCCCTTTTGTTAAAGCTTTTCTATTATAAAATATATTTCCATTTCTCCATAAAATAGATTGATTTAAAAATCTACAAATAACTAACTACAGGTTTCAGTTTCCTGCCAATAATTCCAATAGACAGTTTTCAGGGCTATAACAGTCTATTCATTTTAAAGAGGTTTCATCTCTAATGTGATTTATTGAAAATAAAAACTTGGTAATAACATTTTGGAAACCCCTTGAAGAATCAAGGCAAACAGATTACTGTATTCAATGTCTATAGTCTTTATTTCTTCTTGGACTTCCATTGCCACCTTATCTGCATATTAATAATCTTTTTTTATTCCTATTGAAATAAATCATCACAAAAGTTCAGTTATCCAATTTATCCCAAAGAATTGTATTTCCCTTGACTTGCTTTAAAATAACAAGATTAGATTTATTTTTATATCCAAGGATTATTATGTAGAAGTTTAGTGCAGAAAATACAATCATTAAAATAAATACAATTATTAAATGAATGCAAAATGTGTAAGAACTTCATGCTGATAAATATTTTTCATATAAAAAGCTTTAATTTTTTATGTTCTATTTTAAATAATAACTTATATTACTTGTAGGAATATCAGCATATTAGCACAGTCATTAATGCATAAAGCAAAAGATCGTTTTAACATAAAAGTATATTTAATCGATATACTTCAAATCTATTTCTTGAAGATATTCAAACAACTACACTTGAGCCCTACCTGGTTTTTATTTGCAAGTGTAAGATGTCCCAATAAGAAGAAAATGACAGCATTAAAAACCTGTCCAAATAATTAAAGAGCTGAAACCAGATTATCAAAACTAATTTCACAGACATTAAAAGTTTCTTGTCAACATAAAATCCAAAGCAATATATATATATATTTTTTGAGAGGTTTTCGCTATAGGGTGCGTGCGCTTGCCAGACAGACAGAGAGAGACATAGAGACAGAAAGTGAGAAATCATCCACCAGGGTGGATGATCATGCTGCAATCCCGTCTCCTCCATTCTCCTCTTGGGATCTTGGGTACGAATGCACACACGCCCGGCGTGAGTTCTAAGCCACGGGGTCCAAGATGCAAACCACGGTCGACTACGTGGGAGTCCAGCAACATAGCCATTACGCTAACTGCTGGTTCCCCAAAGCAATATTTGACCAAGGAAACATTTAAAATGCTTTAACTACTCTCTTCATTTGTGTAAGTCAGGAACAAGTTAAGGACAAAGGATGGGGGTTGTATTTCAGATCTCATTTGTCAGGACCTGCAACACTAATGAACTAATGATAACGGCTGACTTGAAATGGAACCTGTGCTTCACATGTATTGTGCCATAGACTATATAAAGGCAAGGTGGCGAGAAAAAAGAAAATCTTTGTTAGGAAATAGAAAAGGAAGTGAAATATGATTAACTATACCATTTTTGTTTTTTTAATCCTGAAATTTGCCACATTTATTCAGAAGAAAATCACAAGCATTGACGATGAATATGGAACTGATCTTGTTTCTCCTGTAGTTAAGGATAGAATGTCTTTCATATCCTTTTTCTAAAGTTAAAAAAAAAAGTCTATACCCAGATTATTGTCCACAGTTAAAAACAATGACTGTGGGGATAGCAGGTGATGTGGAGGTTGAGGCGCTGGATCCCACATGGCCACTGCACCATTCAAGTCCCAGATCCAGGTTGAAAACATACCAGATGCATTTCCATGCATGTCCAGGATCCTCAGAGGAGAGTGGATAAGTGGAGATTGCAGTGTGACCATCCTCTCTGGGGAGTGATTTCTCACTCTCCTCCTTTCTCTCTCTCTCTGTCTCTTTTTCTCTCTTGAGTTAGCAGACATGTCCTATAGCAAAAACTGAAAAAAAGACTTATGATTTTACATTATACTTGTTTTGCCTGATATTCATTCTTATTTAATGAACTGATGCATTTAATGTTCTAAAATACAAATTGTCTTTAAAACAGCAATATAGTGATCCTCTTAACAAAGAGAAGATAATGTTGAAGAATGTGTTTAAAATTCAGATTCAGGAGAAAAAAATTGTACAAGAGAGCCTTTCAGGGTACTATGAAACACTTAGGCCTTGTACTCCATGCAATAAAAGACCTGTCTTTTGAATATTAGTTTTGAATTCAGACCAGAATAAGGAAAACCGATTACTAGATACTTTGATTTTACATGGTCATTTTCCAAAGTGAGTTGCATAGAGCAATTAGTTAACAAGATATTGATATTAGATGTAAAAAGTATCCTACAGTTTTTACATTTAAAAAATATTGGGGACCAGCAGTTGGCATAATGGCTATGTCACTGGACTCTTATGTAGTCGACCGTGGTTTGAGTCCTGAACCCAATGGCTTAAACTCACACCTGGTGCATGTGCATGTGTGCTTAAGAGCCTGAGAGGAGAATGGAGGAGAAAGGATTGTGGCATGGCCATGCCCCCTTGGGGATGATTTCTCACTTTCAGTCTTTCTGTTTTACTCTGTCTTTCTGGTGAGCGCACATGCCCTATAGCAAAATCCTCTCAAAAAAAAAAATCTATTTAGTTAAACAGATTAAACAGGATTTCTTAAAGCATTTAATATAGTAATCCATATGGTTAAACTAGGGTCTACATGTAGGAGGGTATCAGAAATAGTATGCAGTATTTAATTAATTTCTTAGACCAGGGAAACCTCTTTCAAGGCCATATCATAGGTTTAAAGTTTAGTTAATGCTGCTAAAGATGAAAGGGAAAAAACATGTACTTTTAACTGGCCAGAATAGTCATTTCTTTATAATAGTGTTTAATAGCTTAAAGAAAATATTTCCCAAGAGTGGAAGTCTAGAACTAAGCTTTTCCACAGTTTTATAAAGACTCCAGGATCATGGAAAGCACACCTTTTTTTGAGAATTATTTTCTTTATATTTTTGTAAATTTTATGAGTTTCATTTACATTTAATTATTACACATCTTTATAGTACACAATATAGTTTCTCAAAACATGCACACAGTGCAGGTCAATCACATCATAATATTAGCATACATATATAATTTTCAACAGACAACTTTACATTCTTTTGTCTGGTAAAATTATTCTCTTTACATCACTGATTGTGAATGAGGTCATTATTGTCATTTTAAAATAGACAGTCCTTCATTTTAAAAAACTCTTCCAAATATAGTAAGACTTGGCGAGATCTTAGACATCAAATATTATTAACAATGAGTATTACAGTTAAGGAAGTATGGATCTAAAAAATATAGATATATTTTCTTCTAGTAGTTTTATAGGTTTGGGTCTTCCATTAAAATCTTTAATCCATTTCAAGTTGACTTTTGTATATGACCTGAGATGAAGACCTAATTTTGTGTTTGCATATGGATATCTGTTTTTCCCAGCACCATTTATTGAAGAAGCTGTCCTTCATTGAATGTTCTTAGGGCCTCTGTTAAAAATCAGTTGATTAGGGACCAGCAGTTAGCGTAATGGCTATATCGCTGGACTCCCATGTAGTAGAACGTGGTTAGAATCCTGGACACGGTGGCTTAAACTCACATTGGGTGCCTGTGCATGTGTGCCCAAGATCCTGAGAGGAGAATGGAGAAGAAGGGATTGCAGCGTGGCCATCCCCCCTAGGGGGTGATTTCTCACTTTCTGTCTCTCTGTCTCTCTCTTTCTGGCGAGCACATGCGCCCTATGGCAAAAACCTCTCCAAAAAAAGAAAAAAAAGTCAGTTGGTTATAAAGGCAGAGATTTATTTCTGAGCTCTCTCACCTGTTCCATTGGTCTAGGTGGGGTTTTTATGCCAGTACCAAGTTATTTGGATTATTTTAGCTTTGAAGTATATTTTGGAGTCAAGTAATATTAGACCACCAGCTTTGTTCTTTTTGTTGAAAATTGCTTTGGCTATTTGAGTTCTTTTGTAGGTCCATGTAACTTTTAGGGTTTTTTTCTATTGTTAAGATATGTAAATTACAAAAGAATTAGAAAAAAATCACTATGTTAAAGGTTATACAGATAGAAGTATTTATAATAAATTTTCAATTTATGAGATAATTACATGGCATTGAAATGGGTTATATTCACATTTAGTACTCTTAATTATTTGGAATTTTTCAATTTTTGACAGTGAAAAGAGCAAATGATGATTTTAGTTTTCCAGTATCAGCTACTACTAGTTCTAGCTGTCAGCCAAAAATATAGCAGACCACATGTATTTAAAGCCCAAAGCCAACAAGTACCATTCTTCCATTTCAATGTCACTGAAATAAATGAAGTCAATCACATCTGGTGGAAACTCTACCTACTTGGGGAGCTAAGTAATCACCTCTGTCGCACCTATGGCTAGACAGATGATGTAAAATCAACAAAAAGTGTAAATTACAGTATTGCCCTTAAGCTCTGTTCTCAGATGCAAAGATTGACAGGACAATGGGAGAGGAAAATGCTCAAACTCATGAAAACAGAAATAATATGTTCATTTTTTCTTGTAGATATTTCTGATAACTAAAGAGAATAAAACATACTTCAGTTACTTGGAAGGTGACAAGAGGTTGTATGAGAAAACACTGAATGACATATAGTCATGGGAATGAACTGATCATGGTTTTAAACACTGGGGAAAACTATGAGGAATTTCAAGACTTTTCTGTAGAAAGTTTTAAATATAACAAGTATCCACGTGCTTGGAAATCTTGGCTCGTTCAAAATAGAGGCAAAAGAATGTTATTTGCATTTTTATGTATGTCTATATTTTTACATCATATTTTTATATATGAATATTTTTAGGAGAATGCAATATCACCAGTTTGAATAGGAGACTTGTCTCCTTTTCCTGGAAAAAATTATGCACAAAGAATAGCTCAGATGCTTTGAAGTTACTAAAGTCAGGGCAAATAGGTGTTGAAAGTTAATACCCCAAATACAACAGGGTGGAACATGTCCCTGCCATTACTCTTTCCTTTTAGGAGTCCTTAAAATAATTTAGGCATACTGAGGCTGGCAGGTGGCATAGTGGTTAAGGGCACTGGATTTCTACATGGCAAACCGTGGTTCAAGTCCCAGACCTGGAGTCTTGCTTTCTTACTTCCTCCCTCTGTCTCTCTCTCTCTCTCTCTGGTCAAATTAAAATAAATAAAATTTAAATAATTATGTATACATACATCTCAGAAAAATTATGGAAGTTGGTCAAGCAGTGAATATCCACAAGTTAAAAAGACAAACATAAAATTAAATCCTATTGGTCTAAATCCAGGGTTTCTCAGCAGTACTACTGACAACTGGGGTCAGAAATCTTCATTGTTAGGGGTATTGTCCTGTGCATTGGCAATATGGCAGCAATCCTGGCCTCTATGCCAGGAATCTGGAGTATCTTCTTCCCCGGTGTTACAACTAAAAATGTCTCTAGTCATTTCCAAATATGCCCTTGGGAGAAAAATTGCCTACTCTGAATTCAGAAGCACTGGGGATTTCTAGTGAAGAGAATAAAAAAGCAATACTCAGAAGGAGAAAATATATTAACTTAATGTAACATTGAGATGGTGACGTTGGTTAAAAAAATTATAATTAGATAGAAGGAATCTGTTCTAGGGTGACTATAGTGAGTAGTAATTTATATTTCAGGATGGATAGAAGAGAGGATATTAAATGCTCTCAACACAAAATAATGATGAACATTTGAGGTGATGGATACACTAATTACCCTGATTTGATTTTATGTTGTGTTCATGCACTGAAAGCCACACTGTACCCCATAAATATGCATAATTATTATTAAAATTTTTAAAAATATGACAGCTCCTTCTCAGACCTAATGAATATATGTAAGAAAAAATGAAGACATTTTGTAAAATTACTATGTACTTTTTAAAAAGAATTATTTAATTTTATTATCACTATTATTATTTCTTGTTTTCTTTCTTATTTTTTTTAAAGAACGAGTTTTGCTATAGGGCACATGCAATCGCCAGACAGACAGAAAGTGATAAATCACCCCCCAGGGGGGATGGTCATGCCACAATCCCTTCTCCTCCATTCTCCTCTCAGATTTTGGGCACACACACACACAAGCACACACCCAGTGTGAGTTTAAAGTTGCCAGGTCCAAGACTCAAACCACGGTCGACTATGCGGGAGTCCAGCAATGTAATCATTACACTATTGTAATCATTACACTATCTGCTGGTCCCATTATTATTATTTCTTAGTTTACTATAGGGCATGTGCAAGAGAGAGAAAGTGAGAAAGTGAATCACCAGGTCTTGAACTTGAGCTGCAGTCGGGCATGTGGGAATCCTATGCTTTAACCACTATGCCACCTGCTGGCTACCAAAACTAGTTGTGAATATGTTCATAGTAACTTTATTTATAATTAACAAAAGTAGAAGCTACCCAAATGTTTAACAATATGGATAAATAAATTGGGATGTATGCACACAATTGAATATTAATCACAGCAATGAAAAAAATGATTTAATACATGACAACATGAATGGATTTTAGACATATGATATTATGTGAAAGAAGTTAGAATCAAAAGAGTAACATATAATTCCATGTATATGAAGTTTAATATGTGACATTAGAGGGTACAGCTGATTACTTTGAGTAGGAAAACGGAGTTTTGATTTGGGGGTCGTGAGGGAGAGTTCTATGGAACAAGAAATATTCTACATCTTGATGTAGCTGTTGAATGCATGGATGTGTACTTATGTACAAATTCATTGGGATATATGGTTAAGATCTGTGCTTTTTATTTTATTTATTTTGTTTGCTATAGGGCGCGTGCACTCGCCAGACAGACAGAGAGAGACAGAGAGACAGAAAACGAGAAATCACCCCCAGGGGGGATGGCCACGCTACAATCCATTCTCCATTCTCCTCTCAGGATCTTGGGCACGCATGCACACGTGCCTGGCGTGAGTTTTAAGCCACCGGGTCCGGGATGCGAACCGCGGTCGACTACATGGGAGCCCAGCGACATAGCCATTACACTAACTGCTGGTCCCAAGATGTGTGCTTTTTATACCATGTAATTTGTTAGTCAATAAAATGTACATGATTACTAAAAAAATCTATATACTATAGGAAGAGAATGAAGCAAAAAAGACTCAGGAAAACTCAGTATGTTGTTGAGCTGTTTTTATGAACATTTGTTGAGCTGTTTTAGGTAGGTAAATAATTAAGTAGATAGATAATAGGTGGAATTAATTAGCTAGGGCTGCAGGTAACAAAGTACAACAGACCAGGCAGTACTTAAACAACAGAAATTTATTGTTTGGGAGTGTAGCAATCCAATATGAAGATGCTGGCAGGTTTATTTTCTCTGAGACTTCTATCCTTAGCTTGCAGGTAGTCATCTTCCTACTGTGTCTTTGCAGAGTATGTCTTTTGTGTTTGCCCCTTTGGTGTCTCTCTAAGTGTCAGACTGCATTAGAGCCCACACCAAGGACCTCATTTTAACTTAATTAGCTCTATACAGGCCATATCTACAAATGCTTCAGTCACATTCTGACATACTGGGGGTTAGGGCTTCAACATATGAATTTTGAGGGGATGTGATGCAACCCACAGTGTGTAGTGTGTGTGTGTGTGTGTGTGTGTGTGTGTGTGTGTGTGCACGTGTGCACACAGTCATTCCTCAGTATTTGTGGAGGATTGGTTATAAGACTCCCTTTATATATAGAAATCCTCAGATACTCAAGTTCCTTATTTAAAATGGCACAGGACTACACTTTTTCAATGCATTCATCTGTTCATGGACATTTGGGTTGGTTCCATGTCTAAGCAATAAATGAAAAAAAGAAAAAGAACACTTAAGAAAATAAAAATAAATAAATAAAATGGCACAGTATGTACATATAACCTAATCGGGTCCTCCTGTGTACTTTAAATTATCTCTAGATTATTTGTAATGCATAGTACAATGTAAATGCTATGTAAATAATTGTTATACTATATTGTTTAGGGAATAAATAAATGACAAGACAAAAAAAGCCCATACATGTCTAGTACAGGCATAACCATCATAAGCTTAACTACACAGTAAGTGTTGGCAACAATATAATATTTTTGATGAGCAATTGGTTGAATTCATGGATGCAGATTCCATAGATATGGAAGGCTAAACTATTTCTGGGGTACTTCATTAAATTCATAGAAAAAGTAATTCAAGTATGAGCATATTTTGCTACAAAATGTTCTGAAATCTGTGCATAATTATTTCATAACATGCATTTTCCATGAGGTGTTTTAAAGCCCCTCACATGTACAGTGTGTTGTACATGTACAAAAATATGTATATCCATCACCTAAACATTTGAAAACACTAGTAGGCCTATGATAAACTGCTAAGTTCCAAGCACTATACTGGGCCATTGGAACATATTGTTTTAATTTTAATAACATCCCTGAAAAGTAGTTATTATTTTTTTCATCAATGTTTAGAAAATGTATTTATGATAGAGCACACACACATGAAAATGACAATGAACTAGAAAGAGAGGTGAGCACTCTCAATAGGGTCTAGTCACACGACAACATCCTTCCTCCAGTCCAATGGGCTGTAGATCCTGAGCACTCATGCATGTGCAAAGCCTGTTTTAGGATGATCAGGCCAGAGATTCAAACCACAGTCACGATGTGGGATGTAGCTTCTGAGCAATGTATTACCACTGTGCCATGGAATCAACCCAAGTAGTTATTCATACCCACTCTGCAGATAGGAAAATAGGTCTAGAATAATAAGTAGCTAACCCAAGGTCAGCTAAACTCACTTTCAGCTGGCTAAACTGGGATTAAATCTCAGGTCTCTTTGCCTCCAAAAAATCTACTGCATCATATCATCTTTTCAACCACACATAAACACACACACACACACACACACACACACACACACACGCACAGTGTATTAGTCTGTGAATTCTAAATAAGTTGGTACTCTTTTCTAGCACTAAGCAACTTTTCATCATTTGCATATTCAATCAACATAAATACGCCAACATCGAGTGAGTGGGTACATACATACTGCAAATTCAGTATTATTTTGATTCTGTTTTTCCATTAACTGAAAACTAGGTACCATAGCAACAGAGCTGGTTTAAGCCAAATTCCCATGAAAGAGAACTGTTTGGCAGGAATAGATTTTAGAATCCTTCATATCCAGAGAGGAAACAAAGGGCTAGATGACAAGCTAAAAAAAATTATAAAATTAACCAAGTGTCTGAACCCTCGCTACAAGAGACATTTAAGTAAAAATACCCATGTGACCATAAGGCTTAAATTCTTTTGAATGCTGGTGTTGTATAAGCATAAATATGACACGCAAACAAAGAATCAATTTTCAAAATCCTGTTTTGGAGTGAATTTTGAATCCTAATATTAATCATCTTGACTTCCCTCTCCTCTGAGGTCTGCACTTTATTCTACAAATTCCCATGTCTGCCCTCCTGCACACATTTCCCACATAGTCTACTTATTGTCCAATTGCTGGCACCTCACTAGGTCACTACAATTATCTTTTGCCTGACCTCTCCTCCTTATATCGGTATCCACACAAAGGAAATGAAAAGCTATGGAATCACATGACAGGTTTAAAAATTTTAATCTGACTATTAACTAGATAGAAAAAAAATGATCACTGTTTTAGAGATAATAAAATTTAAAAAAAAAGACAGAAAATTAAAGTATAAAGTCTTTTTTTTCTATTTATGACATAGCAGATGTACACATGTCAGAGAGAAAGAAAAGCACCCTCCACAGTCCCTTTCCTGCAATCCTCCAACCCACCAAGATCCTGGGTACTTGCATATACACCCAGCGTGTTTTCAGGCTGACCAGGTCAAAACCTAGCACCAGCAGTCAGCCAGTGGCTTCTAGTCATGTAGTCCAAATACACTATCAGCTACACCACAAAAGTTGGGCCAAGACATCTTTTGCTTAAAATACATATTATATGCCTTCCTGAAATGATTAAGGCAACTACATTCTGTAAAGTCTTGTTTCACTTCATATGTTTGGACAGAGAAGAGCTTAGATTAGGCTTATTCTCTAATATGTCCTTTTTGTTAAAAAGAAAAAAATCTCAGGCCATCAGACTATTTAACAAAAGAGGGCTACTTATTTTAATAAGGAATGCCTTCTTTCATGATCCAGTGAATGATTTCATCTCTCATCCATCCATTCATTCTTTGAATATATCGATATCTATATCTATCTATCTATCTATCTATCTATCTATCTATCTATCTATACACATATATATTCAAAAACACTAAGTGCTAGGCAGTGTGCTCAACACTAAGAACACAATGGAGAAGAGAGGACAGTTGCTGGGCATAAGTAGACCTACAGGTTCAGAGAAGAGAAAAATGTATGTAAATATATTTATGGTAATGAGTAAGTACTAAAAACAAAAGGAGAGAGAAATAAACAGAAGTGCACTGGTTGCTATGCATAAAGAAAAAAGATTTCTTTTGACCAATTAACGGGCATAGATAGATCAAATATATAGATTGGCCAATAAACTCAGAGTTTGGGTTTTTCACCCATCAACTGAGTTCATACTTTCTTTTTTACCCTGAGTCATTTTGTTAGAAATGTAAAACTCTGTTTTCCTTTTAAATATGTTTTGGCTTGAGTCATTCGACTCAAAAGTGCTAAAGTAATTTAGCAGAGCCTAGAGAGGAGTCTAGAAGCATTTCACAAAAGTGCAAAGTTTTGTTTTATTTGTGCATTTGTTTGTTTATAACTGAAAACAGCTCCCAATCAGGAGTCTAAATTTTAATATCAAATAATCATAAACAACTATTTGTTAAACAGGTATCAAATATGCTCAGCACTGTTTACAGAAGAGCTGGATAAAGAAGATTAGGGCATGTTACTGCACACAGGGAATTTACAATTGGGTTGTGGAGATAAAACCACCTTGTAGGAAACAATTAGAGAACAATTAAGTGTTAAGCTGTGTGTTACTCTCCATAGGGATTAAAAAAATCTGAAAGCTTCTGGTGGACTTTTATTTTAAGATATGGTTGGATAGAAAAAGATGAGATGAAATGGCTTTTCTGGGACAGGAACACTGGAAGAAATAATACAGAATTATCTGAATGGAAAATGAGCACACATGAGGCCAGCTTGGTGACACGCAATGACAGGCTGCTCAGGTGATGCCAAGCATGAAAGCCCATGAAAGATCGATAGTTCGATTTCCTAGTCAACCTGTGAATGCAAAGTACACACACCCAAGATGCTGGCTGAGGAGGCTGGGGGAACTCATGGTGTAGGAGATGGTGTTTCTCTCTCTCTCTCTCTCTCTCTCTCTCTCTCTCTCTCTTATGGAAGAAATAAGCTTAAAAAAAAATCAACACACTCAACTGTTTATAATCTAACAGCAGCAAGAGTGTTCCTGAAGTGGCAGTGGGGATTATAATAAGGTGGGCATTAAGACCGTCTAATGCTAGGAGGATAAATATTCAAGCCTCTCATTCAGATAACCCACATGAATCAGGGGAGAAAACTAGACAAACAACAAAAAAATGTATAAAGCTTTCAAGAATGCATTAGTTTTATCTGAATACAAATTATTTTATAAGCCCAGTGGTCCAAGTATAAGGTTTTTATTATGTATTTTGGATAATAAACTCAGAAGTGCTTACCATAAAATGCATGCCTATTGAAAGTGAAAATCTCATGCTTATACCCTAGTCAAAATTATGGGTTGCAAAGATTACTCACCAGAGACCTACTGGGAAAGGAAGGAGTAGGTGGAAATGAAGCAGAAAGTGTTTTCCCAGGCTGATGAAAGCTGATATGTACCAGGTTTCAGTCTCACACTATTTGGACTAATTTCATTGGTGAATGAAAAGCATATAGAATACCTAATTTATGTTAGGCTTTATCTGTATGCTAAATTTTGTCTATAAAAGTATCTAGATGGCAGTAAATAAAGTAAATAAGTGTTTGGGTGTTTTAGATGTTGCTGTTTCTTTTTTATTTTAAAGAATTATTTATTATTTTTAAAAATTATTTAACTTTATTTATTTATTTATTTATTTATTTACTTTTAATTTGACCAGAGAGGGACAGAACGAGAGAGAGAAAGAGGAAGGAAACAAGAAAGCAAGCCTCCAGGTCAAGGATTCGAACTTCAGTCAGCCATGTGGGAGTCCAGCATCCTCAACCACCACAGCACCTACCAGCCCCTATTATTTTTAAATTAGCTATAGAGTATGTGCACTAACCAAACAGTGATGGGGGTGAGGGTGGAGATGTGAGAAAGCAAGCTTCCAGGTCAGGGACTCAAACTGCAGTCAGCCATGTGGGAGTACAACACC
Organism: Tupaia belangeri chinensis; assembly: GCF_000334495.1. NCBI lineage: Eukaryota > Metazoa > Chordata > Mammalia > Scandentia > Tupaiidae > Tupaia > Tupaia belangeri. Next base: position 5,451,425 of record NW_006160117.1, on the reverse strand, counting down.
TTAACCACCACACCAATTGCTGGCCCTGATGTTGCTGTTTCTTAATGCATGTTCTTACCCAAATCAGTAAATAGGCTGTACCTCATGACTGAAACAGAGACCACTGTTTACTTTTGTATGTATCTACTAAAAGAAAATGTATGTCATTTCCTGATATTCTTTGAAGAGCAAAGTAAAGCATATTGTAAAAGAAAGGTAGCTATTTGGGATGAACTTCATTCCTCACAGTGACCTACATCTTGCCAAAAATGGATCTTGTGTGCTTAATCTATAATATATATATATATTTTACAGTAGAGTTCCATGGACTAGCTAAGATTTTTTTACAGTAATCATATTTTTAAGGTAAATTGTTTTCCAGTTGAAAATAGAGGTAGAATATATATTTACATAATGACAATAGCAGAAATAGGAAAGTTACTAAGTTGTTTTAAACAAATACTTTTAAGGTTATGTAGTGAATATTTTGCTATAATATAAATCTAATTTATTTCAATTTTGTGATTTAAATGAACTTATATAAAGATTTATTGATTTTAAGTTACCTTTATGAATTTTTTTTTAGAACAGTTTATTTTACAAAATAATAATATTTTCATATTAAAACACTCTACCAATATTGAAAACTAAAACCAAGAAACACTAAAAGTCAATATCATGTAACTATCATCCCAGCCATCTCTTTAATCCATACAGAGATAGTTGTAGATATGATTTGATAAAATAGAATTATATTAAACTTGGTCATATATTTAGAATGAAATATATTGGGTTGTCGGAAATGTCATGACACATTTTTGCACAGAAAAAAATAAGTCATGACTTTCCTAACAACCCAATAGTTAATGCAATTTTACTTCCAAAAAATGAAGAAATAATAAGTAAAATAATGACTAGTTTCTACATGTTTTAGAAATTTAAGAAAAATTACCATGAAACAGCATTAAGAGGTCAGCTTCACTATAATTATAATATTTTTAAAATAATTATTCTGATTTTAAACCAGACTGATTTATTTCCTTCCATGAAAGATAAAAAAATACGCTTTTTGCCCTTCTCTCCTTGCTTCAACTTTCTTAAAAGTTTATATTTAGATTCTGCTCTTTATTTATAACTCTCAGTCTTTCTTCTTATTTTCAATTTCATTTGTATTCAAAGCTCTTTCTTAGTTCTTTTACCATATATTCAGCATTCCTAAGTGTTTCATTTTCATCTGTTTTCTGTTGATTTGATATTGGCTACTTGGATTTGTCTGTTTTGCTATAGGATATGTGGGCTCATTTCTGCTCTTTATTTATAACTCTCAGTCTTTCTTCTTATTTTCAATTTCATTTGTATTCAAAGCTCTTTCTTAGTTCTTTTACCATATATTCAGCATTCCTAAGTGTTTCATTTTCATCTGTTTTCTGTTGATTTGATATTGGCTACTTGGATTTGTCTGTTTTGCTATAGGATATGTGGGCTCATGAGACAGACAGAGAGAGAGAGGAGAGAGAGAGAAATCTTCTCCCCCCCCACCCCCCGAGGTTATGGCCCAGCCGCAATCCCTTCTCTTTGAACCTCCTCTTGGGATTTTGGGCATCCATGCACACATCCTTAGTGTTATTTTCAGGCCACCGGTTCCTAGACTTGAACCATGGAGTCCATTATGTGAGATCCAGTGCATTAACTTCCGTATCACTTGTGGGCCCACGCTGACTGGATTTCATCATTTTGTAGTCCTTTCACTCCCATTTTAAGAGGGTACTAAGGTCTTGTATTTTTGTTATTCTATTATAATTTTATTTTTCTGCATTTATTGCTTCTTTACATTGTTTCAAATTATAAATGATAGAAATAAATTCACTTCCTTAGCTACTTCTATTCCAAAATCTTCTTTCTTTTTTGATTAGGCAGAGGCTTCACCTATGAAAGAGCAATCATGGAACTTCTCCTCACTGTTCTCTTTTCTTGTTTACTCTCTAGTTTGATGGACAACATACTTCAACATTCTAAGTACAGGTTCTGTGAAAGAAAATATTTTGTGTTTCTGTATGTCTAAACATTCTTCTCTAGTCTGTACTCACATAGTTAGGGTTTATAAACAATATATTTAGATTTGTTTTTTCCCTCTATGCCTACATTTTTACTATTTCTAAATAGACTTATTTAGGAAAACAGAAAACAACTTCATGATCTATGTGATTGAGAGAAAGTAATAACACAAATTTAGGAAAACTATTTTACTCCAAATTCCCATTTTACAAAGAGAATGTCATTGCTTAGATAATAAAATTGTAAAGTTAGATGATTTCAACACTTGAAAACAATTTCCTTTATCATTCTTATGAAACTCAGAAAAAAATTGTTTCAAAATTGCTCAATTCAAAATATGTTGAGGTTCTAGAAGTATTAGTTTCTTTAAGAAATAATTTCTGAATTTTATGTTACGAAGCTTTTCTTTTTAATATCCTGACCACTAACACTTTTCTTTAATCATTTTATTAAAAATCATTGTACAAATATGTATCATACCTTCATATTTTTCTGACAAACCTATTTCTTTATCTTTTGTCTCAATATTAGGTCATTTTTTTGGTTCTTTATGTTACTACCTGAAACATATAAATGAATCTACTTGCAGTAGACATGTCATGAATATATCATTCTTGGCTCTATCTCATTTGTAAAATATTACTTCTAAATGTAACTTTTCTGAAATACTGATATTTGTAATCCATTAATGTTCCCCTGAAGTGATCTTCACTTTCATTTATTTTAATGCTTCTTTGTAGTACACCATAAACTGTAATTTCTTTTATTTCTTATTAGAAGTTTGCTTTCTTTAGTTCCTAAAAAGCAGGGATTGAATCCATTTAACTATCATTCTAAAGCCCTTAGCACAATGTATAATCAAAAAGGCTTTACTGCTTAGGTTAATGATAATGTTCTGCTCTTATACAATTATCAGGACCAAAGCGGCTCTGGGAAGCCACTGAGTTAGAAGGACTGTATCAAATTGAAAGTAACCCAGAAAAAATTGTTAGATACATTTAAAAAGTCTTCATAGAAAGCAAGTTTGCAGCTCTAAGTAACTAATTCATTAGAACATTTTCAAAACATGACAATTTATTTATTACTAACATAAATTTCCCTGGCTTTAGAAACTTTTTTGTTCTTGTTTTCACCTTGATATGATCACCATTCATCCTCACATACTAAGAATTATTAAATATTTCATGATGATCCTTCTTTTGGTGTGTGTCTTGTGTTCTCCAGAAGCAGAACCTGAGTTGAGGATTTAGGTGCAAGTGCAAATTCATTCAAAACCAAACAAAGAATGCTTCCAGAGCAAACCAGAAAGGAAGTGAGGAAAGCAGGATGCAAAAGGTTTTATCAGTAGGAAAATTTCCATAAAATCACAGGAAATTCCCAGGCTTTGATATCTCCCACTTGGGGGTAAAGTGGGAGATACAGGCTCTAGTAGCCTGAGGACAGTACTCCAAAGAAAAGCCTCCACTTCTAGGTGACCAAAGTCAAAGCACAGAAATTGGGGAGAGGGTAGACAACAAAACTCTTCAAAGAGGATCTGAGAAGATCTGAGCAGAGCTAAACAAAACAGCTGCTCTTAATCTTTGTAAAAGTTTATGTACTAGCTAGTTTTTATATCTTAATCCCTCTCTCCCATTTTAACTGCAAAGAGATAGCATTTAACCTTATTGTATGTGGTGGTTTGCTCATGAGAAAACTAATTAGTAGGGTTCTCGTAGGAATAAGGAAGTTAATATATGCAAGATGCATATAAAACAGTGCCTGGTACAAACATGGGAAGAGTTCAATATAGGCTATGTGTTATCATGATGATCATTAGTGTCATAATTGTTACTGCAAAACCAGCAACTACTCCGAAGGCCTTTGTTGGTGTCTAATACACAGAATGTGATCAGATTATCTCATATCTACTACACCCACAATTTCTTTGAGATAATAGATTTTTTAAATTTTATTTTATTATTTTTCTTAGAGATTTTTGCTATAGGGTGCATGTGCTTGCTAGAGAGACAGAAAGAGACAAAGAAACAGAAAGTAAGAATTCGCCCTCCCCTCCCCCCCAATGGGGATAGCCACATTGTAATCCCTTCACTTGCATTCTCTCAGGATTTTGGGCACACATGTACACACAACTGGCATGAGTTTTAAGCCACCAG